>NC_137712.1:7336026-7867936 GCF_964034855.1 Anser brachyrhynchus | reverse complement strand
AAGGAAAGGAAAGGAGAACAGAACAGAGAAAAGAAAAGAAGAAAAGAAAAGAAAAGAAAAGAAAAGAAAAGAAAAGAAAAGAAAAGAAAAGAAAAGAAAAGAAAAGAAAAGAAAAGAAAAGAAAAGAAAAGAAAAGAAAAGAAAAGAAAAGAAAAGAAAAGAAAAGAAAAGAAAAGAAAAGAAAAGAAAAGAAAAGAAAAGAAAAGAAAAGAAAAGAAAAGAAAAGAAAAGAAAAGAAAAGAAAAGAAAAGAAAAGAAAAGAAAAGAAAAGAAAAGAAAAGAAAAGAAAAAAGAATTTTCCCAGGGTAGAATCTGCATGTAATGTTTTCATGAGCATCAGGAACTTAAATATCTGAATACCACTGACCTCCTGGTGCCTTTGGCTTCCAAGCCACTTACATGCTTTTAAAAGATATATTCCACCTCCTTCTTGGAAGTCTACCTGTTGTTTTTTTTTCCCTTCTCTCTTTTAGAGCACAGTTTTGCTCCTTCATGCATAGCAGAGGGGTTTGCTACCCATGAATTTCCACCACCAGGTGTGAGCAGTGGCAGAAGCAGGTTGGCAAGAGGGGCAAATCGAGCAGCAAAAGAAAAGTGAGAGCGGCCGCACAGAGCAGAGCCTGTAATGAGGCAGCGCTATCGATTCTTCATTTCATGGATGAAAATGTCCCCAGCGGCTCCTGTGCACTCTGTGCAGTTCGATAAGAGACGGAGGGCAGCGGGTCTCGGTGCCGAGGTCTCTGCTCGTGGGGCTGAAGACGAGGGGATGGGGAGCCTGTCCCAACCATCGGCGCACAGCACATGGAGCACAAAGGCCGGGCGTGGAGGTGGATGGAGCAGGGGGCAGAGCAGGGCTATGCATCAGCAGCCTCTGTTCCCCTCTCCTTCTCATTCATCCCACCAAAAGAAAATCTGAAGAGGCAGCAAGGGCTGCTCCCTCCCCAGCCAGCACCCCTTGCAGAGCACTTAGTCCCAGCCTGCCACCTGGGCTTCCTGGGCGAGATGTTTTGTGCAATGTGAATAAGCACCCCCAGCCTTTGGGGGTTTATTTAAAGTAGCAGAGGCCTTTCTGTCTGCGTGCCCTCTTGGAGGGCCATGCCTCTCCTGCCAGGCACCGCAGTCTGAAACCCAAATCCCCTCACGCAGCTGCTCTGAGTGCACCTTTGCATGCAGATTCACCCGGGTGTCTACGGCTGCTCCAGCTGGTCTGTCACTACAGATTACAGCTTCTGTGCAAATGGCAAGCATGGCTGCAGTCTGAGACGTCTATTAAGGGATGATGTTTCCCCTCCCTGCCCCAAAACCGGCTCCATCCCAACCGGTGTTTCTGTGCGCTCGGCCTCGCAGCTGGGATGGGAGGGGAGAAAAGTGCCCCCGTTTGCTTCCCTTTTAGGCAGCAATGGAGCAAGTTGGAGGCAGAAAAAGATGGCTGAGGATGAAGAATTTTGAAAATCAGAGTTTAGTAACTTGAATGTTGATCTTGTCCCTTGTCACCTACACATCCAAAATATCACAGCCCCATGCCTTTGAAAACAGCATGTAACTGAGCACTGAACTGCCCCCTGGAGAAGTCCTCAAGGGAAACGTTTCGTGATTCCAAGGCACACAGTGGAGTCTCCTTGGAGAGGAAGAATGTTCCTGCAGGGAGAGATTGCCCATCCATGCCAGACACTGGAAATCATTAGCCTTTCATTGCCAGAGGATTTGAAGGCTGCTGACAGATCGAAAAGAATTGGCATGGACACTTGACCTTACTCCATTGCCAGGGGGAAATCATTGACCAGGAAGAATAGCACATGCTCTGCTCGGCTCTGCAAGGGGAGGGAAGAGGGTCTGGAAGAGTTTGGAGCTATTTGTAAAACAAACACTACAGCTTCAGCACAACCTGTGCAGTTGGCCAGTGCTGTCACCACTCGTGAGCATGCTGGAGGAGCGACTTCCAGTTTGGCACATGTCAGGTGCCATCACAACTCCTCCTGCTCCAAGGGGGCATTCAGAATGAGGGTCTGCCCAAAAGGCTTTCTGGTGAATGCTGACAGATTCACACCTTTGCGGGCTGGGAACAGGACAGGACATGTTAAAGTGCAGTTTACAGTTTCATTGGCACAGTGTCCTGCCAAAAGGAGAGCCTGGTCCCCTCCACCAGCAAGCACACAGCTGAGTTCCCCACTGCTTGATAGATCCCACATGCCTCTGCAGCCTCCCCAAGTGACTGTCTGACAGCGATCCAGAGCAGGCATCACATTTATTTCTCCAACAACTTGACTCGCAGGAAGATCCTTGTGCAGTCAGCTGGCCAAATCCAAATCTGAAAAACACCTCCATCACTGGTCATGATTAATTAATTCTGCTTCGACATTCCCCAGGGCACCTACCAGCTACTCAGAGCTGCTGGAGAAAGAGACACTGCTGTGGAAAAGGAATGAAGAGATTTTTCCTCGACTGCAGCCGTGGAATTAGATAATAAATAGCTAGATAGATAAATAATTTTGTATGAGCAGTAAATCAAATGCAGAACAGGAATGTGGCTAGCTGGCTTATTCCTGTGAAATCAAAGGTGTTTGGAAGGAGTTTCCAAAGAAGGGTATTTAAACTCTACTGTGCTCGTGAAGACATAGCCTGAAGTTATCTATCACATCTAATGCCACTGTTTATAAAGACAGCCAACTCTTCTTGGACATTTTATTCTTGCTATAATATTCTTGGCCCAAAGCAGCCCAAGGAAGCTTCCTCCTAATTTACATCTCTGTTCTCTCCCTCCTCCTGCCTGGATTGCAGGTTAGATAACATCTTTTGTTCCCACAGCATCATCACAGTTCCCCCCACCAGCTGCTATGTGCTTGGCCTCTATTCCTTGGGGACCTAGAGGTACTTATAGGCCTAGAGTGCAGATTCTTCAGTCTCCTCTCCTATCTAACCCTTAAATGCTTCTCCTCCCTAAATCCACGCCCTCTGTCCGCATCGCTCCATTAGCCACACAACAGAGGCTCCAGAGACAAAAATGTTGTTCTGCAGGACTCGAGGACATCGGCAGGGGTTCCAGCAGCATCCCGGCTTCAGGTACCGACCCTGTGATGTGCGTTGTACCAAGCAGATGGTGGCCTAATCCCTGCCAGCGTGCAATGCCCAGTGCGCAGAGAGCACCCGTAACCCCTGTCTGATCAAATATGCGTGCTTGTCTCTGATTTTACTCGAGTGCTAGAAGTCCCTGTGCACAAGCTCATCCAGACAAATCGAGTGTGAGACGGCCAGGCTTGAGTCCTGTCACAGCAGGAGGAGGAAGCTGCTGGTTCCTCCTTGCCTGCACATCTCCTGGTCCTGTAAGTCTTTGCTGTCCTTTTGGCCCTTGAGAAGACAGCTCCCAGCTTTCAGACCTGTTACATCCTCATCCTTAGATGTTTGCCTGGGACTCTGTGCTCCTGTTGCAGCCAGGGTTTCCATATCCCTGCCCACATTCTTGTATGCCTTCAGCTGGCTCTAAAATCTCCTCAGATCGGCCTCTTCCCCCCCTCTTCACTGCTCTCCTCCTTCACCCACCTCGCTCCTTCTCTAGTCCCCGCAGCAGGCACAGGCAGGACACTTCATTAACACTTGCCACTTCGTTAGCCGTCTTCTGCGGGAGAGGCAGAGGAGGAGAAGAGAGGAAAGTGTGCAAAAAGGGAGAGGAAGGAAAGTTGAATTAGAGGAAAAGTAACAAGGAATTGAAGGTGTGAATGAGAAAGTGCAGAAGAAGAAGAAGTATGAGACAAATCTAATGGGTGAGAAAGGGACTTATAATTAATCTGCAGCCTAGTGAGAGAGCAGGGAAGTGGAAGTCAAGACCATACACTTCTCCAAAGGCTTCTACTGCTGATTTACTCTGTGGCTCCAGACTAATATTTTTATTTTCTCTTTTATGTCCCCCTGCTCTATACCCTTTGAGTATATGTTATTTGAAGTACGAATTGTTTTTAACTGTGGAGCACAAAGGAAACTGCTAACATAGGCATTGAAGAAGCGAGACATTATTTTTAACACATACTAAAATCAGGCACAAAAAAGTGCTTGGGGATCGACTGACAATGCTTATTAATTCAGGTTGAATTCATTAGATAGTTACTGTCAAAAAAACAGGATGGGAAAAATCTAAAAGACTGAATTATTTCTAAACTCATGTTTCATATTGAAATATTTATAAAGTGGACCTAGAAGGAAATGTTAAAAAAAAAAGTGTAACAATCCAGTTCTGAAAAAATATATATTTTTGTAAAATTTAAAGCTTAAGGTTATTGTTTTTATTCTCCTTTCCTTTAAATGTCACACATAAAACTTTCATTCTTCCACCCCAGCTATGTTGGCATGATTAAAATTATTTTTTCCTTTAATTTTTTTTGATTCAGAACCAAACTTTAAGAAAATATATATATATATTAATCTCTCATCTCTATCAGGAATTATGATAACTGCCTGTCAAATCCTTGTAACAATATGAGACAGCTCAGCAAGACTGAATTTCTGTGAGTTTCTTGAGCTGCTGAATTTCATAGTACCTTGTTCGTTTCTAGTCTAAACTTACATTTAACAGAATTTAAAGTAAGATTTAAAGAAAAATAAATGAGCAAATCCTTGTTTCCAAAATGTGAGGAATGTTCCCATGAAAAAAAATCTTGGAAAGACTGGGTTTACTTTTTCCGTTAGAAATTGCCAAGAGAGTTACAGTATCCCTTTTTACCTTTTATTTCTCTGAATTCTTGTTTTCCTGTTCTCTTGGCTCTCCTCTTTTTTTTTAAAAGCACATCTCTCTCTAACACATAACCAAACATGCATGAGGTCCCTATAGAAAATCAAAACATTTACCATGCAGATGCGCCTGTCACTACCCCAAAAAAAAAAAAAAAAGCATAGCTCCCTGCAACCAACCATCCCCGAGCCAAACCACAGAAGAGCACCCTAAATGAGACATAGATGCACAGGGACAGGAGCGGCATGTGCTGTGACCCTGCTCCTCAGGCATCCTCTACCATCCCCGTTCCTGTGTCTGAGCTCAGGCATGGGACCCTGCTCCCAGCCACCTGCTGGCAATCTCAGTCCCAGAGGTATTTAGGGAAGCATCCCTGCTTAGCTTCCTGCATCCAGCAGATTTAAAGAAAATGAGGTGTTTATATAGGACCTGGGCATCCAAATATCTCTGGGTGTTTCTACAGTGTCCATGAATTTGGCTCCCAGGTTTCTTTACCAAACACACTGTCTTTGTACTAGTTTTCTTTTAGGTTTTCTCTGGGGGGAAGAAAGCTTCCCCAAAGAAAAAAAAAACAGTTGTGGGTATAGTTTGCTTTATTAACAGCAGTTGTGGGCAATATAAGCAAGCACAAACACAAACCTTTCAAAGACTTATTGTCATCTTACACAGCCATTCAGCACTGTCCCAGCAGCCGTTTTACTCGCAAACACTCTGCACAGGATGCATGCAGTATGCATCCTCAGCATTGTATTCCCAAAATACTGCATTATTGAGCTAGAAATCAGCCCTTACATCCTTTCAGGAGCCTGGAATTTTAAAATCACGGACAAAAATAAAATCTAGAGTATATCTAATCTCTCCTATTATTATTATTATTATTACTATTATTGTTGTTGTTGTTATTATTATTATTATTATACTCTCTAATTCCAAATCTTGCTTACAGAGATCCGCTGTAATCCTCTGCAAGCTCAGCAGAGCATGTGTTTGTCCCCAGCGCTTCCGTTCATGTTCATTATGACACCTGAGGTGGGATCATGCCCCCAGCATCAGAGAAGTGTCACTGGTCTCTGAGACAGGACGGGTTTGGGGACTGCCCTGTGCTGGTCTCAGGGCTCTATGGAAGAGCTGCCTCCCTTCCCCTGGAGCTTGTTGCATTAATGGGAGAGAAACCCAGAGCTGTGTCCTTTGTAACACGGTGATTCCCCCCTGTGAACAGCTTGGAGGAGCAGCAGTGAGAAAACAAAATGCTATGGGAAAACACACTGGCTGCCTTCAAACTTCAAAACAAACAAAGTAATGAGAAGCACTGCAGGAGAATCCACTGGCAGGAAGGAGTTATCAGCCTCCTTTGCTCTTCTTTTTAATGTAAGCAGCTTTATCATTAATTGCTATTTACTGCAAATGCTGAAATTGGTTAAAAGACTAATATGCTGCACTGAAACAATCTTCATTCAGCTATCTCAAAGCACAGTGTGCATGGGTGTGCATGCAAGCATATGTGCACACACTTCCTTGGGCATGTTGTGTAAGCAAAAGCCCCATATCTGTGTGTAGGAGAGGGGAAGAGATAAAATTAATGTATTCTTCCCTTACATGTTCCAGCAAAAGGCTAATTTCAGTGGTGGATTTAGGCAAGGAGAGGAGAAGTTAATCTAGGTCAGACTTATAAACACAGAGCCATTTTGCTGGGGTGGTGGGGAATTAAATGTAAATGGGGGCTGCTTTTGCCCAGCACTGGAAATGTAAAAGACTCAGCACTGCTGAACACCAGCCTTTGGGGGCTATATTTCCTGAGGACATGGGTTGCTGAACTCTTCCAAAAATCCAGATTTTGGCTTGTGCCAAACTTGGAGCCAAGTTCCCCGAGTGGTTTACATCCCCTGTGCAAGCCAGAGGGCTTGGAACCGCAGCTTTGACAGAAGAAATTCAGCTCCTCTGCCCATGCATTTAAAATCTCTTCTGGAAGATATCAGCCTAAGTGACCTGCCCAAGGTCATATATAACACGGTGGTGACAGCATCGGGATTGAACTATCTTGCGACGGCGCTGCTTTATTCACACAGTGCTGTTGCATCCCAAAACAGCCGCTGCTCCCTGTCCGCTGCTGCCTTCCACTCCTTATCGCAGTCTCCTTAGAGACACATCTGTCCTGTGCTCCGTAAACCATAATATACCCATAGTCTTTTATTCACTATCCATCACCGTGCCGTTTTATTACAGATCCCTGAGTTACCCAGCCTAGCCTACAATCTGCTTATTCCTGCCTGCCATTCTCCCTTTTCAACCCTCACCTCACCTCTCAGCCTTGGCAGTGTTTTAAGTCTTCCAGGTACTTGAAATGCAGGGACAATTCTCATTCCCTGGGGCAAACCCAGCAGAATTTCACCAAGGCCAGTCTGCTAGTCTCTCTCTCTCTCTTTTCTCTATTTTTAATGCAGATGGTTGGAAATCAGAACCTAGCACTGGTCTCTGCAGTCACATTTGAACCAGCCCTTCAAGAATACTAACTCACAACTGCCATTTTAAAGCTCTGATTCCCATTCTTGCTGTCTATAAATTTTCCTTCCCCTCCCTCCTCGGCTCCCTTCATTAGAAATCAATCTTCCAATAATGCAGGTAAACTGCAATCCTACCCAACAGCTACTTTTCTGCATACATCTTTCACATGCATTTTGCAGAATGAGAACTCCCTTGTCCATCCTTCCCCTTTCCAGCCAAGCCCGTAAGCACAGTAATCATCACACCTACAGAACACCTCGTCGGCAGATTTGCACCTGCCTGTCACATCTCTCTGCTGTTTGCAAGCCAGGAAGCAGAGGAATCATTTTTCTCGATGTGGCAATTTGTATCAGCATTCGCACTTGCCTTGCCAGTGAACTTTGTGTTCCTACCTGCCAGCTCTGCCTCCCTCCGGGCCCCAGCCACACATCTCCTGGAGCTTTATTCCTTCTACATTACGTGCTCTCGTCACAGCCATCAGCGTTTCTTCCTCCCCACCTTCCTGAAGGAAACACATTTTTACTACTACCTATCTCAGCCTTAGGGCAGCTGGCTGGGTTAGAGAGGTCTCTGCACACCTTGCGATGCTTGTGGCCACCAGACACTTCAGAAAATGTCCCCTGCCAAGGCTGAGCACCCGTCTTTATATGACAGCCCATGTACCCTTTGCACAAATGTCTGACTTTGGCAACAGGGAAATATGGCTGATGTGAGAGGAAGGGTGTGGAGAAAGGCAGGTTCCTCCTTCGTCCCACCAGTGTGGGCTTGCTGGGGGTAGAAGACAGTGGGCAGGAGGCAGGATTGTGCCTGGCACATGACACAAGGACAGGTCTCCATCTGGGGAGCATCTTGACCCTCTGGTGCACAGGGGAGAGGAGATGGGACACAAAAGGGCTCCTTCACTGTTACCTCTCCCCTGTGTTGTTCCTACCAGGGCATTTTGGTTGAACTTTCAGGTGCACCGGGTCTTTTATCCCTGCCCCAGCCATCCTCTGTCAGCTTGGGCAAACTCTTTAAGATGACATTTCATAAACGCCATAAAGGCTGATTATCCAAGTGTTCAGCATACCCCACTGCAATATTTAAGGCCCTGTTTTCTCAGATGTTCCGTTCCCTTGCCATCAACTACTTCAAAATCAGCTAAGGCCAAGAGCAAGCTCCTATTCCTGCAAACTGAAATGCTTCCACTAACTCTAATAGGATTTGAATTGATCCCTGAGCCTTGTGCTGCACTTCCCCTCGTAGAGAGTAGAGGTGATGGCATTCCCTGCCTCTTTTCCATCTCCTCTGTCTGCACTGGAGGCCCCTGAGGGCAGGGAGCTTGCAGCTGTACAGCACCCAGCACGGGGAGACTCCAGGCTCATCGGGGCTGCGCACCATCCTGCAGATAACGGCAGCGATGGAGGAAGCTGAAATGTGCAGCTCAGGGTCACTGCAGCTGCTTATAACCACCCATTTTATGTCCTGCTTCAATATCTACTGTAATCAGTGAAATTACTTTTGTGGGAGTTGACACAGAAGAAGAGATTGTTGGATTGATATGCTGTTTGGCATTGGCAAAAACCCTTTTATAATACCTTAATCCAGCACCAAGAGAAGCAATTTGCTAATCTCTTGCTGACTTAGCTTCTAGCAGGATCGGCCATATCCAGTCATATTACCTGGCCAACCATATTATGTTCTTACTATGCAGAGAGAAAATGTCCTTCCTGACCCCAGAAGATGGTCAGCTTTTGCTTTGAAGCATGAGATCTGATTACCATTGTCCTAGATTGCAGAGCTGCAAACGCTATTAATTGCTACAAAGTTACGTAGCCTTTTACACTTCAAATCCGTCCAGACTTTCATCTCAGCGACTTTCTGCAGCGGGGAATTGTGTAGCTTCGCTATAGGCTGAAGAAAGGAGTATTTCCTTTTAATTTACTTTAAAAGTTGTGCCCTTTAATTTTGATGTGTCCCCTTGTTCTTGTATCATCAAAGCATTAAAACGTTTCTGATCACTTTTCATTCTAACCTTCATATACTTTTGTGCTGGAACCCAAATGTCCCTTCTTACTCCAGCTTTCCCATACTAAATAAACTATTCTTTCCTTATTTAACTTGGTAATATTTGTAAAGCAATTTAAAATATATTAATATAGTTCAATTATAATATCACTTCTATTTTCAGTCCTTCCTTTTAATGTCTCAACTATCCATCTAATTTGCCATCAATCTCCATTGATTCTCCTTCTGATGATATGTTAGTCTTTATAATATCCCAGGAAATGTTTCTTCTGCCTTCCTGATCAGCATTTTGGAACAAAGAAACTGAACTCCAGCAGATCACAAACATGATTCACTCTGCATTCAGCGTGTGTATGGATTTGCAGTTGCTTAGACTTTGATCTTGCAGTCAGGTTTCATTACATCCATTGGACTGTAATAAGGAATTTATCTATGAAATTCAGACCACAGGATTGGGCCCTTTGCAGATATGATTACGCTGGTTCTGTGACACTTGATGTCTAAAAGCAAGCCTACATTCAGTATTCCTTGAGCAATATTTAAGCACTCAGTTACTTACTCTGCAGAAATGGGGCCTGCAAGCCATGGAGACATGGATATGATGTGATGTCTGTCCAGTCACAAATAGGGCAGGAATGGAGAACAAGAGACAGTTATCTACTCTTCCTTGTCCAACCAAAAGTTGGAGGCACCCAAGGAAATTATGTGGTAGCTCTAAAAAAAAACAAATGAAGTACCTATGCACACGACCCATACCTAACTTCTTTGATGCAGGATGTTGTGAGAACTAAAAACAGGAGTGCTCCAGAAGGAATTAGCCATGCTCACATGAGCTAGGCCTCCTGGTGACACTGCACACAGCTGCCGTGAGACATCAGTCAGCTCCACATGTCCCCAGCCAGCCAGCAGGTTGTCCCAGGGGTGGCAGCACTCATCCA
This sequence comes from Anser brachyrhynchus, assembly GCF_964034855.1. Classification (NCBI taxonomy): domain Eukaryota; kingdom Metazoa; phylum Chordata; class Aves; order Anseriformes; family Anatidae; genus Anser; species Anser brachyrhynchus. Next base: position 7,857,769 of record NC_137712.1, on the reverse strand, counting down.
GGCTTTTCTGATCCCTTCAGTGTCCACCACTGACCGTGGTGGGACACAGAGTCAGGTTAAATGGACCTTTCATTTCATCCAGGATGGCAGTTCTGGTATAGCTCTTACCCTGTCATCCTGTCTTGGTGTCTTAATCAAGGGACTTTTCTCGGCTTGTGATGGTTTGTTACTTCTTTGAGCATCCTGTATTTATTTTTGCCATTCTGCAGAGATATTCTGTTCCTCCACTTTCAACAAATGTTGCTTTTTCCTGGTGTTTTGGTCAGAGCACTTCTTAGTTGTTCCCAGTTTTAACAAGGCCTGACCCAGTTCCATCATCAAATCGTACCACTCCCTCCTCCATTTCACTATCAAACACCTAGAGCAGCACACCCAGATCTGATCACTGCCTTTTGCCATTAACTTTTCTCTCCTAAGAAGCAAATACGAGGATTGATATGTATATCTATAAATGCACACAAAAAATAATTTTATACAAATATTTACAAGAACTCAAATTACAGCTAATAGTCTACTTTAAGCCAACATGACATAAATATTCTTGCAGAATGTTAATGGGTGGCAATCTAACCTGCCTGGTTAGATTTATCTACTAGCTAGCTTAAAATACGGTACAGCAACCCACCCTCATTTTCAAATCCTTTCTAGCTCTCTCTACGAGAATGGTCATGGCAGATAAAAACATTACCAGCATTCTCAGGCATAAAAGAGTGAAGCCTGGAATTGTTTTGCAGAAACAACTTGGAATTTGGACGACATGACATAAGCAATTCTAGAAATAGCTGCTGGTCTTAAGGCTACGTTACGTGTCCCCGTTGCTGCTTTAGGTCCGTTCACAATTTTAGCACAAACGTTGTGCTGTCTTTGTTAGCTCTCTCCTTTCTACTTTCTCAGTATTTCTCAAGCATTCTTCAGGCTCACCTTGTCTCTCCTACGCTCTCCCTGCTCCCTCAAAACACACCTTTGATTTTTACTGAAAATCTCCTGCAGCACAGAGCAGCACAAGAAATGCCTGGAATAACACTAGCATCCTCATATTCTAGCAAGGAGGTGGCCAGAGCCAGGAGGGACCTATAGCCACATATGTACCCCAGCATATGCCTCCGGGTTTCGCTACCCGCTCACCATCTGTACCTGCTTGAAGAGCAGTCACACGCCAAAAGCAGCCAGGCTGTTCCAGCACTCGTAGCCTCACTGCTGCTTATTCCACCGGTCCCAGAAGCCCAGCTAGAGTTTCTCCCCTCCTCATCGTGGTTCTCCTGCCTCTCCTGAATTTGGCCTCCTCCCCAGGGTCACAGTTCAGTTCCTTTTGTCCTTCCTTGGTTAGTTTTAGCTTCTTTGCACTTTTCTAACGATTGCTCTGAACTGCTGAACAAACGTCTTTTATTTATTCTTCTGGTTCTGGCAGCCCCACCTGGAACGTATAGCCTGCACAAGGCAATGGTTTTAAAGCTCATCCTCCCTGTCTTCCACCCTGCTTAGCAAGTCAGCATCCACAACTGCAAGGATAAATTATCACAAAGGTCTCCAGTGTTTGCAATGTATCTGACAACCTCATGCACTGCTCCAGCGGGGTAAAGAGATGGCTAAATGGGAGCAGTTTTGCCGACTCAGGACTTCTAGCCAAAACTGCATCCAAAATCATGATGGACACAGTAGAATCTAGAGCACAGGCCAGGTTCTAAATCATGCTCTAAATCAAACCCTAAGATAGAGATCCTCACTCACCATGAAGCCATTTAACTCCCCTGGCTTCTGCGGGCTGTGATGATTTACAGCAAGTAGTTCTTGGCTTTTCACAGGTACTCGCTGTACGACACCCATTCAGCTTTAATATGCATAGATGCAGAAGTCTACGCTGTAAGAAGTCCTGCCGTAAGACTCCGGGCTTTAACTTCTACAAGCACTGGGTGAAAAAGCACACTTTCTCCCAGGAGAGCCATGAGCCAGGTTCCAAGCACGAAGGGACTGCAAGAACCCAGCTACTCTGTGGTCTCAGACCCCCTTACTCTGCTGGAAACCTGTTAGTACAGAGGAATGGATGGGAGTGTGAGAGATCCCTCTGCTCCTGTGTTTTTTTTTTGTTGTTGTTTTTTTCATTTACAACAAAAAGCCCTGGAGCAAATTTTCTGGAGCTACTCCTGTGTGTGAGAGCTTGTATAGCTTGGTTTGTGTCATAGCCTGGTATGTATCAGTGCAGAGCTGGTTTTGTTGCAATTGCGATTTGTTAATGTTGGGAAGGAAAGATGTCACTGCGATGGCATTACTCTGTTAAACAGAGCCCACTGCTAATGCATACAGAATATTCTTTCGAGGCCTTGAAAGCTGTACTAGTGCTCCTGGCACCTGAACTTCTACCTCTACCCAGCCTTTCTGTCACCAACACAAACAGTAATAACAACAACGCATACAACATTAACAATACAAACACAACGCCAGCATGCATCTGGCAAAAGCAATTCACTCCGTCCTCCCCTGGAGGCCATCTGGAGCTGGGTTAGATTCTCTGCTCTGATCAGCTTCTGCGGCTCTGCCTTACTCGTAGCCCTACTGCCAGGGTAGGGGCGCTCCATCAGCAATGAAACTGGTTGTTTTTATGAAGTAGGCAAGAGGAATTATTTGTGTGAGAGTCGAAGCGTTGTACCTCCTGTGTCAACACCTCAAGACGTGCCATCAGCCGAGCTGCGGGGATCTCGGTGCCACCACGGTCCCCGCTTGTAGCCAGCGCTGAGCGGGCCTGTCAGGGGACATAGCAGCAGCGCTGCGGTAGGTATGTACGCTCTGCCAACTGCACCTTGTGGGCCTCTATGACATGGGTTACAGCACATGACATCGTGAGAACAAATAGCAAAAATAAATAAGAATCTTTCTCTCTCTCCTGTGATGCTGCTTACAGGCCTTCCTGCCTCCCGGCTGCAAGAAAGCAGTGCTGAACAGAGGGCTGCAAAGGTGCAGGTGTGTTGTAAGGCTCCCTGGCTCAAGCACTGAATGGATCCGGGGCCTGACCCTCAGCCACTTTTCCAAATGACATGCTTGTGACAGTTCATGCCACCTTCGTTTAGGATCTGATCCAGCATCCCTGAAGTACATTTGAGTCTTTCACTAGTTTTCAGTTCAGTCGAAATCAGCTGTTCCTCTGATTTCTGCTCTTTCTCCTGTCCCTCCCACTAGTCCCAGCATTTTTTCTTCCATGAAATGGTGTTGTTCAGCCCCTCGTGTCAGCAACAGCTGTCCTACGCCTACTCCCAAACCCCGCTGAACATCACCCGATCCATCTAGTCCAACTCTGCCCATGCTCGGCTCTCTCTGGACAGAGGAACCCAGGAGATACATCCGGTTTCCTTCCCCAGGCCTCCCTGCTTGATAACGTTTCCCTTTCCCACACCGATTACAAGCCACATCCCTGTCCGACCGAGCTCCGCTCCCAGCACCTCTCCTGGATGTGGCACAGCGAGCGCGGCAAAACCTCCCAGGGCACCCAAAACACCCTGGGGCTGCCCCCCGTAGCCGGGAGGAGATGCTCTGCCCCGACTCAGCTCAGCACCAACGGTAAGCCAGCCTCCTATCCTGCCCCGGGCGGCAGCCATCTTCCAGGCAAGAGGAAGAAGCACAGGATCGGACCGTGGGTTTATTTAGAAGCTGGGTCTCTCCGTGCGTGGACGTTCTCCCTTTTTGGGAAGCTGCTCTTGTGTGGCCTGGAAGGAAATGGGCCAAGGTCCTTACGGTTGTTAAAATCTCGTGATACTTTTTGTGAGAGGGATGGTGTAAATCAAAGCGCAGGGCACCAGCTACCTAACTCCGGGTAATTTATATTCTGCCTTGCTAAGTTCATCTCTGCACTTTCAATGCATGAAGCGATTTTTCACTTCCCCTGTAGTATTTGCTGGCACGGAAAAGCTGCTGGGCTCTGTCCCAGAAGTAGCTGCATTTCATCACCGGGCCAAAGCCTCCTGCGCGCATCGGGCCAGATCCTGGGCAGGATTCCCGCACCCACCAGCGGGGCTCTGCCGCCTTGCAGCGGGAAGGATCCGGCCCCAACCCATTCAGCTGCACCTGGCCTCCTCGGAGAAAAGAGCCCTGTTCTTATTTATCCCTCTCCTCCCCGGTCCCCGGAGCGTTATCAGCGCTTGGCTCCTTCTCCGCGGGGCCGGGGCAGGCAGGGGGGAGGTGGGAGCTTTCCCCCCCGGCTCGGCTCGGCTCGGCTCGGGTGGACTGCGTGGAGCCACAGCGCCCCCTCCCGGGACACGGCGCCGCCGCCCGCCCGGCGGCTCCGCGGAGCTGCGCGGCTGCGGAGCGGGTCCCGATCACGGGGGGACGGGGACCGGGGGGGGACGGGGTCCCCGCTTAGTTCTCCGCACGAAGCGGCATGATGCTCGGTGCCTAGGTGATTTTGATCCTCGTTTCCAAGCTTAGGGGATTTTCATCCTCTTTTTCGAGCTTTGGAGATAAATATATATAGATAGATATATTTTTTTTTCCCTTCTTTCTGAACCTTCCTGCGTCAGCTGCTCACACGGTGCCGACACCAAGCCCTGGGCAGACTCTAGAAATCCACATCCATCCATTTCTGGGGGTGGGCAGGGAGCCAGCGCGAACGCACCGGTTCCCAACCGGAGCCAGTTTTCTGCAGCGCTTTCCTGAGCAATGCACTCAGCGCAGGCACCGGGACTTCTGCCTGAGCAAAGACAGAGGGATTTGGCTTTGAAGTATTTCTGTTACACAGACAACAGCAATTATGGTCTGCTGGCAGACCCGCTACCTTGTAGAGGTTAGCATCAGCCTTACGCATACTTCCAATGTAGTAAACAGTGAAGGTGAGGAGGGAACAGAGCTATGCTCTCCATCACCTCTCTTTTGGGATACCTTTTTACCCATAGCAAGCCAATTCACCATATGTTCCTCCCCTCCAAAGTTTTAACGTGGACTTTAGTCGGCCCCATTCCATTCCTGCTCTCGGAGAATAGCACAGCCTTCTTCCTAGGCCCGATGGAAAGAGGGGAAGGGGAAGAAGGTCAGAGGGGGGTGCTGGTTAAATACCTCTAATGCCAGTGACATCATCTCCCCCGTGTGTACTACGCCAGTTCTGACCGGAGGAGCTTGCAAAGTCAGATTTGTATTTGTACAATAAGGATGGGAAGGTTTTGCTCTGAACCTAGGTATGGCTGAAGTGGAGCCTGCGCTGTGTATATCTAGCTATGGATGCATATGCGGTTTTGTTCACACTCACGCTCAGACATGGAAAAAGCAAATGTGACTCCAGCACAGCACTTCACGTTCTTACAGACTGTTCCTTGACCAGAGAGGGTATGACGGGTATGGGAGTGCCACTGCTCCCCTAGCAATCCCCTGGTCCCCTGGCTGCTGCCTCTCCAGTAGCAAAATCATTACAGAGTTCAAGGGAACATGCAAAGAGCAGTAAAACAAACACAGACTCACAAAACGCCTTTTCTGCTGTGTGGCAAAGGGCTTTGGAGCCAGACAAACCCCAAATCGATGCCTGGAACCAACTGTCAGGGAGAAGCCTACGACGAAGGTGCAAACCACCTACAAAGAGACTTGCAAAGAAGACAGCGTGTGCACGCTCGTGTGAATGTCTGAATCCTTGATTCACATAATGAGAATATCAATGCAGTCCTGCACATTACAGTGCCTGTTCGCGTGGAGATCAGGACTGTGTGTCTGTGCGCAGGGGAGCTGCGGGGCTGTGTAGCTTCCATGGGGGAGCAAGACTGAGCTGCTAGGCTTAAGCACGGGGTTTAAGCATGTGTTTAAGCGTGCCGGCTGTACGAGTTCGGCAACATGTGCTTTATGTGCTTAGTGTGTACATGCGTGCAAGGAAAACACGACTGCTTCTCTATGTGCTGTGTGGGAGGGAGAGAGCCTGGGTTTGTCTGTCTGTCACTCACAAGCAGATCTGATCAATCTTTTTCCCTTTTAAGGAACAGAAAAATTATATTCTCTTATATTTCTTTCGCCAAAGCATCGTCTCCTCGTTACTTGCTGCCTCCTCCTCTTGCTAACCCTCAAATACTTCTCCACAACTCTCAGAAAAGCAGCTTAACTGCCATTAACAAATGATTATTATGCACCCAGATGAACAGCCAGAGTAAAGCACGAAGGATCCTTCTGTCCTACCTAGTGCAGATGTCACTCACAAGGCTAAAGCCACACGTTGAGACTGCCAGCGTTTCATCCGCCGCTTGTTTCTCTCCATGAAAAGAAGACTGCATCTAAGAAGTGACCCCCTCCTCCTTTCCCCACTCCCAAGCAGAAGCACAGAGGCACTCTCCAAAGCCAAAACACGCACTCACACCTACACCCACCTCTCTTTGGGTCATTGCTGGGTCTTTAGCCCTGGGCTGTGCTGGACCTCGGGGTTGATGCATTGGCGTGGAGATGCCCTACGTCCCCCTATTCCCCATGGGTTGCAAAAGGCAAAGTTACGCTCGGCAGCAGCCTCGCAATCAGCGCTGAGAGCCGGGCTGGGGGAAACCAGGCTCCTGCGCTGTGGGATGCGGCCCCCCCCCCCCGCCATCGCTGCCCTCCCCCGGCTCTGCCGCTGTCTCCCCGTGCCCACCAGAAGTCGAGGCAATCAGCCCAGTGTGGGATTCAAGGCGACAGACTTTCCTTTTCCTCCGCGATTTGCTTGTCACTTGCTAAAGCGGAGCGGCGGATTAAGTGGAGATGACACCATCTCCTTGGGGACGGTCCCCCCCCCCTCCGGGCTGTCTCGATACTCCGGAATACAGATGGAGCCTGGCTGCATCCCACCCCCAGCTCACTGCCAGCCCAGCCAGCCGGGGCTGAGCCCCCACCGCCAGCATCCTCCAGGGGCCTCATCCTTCTCCAGCCCTCCCAGTCCTCCCAGTGCCGGCCAAGCTCATCCCCACGCACACCCCATCTCTAACCGGGCTGCAGGACTTCTCCCAGCCGGTGTGTCCCCCCCCCCGGGAACTCCGTGTTCCCCGAGCCGGGAGGGGGGGGACACAAAAGGGTGCGGGGCTGGGGGAGAGGTGCCGCGGGCGTTACACAACGGGGGGAGCCCGCTGGGCGCCGGGGCATCCCTGCAGCCGCAGCGCAGCGCTCGCCTTACCTGCTGCTAATGTCCCTCTCTGGAGGAGATCCGGGCGCCCGTGGGTTTTATTCGGCTCGGTAGGAACTTGGGGGAGAGCTTCTCTGGCCAGCTTGCATACTGGGTGCTGGTTTGGCAATGCAGGCGTGAAAATCCTGGGTGTCTAGCAGTCCTTTTCATGCTCAGACAGAAAATCCCCCTCCTTGATCCAGATCGCGGGCATTAAGGGCAGAGGCAAAAAAAAAAATTAAAAAATCCTTTTTTTTTTTTTTCTTCCCTCTTTTCGCTTTCTCTTTTTTATTCTATTTTTTTTCTTGCCTTTTCAGTCCCCTTCCCTTATTCCTGTGCCCCCCCCTCCTCTGCTGCTCAGTTCGTAGCCATCGGGGGAAGGAGCAGAGGCAGCAGGGAGAATGGAGAGGGGTTTAGAAATAAAAATGAAAAGGGCTCCAGGAGGGAAGCGAGAGGCTGGGCTTGTCACCGGAGGAGGGGCTTGGAGCGGTCTGGAGAGGATGAATGGGGAAGAGGAGAGCAGGGAGGAGCCCCAGCCTGGCCATTTTATTCTAAGAAGTGTTTTGTACATAATTAGGGACGGGGGAGGGGCGGGGGCAGAAAGGAGGGACTCCAGCTCCGGCCAGACGGAGGCTGGGCCGTGGGAAGGGAGGCTGAGACGGGGAAGGGCCGCTGGCAGGGGCTGTGGGGGGACCGAAACTTGTCTGCCCCCCGGATGTGGCGAGGGGGATGCAGAGCAGCGGGCTGAGATTCCGAGCGGCCCCCACCCGTTAAATCTTTTATTTTTTTCCCCCTTTTTCTCCCCCTCCCTTCCCTCCCCTATTTTCTCCTTACCGGAGCCAGGCAGCGCCGGGCCCCATCCTTTGACCAAGCGGCTGCGGGAGGCAGGGAGGGCTGGGGGGAGGTTTGGGGGGGCTGCCCCCAGCCCCGACCCCGCCCTGGGGTGCCCACCTCCTCTCGGGGAGGGGGCTCAGGGGCCGCCCCCCCATCCCCCCGCCCCAAACCCCACTGTGGTTCAGCACCGCGGAGAGCGGCGGGGCTGGGGGGACGCCGAGGGGCCGGCTCACCCCCCGGGCTGGCCTGGGGTGGTGAGCCGAGCCGTGCTGAGCCATGCTGAGCTGTGCTGAGCCGTGCCGAGCCACCCCGGGAGCCTCCTGGTTCGGCTCCGCATGGGTCCGCCTGGCACAGCCGGCTGCAATCCCACCGTGGGGTCGGGGAAGGGCTGGCAATGGGGTCTCCTCCTCCTCCTCCTCTGCTCTTCTCTGGTTCAGATGAACAGGATGGAGCTCTGGGATTACCCGAGTGCTTTAAAAATATATAAGAAAGGCGAGGGAGGAATGAGTTGGAGACGGGTGTGCCTCAAGGGCATCGCCCACCCAGAAGGATCTCAGCAGCTCAGCAAAGGCAGCCCAGCGCATGAAGAGCATCCAACACTCCCTGCCGTTGTGCGAGGCTCCTAGACCCCTCAGACAAATCACTGGCTATGCTGTGCTGTCAGAAGGGAAAATATTCAGCCACCTTGAGCAAGGTATATGGGACAAGGAGGACAATGGGGCATGCCCTCTTTCTGCCCCCCCTTCTCTGGCCTGCAAGGACAGTCTGTTCTGTCCTTCTCTCACACATCCACTGTGACTACAAGAACACTGTCTTAAGCTAAATCTTCAGCAAATCTTTCCTGAGCAGAATTAGAAGCTGTTTGGTTAAACTCCAGGCTGCTCTGATACGGCTGAAGCTTAGCTTATCTGTTACAGAGTACCCAAAGCTTTTGAGTTTTCCTTTTTTCCAGGCAACTGTTCAGCTGTAAAACACACTTCATGGTAAACCACCCCTGATTCTGTCACATTGGCTCATATAAAAGGCTGAAACAATTCTCACAGATCTCCCTGGTACAAGGCCACAGAGGAATGGCGTACACCACGGCAGAGAGGTTTGAGGGATCAGTTCTTATATAGACCATATATCTGCAAAGCACTTGTTTAAACAAATAAATAGTGTCTGGGGTTATCACTAGTGTGTTCTTTCATTGTTGCTCTTGGCATTTACCAGAAATGAAAGGGGGATCCTTCTGTCTTACATGAGGATGTTTGAAATCAAAGCAAAAGCTCCAGGGACAACAGCTGCAGTCACGTGGGATTTACTGACTCAAGGAACAGAGCAATACTGGGTGTCACTCCTCGCTGCACCTGGGAAGGCTAGCATATGATTAGGTCTAGCAAGACCTGGAATGATATTTCATATTCCTGTGAAGGGGCACAGAAGAGAAATCAAGTGAGCCTATACTCTTCAGTCACCCAAAGGTCTCCTGAACCTAAAGAACAACCCAAATATTCTCTACAAAGTAACACAATCTTCCAGAAAGTCAGAGCCAGGGATGGGTGTCCGGCCCAGAAACAAGAATTACTGTCAATATCATAAAAATATAATAAGAAAAATATAACATGAAATGAATATAGAAGTTTTGCTCATCATTTTCTCATCCCAGACTGTTGTCTCTCTTTCCCCCCCGTTCATACACACACTATTGCTGCCTCTTTCCCAAAAGCTTCTACTGTCTCTGTATCAAAAGAGGATTATTTGGTGCATTGAGTATTCAACATGTTCTCTTACAGTATTGTTGTGTTCAATGAGCTTTGCTCATCTGAATGGACACTCACTGCATAGTCCACTGGTTTAATTTGCTGCTTTGGAAACCTAAGCAGGTTACAGCATATTTAGCTATGTGTCTGTTCTTATGTGTCAAAGATAAGGTTTCTGGATGGCATTTTTCAAAACAAAATTATTTCACTCCAGTAGCTTTCTCTTTTGAGTCATCTCCTCTTTTTAGTCTTGGATATTTCATCTCACCTTCCCCCTGCAATGAACAAAGCCTGGATCTTCACCCCAGATCAGCAAGGCTCCATTGAACAAGATTTTCTATTTTTTTTTCTGCCACTGAAGAGTTTTTCTGAGTTGTTAACAATTTTAGCGTGCCCAGTTCTCACTTTCTTTCTCTTTGAACAAAACAATGTTTAGATTTTTTTTTAATTATAATATTCCTCCCATGAAGAAAATAGAAACTAGTCAATCAAGAAGAATCAATCATGAAGGAGAACAGAAATTCATAACACAGTGTGTTAAAAGAGAGCCTCCCGTTTGCAAGTACTAGGCCAAAAACAACAACAAAAAGATGGTGGTGAGGATGGAAAAACAGTAATTCGGATTGTCAGAAGTTTAGCAAAATGTCACATGAAACAGAGATCTGGAAAGTAGAAATAAATGTCCATGTCCAAGTGGGTTCCCTCTGTGTGTTCTGAGTGTCATTTCCTAGTGCAAAGAACCTTTATGTGCCACCTATACATGGTGACTACTTCATTTCTATTTGTGATTCTACAGCAGAAACTCACTTCAGAGTCCCAAGGGTTGGTGAAAATAATCAGACCCTACTCTGAGTTCTTCTTGTGCTACCAGTAAACTTTTTCTTTCCTCATATCCTCTTGTGTTTCCCTCCTTGAGGAAGCAGAATGTATTCTTGTCAAGGTTTTGCAGACTTCATTGTTTATTACAGGCTAAAAATGGATTAAACTTGCTTTGTGAGCATTGTATTGATATTCTGGTGCTCTCCCAGTCTCTTATGAAACGTATTTCCTCTTTCTCCCCTGCAAACAATACCACAATAAGTACTGATCTTATTTAGGCTGTGTTTTGTGTTGGTTGTGTAGCTATCCACCTCCTGAGCACCAGCCATATTAATTTGCTGTTGGTATCCCCTAACAGGTGGGTGGATGTCTCACTGTTAACAGACTAGGATGGGTGATGTGCAGGGTTGTGTGGCCAGATAAATACCAGACTGTTTTGATGGATGGTGGAAAAAGTCTGGGAGTAGACTCAAGGGTCAGGGTTTGGAGGCAAGGAGCTGGCAGAGATTTGTTTCCACCATGTCCAATGCAGAATTGAAGGTTTATAGTCAAGGCTTGAATAGAAAATGGGAGAAAGGCTGGAAGTCCATACAAATCTAGCCAAAAATGTTGACAGGTCCCATTAGAGGGAGAAGAAACAATTAGGAGCTGGTTTTTTTTTTCTGAAAGGAGTTTCTGATAGCTGGCTCCTCTGCATTAAACTGAATCATCCCCATCGCAGCTCTAGAAGCCGGAAAGACTCTGAACTCACTGAATTTTCCAAGTAGGTGTTGTTCCATCATTGCACTGCACCTAAATTAACATAACCCAAACTTATCTACTGAGATAAATTCCTTTCCAGCTTTAAATTGGCAAAAGAATAAATACCACGGCTTCAAAATCGAACTTCAGTTGTCCTAGGTACTCACCTTTCAGGATACTTGTTCTGAGCACTGTGAGCCTCTGGAGGCTGCAGAATGAGGTTTTCAGTCTCCTGAGATTCAGCTTTCTGATGAGCTTTCTTGGTATTTTTACTACTGGTCTTGGGTAGGAAACAGATGGCTTGTCAAGAAAGATATGATGGTGGTTTGTCTGTCATTGAAACTTAAAATAAGACAGATACCACTATAAGGTCAGCTCTAGGAAAACACAGTGGGCAGAAAGAAGAGTAGGAACTGATTGTTTTCCAGCTCAGAAGCCACATTAATACAAAAATTGTTGGTCAGAGCTAAGTGATGCAAAATTAATGATTTCTTCCACTGGATTCTTGTGTAATTTGAACAGGACAGGTGTTTGGTTTCAGATGTTTGTCTAAATATCCTCTTCAGACAACAGAAAGATAGTTTTAACTCCAGAGGTGCAACCCTCTTGTTATCATAGACACTATCTTAGATATAAGATGGATTTTCTTCTGAAATTAACTCTCTAAAAGGAACCAAATCAGCAGCTTAGGCTGAATTCCTAAGTTTTAGTGGGATGAAGTCAGAAAAGTTGAGTCCTTTCCTGTGGAGCTTGCAAACGTGCATGGGAGAGCAAGCAAATGAACCCATATCTGCTGATTTTCCTATTGTAGCCACAAATCCATCCTCTTTATTAGCAGTCTTTCATATTCACTGTTGTTACTATTGTGTGGTACCAAGTGCAAGTCATCAGTATTCATCACCTGCAGCTTAGTTTCTTCAGAACTTGGACTAAGGCTTTTAAAAGGGAACTACTTGTAACTCCCAACCCATCATGAGCTGTACACTGCACAGAAGGCTTCAAGCCTCGCTCTGCCTCTATCTGCAATCACTCAGCACTTCATAACACTCAAAAAAAAAAATGTTGGTAGATGAAACCCACATGCAGTCAAATGCAGGGACTAGAATGTTCAATTGAGCTTTTTTTCTTATTCCTCGCTCCAATGTATCTATGTTCTTGCATCTGTTTCGTATCTCCCTTAGCCCCAAAAATGTTCATTCCAAAGAGATACCAAAGCAAGAGGCACTGATATCTCCTGAAGTTTTTGAAAGAGGCATGAGAAAGAAATCCTTAGCCTGATTTACAGGGATTGCTGGAGGCATTGGACAGCCACTGGCATCTGTAGTCTTTCTAAGCTAATTCTGAAGCAGGTCAGTGAGAGTTAGAGGGTCAGTACTTCTTTTCTGACTTACACAAGAGAAGAAGCCAGCGCACAGCTAGCAGGGCTGAGATAAGGTCATACAATCAGATGTTAGCATAGAATAACAGTACCACCCACAGGATAAAACCAAGTCATAACATACATATGCATCTGACTGCATGACTTACATTGATGCTGATGTATTGTAACTCTGTGGACATTTTTTTTTCCTGGTCTTGTTGAAGGGATGTTACAAGACTGTTTCATCTTTATACCTTTATGTGGATTATAAATAATGACCAAGGAACACAGCAAAGGGAGGAAATTTAGTTTTCTGGAGCCTGAGGATCCAACTCAGTCAGGCAGGCTGTCCAGCACCTTACAAGAGCCTCCCTCCCAACACACACCCTTAGTGTCCTTTATTATTTATTTGGGAGAAAATCTGAATTTGAATCACTAAGAAGTGACACATTTCAGAGCATGCTGCTGCTCTGAGATAAATGCACTTTGCCTCAGGTATGCGGTGAGTCAGGAGGTTGATAGCTGATGTGTGCCAGCACCCTGAGAAATGGGGTTGTTGTTACTATACAGTAACCACATGCCCTGAGCAGTGTTATTCCTCGCTTACAACAGTGTCTTTTCAACTCGTTAAGAAAAAGTTGATGTGATCGATTTTCAGGAACTATGTGGAAAGATGTATACTAACATGTTTTACAAAAATTTTCTGCATAAACACAACCTCTTAGGCTACTCTGGTTGGTGGTCAGAGCAGGAGAAGACAAATCAAAACATTTAGGAGTCTGTTTCAAGAAACACAGCCAAGTTCTCCAAGAACAAGCCCTGGTGTACCATATCCAGGTGTCTAGGACCAAGATCCTGGTGTGTAGTGAGAAACACAGCTGCCAGACTGTTTAGATGTAGCTTTTATGCCACAGTTTCCCAAGCAGCATGTTAAAGAGCGTGTATAAAAACTGCACCTTGTTTATTTTATTTGGAAGCTTCCCAAAGCAAAGACTGCTACTTACTCTGTGTGCACACCTCTCCCTGAGCAGTCCTGAATTCAGCTGCTATCTTTCTCTGCTAGTGGTAATATTGCTAACAATTAACGTTGCCTACATGATTATCTACCTCCTGCTATCCAGACGTGCCCAGGTACCAACAGGGTACAGCTTTCCACACCAAGCACTGCACCTTTGCTGCATTTCTTCAGTACTAGGTTGCCCATTAAGATCAATCTAGGTGATTCCGCAGGTTATTTCCCATCTTTTGCCCTCTTGGTATCCAGTTTGCCCATGGCAGCTTCTGAGCCAGCCCAGACCTCGTCCCTAGACCGCTGTCATCCCCAGCATCGCAGTGCTATTACAGTAGATTCACACCTTCGGTTCAGTCTTTAGAACCGACACTGCTTTTCAGTTGCTGGCAATGAATTTTGCACATAGACACTCAAGGCAACTTAAAGGGTTGTGGTTGTCAAGTGTTTCTTTATGTAGTGTTCAATTCTTGTTTTCAAGCTTTTCTTTTGCTCGTGACACCTTCTCCAGAAATAAACATTTCTTTCCCTGCTAGTTTTAGATCACTTCCCTCGGAGCCTTGCAGCATTTAACTCTTCCCACCTTTCTTAAGGAAAATCACCCAATTCACCTCTGGAGGGAGCGATCTATTGCATAGGAATGCAGGACTGGCTTGGACACCTGGCATCTATTTTTGGCTCTGTTGCTTGATGGCCATATAATCCCAGGGGATCACTTCACTCTTCTTTGCTTTCATCTATGCAATACAAGCGGCAATACATCAATCTAATGCTCTCATCTTGTCAGGATTACTGTTGTTTCTACAACTGTCACCTAGAAGCCAGAACTGAGCAAACTGCAGTTACCCACCCAGCTTTTTGTCTATGTACAGAGCGCAGGCACAGTGGCAGCACACGTTAATATATTTGTGGTAGCTTTACCTAGCTAGCGTGGGAAATGACAGTGCTGAAAGCATCATGGTTTGCACTTATGTATCCTTTCCAGCAGTTACCCACACCAGCAAGACTAAGTCAACACAGGAATCCTAACACACTCTGCCAAAACCTCATTTGAGAGGAGATGCAGGGCTTGCCTCACAGACTTCCATCTCACAACAGGTGAAATCAAAAGGAGATATTAGTCACCCTATAGTTCCCCCTGCTGTTTATGAGAAAGAACATGTTTTGCACAAAACCTGAAGCAGAATTAGGAACAAACTCAGATATTCTAAGCCTCCGTTAAATGTCACTAATCTCCAAATCATCCATCCTTACACACGTGGTGACAAAAGCCACCATATAGGGGCAAAGTAATTATTTTTATTCTCTTTCTCTCCTTGCTGCTTCACCAATAGTCGATCAATATTGTCATTAAAGCTCTGAAAATAGGTTCTGTTGGTTAATCTGCACCTTGAGTACAACATGGAGAGAGAGGAAAACAAAAATCCCTCAATCATGTAGTCCTTCCACAGCCATCATCAGCCCCTTTGTTCAGAAAAAGGGGTGCATCCATGGATGTCTCTTTCACAAACGACACGGCGCACAAGCCTGGGTTTTCAATAGGCCTTTGGAGCCTAGGAGATATTTCTCACTAGTGACAATTTGTAGGTAGGTCAGATTTAGAGGATGAACTGACTGAGGTATCCTTTAAATAGCTGGCTTATTGTATACTTAGTGTATTCCTTTAACAGGCTTATGCTATCATTAAGTCTTCCATGGAGGAAGGGAGCTCTTGTACCAGTGTAACACTGACCTAATTAGCTTTGCTGAGGATTTATTTAACAGGTTTATTCTAACAAGTTTATTCTTTAAATGTCTGATAACTGATTTGTTATAACTCTTTTTAATGAGTCTGTCTTCCTCTGTTGGGTTTAATTCTTTTGGCTGCTGCTCAGTAAGGTTTTGCATCTACATAGAAGGCTGATTGTACTGTGTTTAGGCTTTGATAAGCTTTATTCTTATAGTGGATATTCATTTCAGTGTACTGAAGTAGGGGGCTGTACCTATATTCATGTGAATAGGGATGTGTGGAAGAGGGAACTTTTTTGTATTACATTTCAGTACAGTGCCTTTCATCCCAGTGAGGGCCAAGCAGTCTTACAAACTACCACATTCAAACCCCGCTTGCCAAAATTTAAGAATCCTATTGATTGCAGGTAGATTTCTGATCAGACCCACGGACAAAACTCACCAACAAATTGGTAAGAGGTGGATGGAGCACTATGGCCAAGCTAACCCCAAGCACAGTGTATCCTGCTGATGTATCCACAGCACCCTGACATTCCCTTCAGTGACAAGGCGAGATGCTCACAAGACCTTTACAAGATCAATGCAAGGTTATCCTGCCCCTGATGCTGAAGGTGAAGTAGATTCAATTCCTCCAACAGGGTAAAATTTTTTATTGCTGCCTCTTTTCCTGAGGTAGGGCAACGTGTACAACAGAACGTGCACAGATGTACACCTAGCTGCTTTGTATAGTTCCAAATACATTTATTTTGAAGGTATTTCAATAACATGAATTTAAGCTTCACTCTAAAAGACACTGTTTTTATATTTCTTCTGCATGTAGGGAAATTCAAACAAGTATGTCAGAGCATTAATCAGAGATGCCCTGCAGGTCAGTGGAATAGAACTGAGCTCTCCCATCCCAGCTCTGTAATCCTAGGCTGTGTTCTACACACAGAAAGAACATCAGCATGCTGATGTTGAAACGAAAAGAAGAATAAAAGCCCCCTATGCTTAGCCCAAAATGTATTATAGTTCTTCAGACTAATAAAAATGATAGTTAATAATACATAATTTGATTAATATTTGAGTGTTATTTATATGTGATACATTAGTATTACTATGAAAAGCGGTTAATGGGTTTTGACCCACATTGTTATGCTAGGTACTACTTGATTCAGATCTCAGTAGACAAATTCCTCTTCTGATGAGCTTATTCACAATAACATTCAGCCAGGAAGTGCCTCAGCTACAGAGAGCACCGTGAAATTGATGTTTGGTGGCAGAATTGTGTGTCATCTTTAGAATGTAAGTTTATACAGCAAAGAAAGAAGGTTCAGGGACAAGCCAACACTTTTGCCTTCCAGAGGCTGTGAATCTGCTGTAAGAATGAAGTAATGTCTCTGCATAAAGGGAGGAGGGGGTGTAGGTATGTCTATGTGCACACAGGGAGACAGAAAGCCTCAATCTTCTGGATTTATTTAATAACGCATTTAGGATAAGGTGGAAATACTCTTATCATTTATATAGATGAGAATCTGACAGACTGAGGGGTCTTATCCCTAAAGTAACAGAAAAGATACACCCAGTCAGCAAATTTAACAATTTCTTCCAAAATAACAGGTCTGTTTCCTAACCCTTGGACCAACCTTCTTCGGATGGAAGCTTTCATTCCATAGTACCTTAAAATCCACGAGGGTAAAGGAAGACTAGAGGAAGACTATCTGGGGATAACTGGTTGGTCTCATTTTCACCACCTCAGCTCTGCCAGTGTTTCTTTTGAGGGTCTGCTGGCAAAAGTTTGTAATTTAAATGAAAAGCAAAAAAAAAAAAAAAGAAAAATTGAAGATTGATTTCCACAGAAATATCACTAAAGAGATCTCAGTATGGAGGGACACATCTACACCACATGTTGATACATCTGCTTCCTGCTACTAACAGAAACCTCTCCCAACCCTTAGAATCCAAATGGGGAAACATCTCTAATAACAGAAGGCTCTGAGAGCAATCCATCAAACACATTATTTCTCCAAACAGGCCGTATTCACAGGGGTCGAAATGTTCCTTCTCTGCACTTGTTACAAACACACAAATTGACCAGTACCTACAGAACAGAGCTGGATATATGTATTTTTTTTTTTTTTTTATTCAAAAATGTCAAGCTTTTGGACACTAAACTTTTCAGAGAAAAGTTTTTTTGCTTCAGCAAAACTTCTCAGTCACTGGTTAGTATTTCCAGTAAAAACAGAAAGAAACTTTCAGTCTGGCAATGTGGGATGTGCAGATAGGTCCAGGAGGTCAGATGCTGGGACTCTGACTTGGTTTTCACCTAGTTCTTACGTGACCTCTCCAAGAAAGGAAAGGGCATTGTGGATCAGGGTGATGGTTTTCCTTCCCATCTGCTGGGCTCAACCTCCTGTTCTGTGTTGTGGTAACCAAGTGAGGCACAGAGAGGGAAGCAGAAATAGTAGTCCTTGTGCTCTCTGACACAGAGTGCAATGCAGATAGTGGGACTTTGTGTGACTTCTGTCTATCTTCTCTTTGTAAACCCCAGGCAGGTGCTGAGGAAAGCACTGCATTTTGCTTCTGGAATACATCTGTATATACATATCTATAGCAACTTCCTTTGCTGACAGCATATTGCAGAAGTAATTTGGGACAGAACAACCCCATCATCACCAGCTCGCTCAGTGCTCACCAGTTCTGTGACAAAATCCATTCAGTTTTAGCCAAAGACTGACCTTAGCAACAATACAGGGTGTGCAGAGGGTGTTGGCTGGGGATCTGTTTTAGCATTTCCTATGGGATAAAAGGAAAAACTCATCCCCTCAGTTCTCCAGCTTGAGGTGCTGCCTGTAAGCATAAACCTCTTCCATAGAAGAAAGCCCCTTCTGCCAGTGCAACTCCCTGAATGTCTCCATGGATTCCCATCCCTCCACCTGCAGTGGTGTGACCACAGCATAGTACCTTTGAGCAGTAAATGATGACTGTCCGAGCTGACCTCCATGGGCTTAGATCTTCCCTATCCACAGCAGCAAGGTCAGCTTCTACCAATCAGCTTCTGTTCTGTTTGCAGAGATAATAAAAGAAGATATACCTTGGCTTCCCACCAGTTTAACACAGTTGTTTAATACAGTAATTCTGTGAGAATGTACATGTTGTGAATGACTTACTGTTATTACATGCATTTAGGGCAGCCTGAAGACTCAAAAACAGAGATAAAAGTGCTATTATCTGAAGGACCCCTTTGCCCACAACAGTGTTTATGAAAATCATTTTGTTCTCTTGCAATTTGATTTTCCATTTTATTAAACTGTAAAGCATGTTAAAAGGAGAGTGGAAATACATTTGCTTGCCAGAACCGCCTCAATCAGATCAGGAGAGGGCATGGGATAACCCCTCCAATTTCTCTTCTACCTTGTGAGAACAACCACGGTCCTGGAAATAAAGCAGTAGGACTCAACTGATACAGATATTTTCTGCCAACTGGTGGTAGGGTACCAGAGAGGTTTAGAAGCTCAGCTGTGAAGATAGAAAACAGCAGTGGCAGATGTTTGATCACAGATACAAATTTCAATTATCACAGTTGTACCACTTGAATAGTCCCCAGCGTGCCTCTGAGCAGTCACCTTCCCTTTTGCAAAGCAGGGGATGAGAAACTTTTTTCCTCCAGTTGTTTCAGAGAAATTTTATTATGGCCCAAGTTATCATTATGACTCGTGCTTTTACTGGAGCTCCAGAATGTCAAGGTTTTATTATACATTTGCTTCTACTAGATGAGAATTGCTTCCTTCATTTCACAAGAAATAGCCCATTCATATTTCGTTACACCAGCAGAAAAAATAAATACAAGTCTTACTTAGTCAGCAAAAGAGGGCACACTCCACCTCTCCAAATTCTTCTGTTATTTTTGATTTAAAGTCGTGTATTCTTCAGTCAATATTGTTACCTTGGAGAACAGACTCTACATTTTGGAATACTCTAGATTCCAAAAATTATTCTGTCTACCCAAACATGAATGTCCTCAGACCAGGTATGTCTCTACTCATGTGTCTGAACATCCCCTGGTACAACATAGATCTTTGCAAGAACTCTGAATTGTTCCCATACTGCAGCTGATGGTAATTTTTCCCCAATTTTTCATTGGAGAAATTTCACCAGTTACTATCTGAAACAAGAATGTTGCTAAGGCTCCTTAATGGCTGTTATTTCTGCCTCCTGGAGCTTTGCCAGAGCAGGCAAAACCCATCAATATCACCCCACCTGGGGTGCTGATCTTGTCAACCTTACCAGTATTGGAAGGCTAATCTGTGCAGGAATGCATACAGAAGTGTAGAAGCTACATTTTTGCCTTTACTCTTGTAATTAATGGTTAAAGCTAGATTTCAAATTCTAGGTAATTTCTCTAACCATGGCACTTTCAGTGACAGAACAAAGGAGTTGAAAGGGCAACATTTTTTCTATACTATTTCTACTGTAAGTAAACAGTGTAGATAACTAGAAAATACTAGAAACAGAATGATGATATAGCAGATCTGTTTAGCCCTCAGACTGGAAAGCTCCAGGAAAAAAATCCATGCATTGATACCAGTTCCACGTTACTCAATACTGATAAGCTGAAGCATTTTAGAGAAAAATGTTGTGATTTTTTTTTTTAAATCTGTAAGACACTTCCTGTAAAATACAAAACAGGAAATGGAAAAAGATATTTTATTTGGCTTCTATTTTCTGACCCTTCAGAATGGTCAGAAAACACATTTTTCTAGCTTTTATTTTCTGTTGTGAAGATTGGAAACTTGATTTTTAAATCAATTTGCTAAAAGATGAACTATCCAAATAATAATATGACACCAGGATCTGTATCTTTCAGAGAAGAACTGCAATTATGATATTCACAATAATCCAATTAAAATCATACCAGTGAATGTTACAGATAAAGTCCTTTTTATTTATTTTCATCTTTTGTCAGGATGCCTTTTGATAAATCTTGTACCTTGCATCCTGTTGCAAGTAATACAAACTCTTAGGTTTTCCCATGTGGATGTTCTCTTCCTTTCTGACACTGTTCTCAGGCTCCAGCAAATACTGCTGAGCTCGGTCCCAGGGGTTGCTTTACTTCAGAGGTGGCGACTTCTTTTCCTGAAAAGTTTGTTGAAGTTCCTCTAGGAATTACTGTCATGAGATAAGTATTACGTTGCTTTCTTGGTAATATGGAATTGCCAACATCCAAAGATTTTTAATAGCTTGAAAGTGTTGCCAAATACAGCTTTTTTTTTTGATATGCGAACCTTTCACTCAGGGCCAAATCCAAGTAAATATCTTCATAATATTAATATTTCCATAACTCTATATTATTTTAGTAGCAGGTAAGCGAATCTGTGCTCCTTACCTCAGAGTTAAAACATCACAAAAGGACAGGATGACCTGACAGCTAAAAGAGAAGGCTGACAGCAAAGGCTGTGCTCCCACCAAGCTGCAAAGGGGGAAGTGACATTAGTCCCTGTCCCAGGAATTTGCGCCATTCCTGGTGAGACACCCCCCCCCGCTGAGCCAGGTGTGGAAGGACAATCTAGTCCAAGTGGCTTTTCCACCCACACCATTTTCTAAGCATTGATCAGCTTCTGCAATCACAGATCAATTGATAATTTCATAAAACTAAGTGAATGATTGTCAACACTAATCAGCCTGGTGTGGTGCATATGCATTGACCTTCAGTCCCAGGAGCATGTGCCAAAGACAAAAAGCCTCTTTGCAATGCCTCTCCTTCCCACAATCCCTGGGCTATTGCTGTTTATGGACAAAGCTTTTGTTTAATTGGTTACAGCAAACAGGGAAATAAATAATACCAATACTCAGTCTGTCTCTATTGAATCCCAGCTGGCTACCGTGAGAAGGATTTGCTCTGCAAGCAGCCCTCAGGAAAAGTTTCTAAGTCTGCTCTGAGGGAAAAAGCACATGGACTTTTAGCTCCACTACAGACAACTACATTTTTCCTGTGCTTTAGTAATGACAGTGAAATAAGAATCATGGAGAAGATTCCCCATGCCTTTTCAATCCATATTGCAGAGCTGATTCTCTTTTTCTCTCCAGTTCCTCAGCCTGCACCATCAGGACATGACACAGTGAGGATGTTCCCTGCTTTGTCCTTCCTCTTTTCCCATCCCATCCTCCTGGACCAACACCCATCCTTGAAGGAACATCAGTATTGTCCAAGATTACAGAAATGAGAAGCGAGGAAGAAGTAAATTACCAGTGGGCACACAGGAAAAAACGACTGAAGTCCTTCAAGAGCATCTATGTATTTTTGGTTTCCATTTGCTCATCATTTCACATTAAGTAAACGTAGTGATTCCTTTTTACTTGCATCTCCATGTGTGCATCTTCATTTTGCTTTTCCTGCAAGCAATTTTTTATTCCTAGAGCCTGAAGAATTTACAAGCCATACAAACTCCTTCCTGCTGCCAGAATATTCCATGAACAGATTTTAATCTTCTGAAGCATCTTTGCTGAGCAGAAAAATTAGTACTCAGAACCCAGGCTCCTCCTCCTCTTCTCACAGCCACTCAGAAATGTTCACAAGCTGATAGTTAATATGCAGCTATTGGTCAGTTAAATCCCAAAGCCCTAGTGAACCTATTTTCATATTAGAAGGTGGCTTCCAAACACTTCTAACAAGAGGCTCACGCAGTTCCTGCAAGTCCTTGCACAACACTGCAGTAGCAAAGCACAACTGTTCAGGTTCACGTAGACTGGAAGCGAGTTCAAAGACTTAGAAATCCCAGCTAGGGTTCCCAGAAACCTTGCTTGTGTTGCACAACAGTTTCACAGTCACCTCTACATTGCTCTCCAATTGGGAAGAAAATAAAAGCCCTTTTGACTTTGGCATAAACATAGCATGAAGTGTGAAATTAACCCATGTTGTACATCATTTGGAGTGACCAGTCATGTGCAGTTTCTAGTCTAAGTAATTAGCAAAATAATTAATAACCTGCTAAATAATTATCACACAATTAGGTATGGACAAAAATTAGCGCCCATGTATGTGTGCTCCTTGAGTTTGAGTTCTAGTGAAAAAGATCAGAATGCAAACTATGTTTTAAGCCCGTAACCTGGCTGGCATGGCTTTGGGATAGCTTTTCTGATGAAGTAATCTGGATCTCGATGCTAGTTAGATAAAAAGACTTCTCTCTGGATTAATAACAGGGCTATCTCCTCTAACTTTTTATAACATCTGTTCCCAAGACCTTCACAGGAGGTAGGATTTGAGATAGGATTTATTGTTCTTCAAATCCACCTCCCGAACCCTAGCGTGGGTGGCCAGGACCATAAGCACAGAGCACATGCCCCATTGCATTTGTGATTCTAGGGAGAGAAAATGCGTATGCAGCCCTGGATTCCCATCACTGAGTTGTCTTTCTCTGGATTTATCATTAATCTCTTTCAAGTAACACTTTTAACCTTAAGTTTGCTATGGGAGAGGACAGAGGAAGAGTTGTTGTCACGGCACAGCCTGGAACTTTGTATGACAGGCAGAAACATACTCCATGAAGAATTTTTTTTTTCCCCAAGGACTTCTTTCCTCTTCTCAGAGTGGCACAAGAAAATGCTCATTTACCAAAACACAAAGAAAGCTGTTCATGATGAAGACCAGCAGTACTAGCTCTGCAAGGCAAACCCATGAGAATCCAAAGACCCTCCTCGAGACGTCAGCAGATGACCACCTGGCAGAAGGACATTTTTAGTATTATGTCTCACCTCCAAAACCACAGACAACTCGATGCCTTACACAACTCTATCCTTCCAATGAACCATTCATCACTGGAAGCAGGACAGCAGGCTGGCTAAGTGGCATGATAAGCAAATCCTGTCTCCGGAGAGGTGTGCACTCTGTGCAGTTCCCATCACACACGCAGGTCTCCATCTGCACTCCTGCTGAGCCAGCCCTCCCCGGGTGGGTGCAGGGAAGGAAGCTTTGGCTGCATTTTCCCCCCCGGAGGCTGATGTGATATATTAGGTGGAGGTGACATTTGGGTCAAGTGAGCACCTGTTCTCCTGAGGCCTCGGGGAGCCTTACTAACATGGGAAGAATTTATTTTAACAGCTAGGAACTGGGGAAGATTATCACCGTACGTTCTCTCCCTGGGAGCTGTAAACTGCTGGAATTCGCTTTTCCTCTTCGGGATGCTGCACAGAGGAGAGGAAGGGTCTCTCTACAAGGGCAAGAGGAAGGGCTTTGTACTATAAAGCCAGGCTTTTAGCGGGGATTAAGAATAATTGATGGATATCCTTCGCCTGCTAAGGATGACAACCAAACCTCACCAGCATGGAAGCAAGATTACAAGGTTGAATTCATTTTATTTAATCCAGAGGATTTGCTATTAAGCCAATGGATAACTTCCATACAAAGATCACTTGGAAAGCAACACCTAATGCCCCATGCATGTAAGAGTACAGGATGTGATAATACCATTAATATGCTTTAACTTTTGGTTAGCCCTGAAGCAGTCAGGTGGTTGGACTAGATGATCCCTGAAGGTCCCTTCCAACCGAAGGATTCTACATATAGATTGAACATCCCACCTACTTTTGCAGCAGATAAAGGTACTGAGAAGTAGATTGTTACTTTTGGCAGATAGTTGAAAAAGGTGTGTTCCCTGGGCCTGCTAAGTCAGGGTCCCTACACCATTGTCTATCTCATCAGTTAGGAAAAATATCCCACATTAAGTGGAAAGGTCTAGGAAAGTGTCTTACAGATCACCTGTCTGGCTTCCAGGGAAATCTGTAGCTTGTACCTGTAGGCAGCTGATGGCATTTCATAGGTTCAGTTGCTGGCCTTGCCCAGCTTCCAGTGACCAAACATGCAGTGCACAGACCCAGCCTGGGGTGAGCACACTTACAAGGGCCAGGTCTAGCCCCAGGAAGTCCTGGAGTCTAGAGAAGAAACAAGAATTTTGGGCAGGAAGATAAAAGTACTTGGTCACACCAAAACACTTTGCAGAAATTCTGATCTGCTCTGGAGGAAAAGGGAATAGGAGAAAAAGCATCAGAAGTGTGTGTGTGGGTGGAAATGAACTTTTTCCACTTCTCTAAAATGTTGATTTTTAACTGTTTTGAAATAACTTTTGATGTTTCCTTTTATGTCATTGTCTTACTCAGACTAGTTTCAACAGTCAAAAAAGTTACTCTCTCTGGCCCCAGATGAACATCATTTTGTTGTTCTGCTTTTTTTAAAAAAAACTTTTGCATTTTACAACAACAAAAAGGTTATTCACCAGCCCTGCTGGAATCACTGCTCTTCTCTCATTCTTCATGCTGGTGCTATTGGCATCAATTCAGCAGATGAACAGAGGATTTCAGTCTTCTGAAGCTGCCAATCCTGCACCTTTCAGAAATGCCAAGTGCACTTTCTATGATAGCAACAAATTACTGTGCTAGAGCCAACAGAGCCTGCAAGCCCGTGGACAGAGCCAGAAGCAGAACCCAGGGTGAGAAGCCCGAGTGGCTCCATGGAAATCACTCATGTACATCTTGTTTTCTGCAGGGGTCAGCTGAATGCATTCCAGTCTCTCCTGATCCCTAGATGCAAGCAAAAGCCACAAAACCAGATCTTCTCCCTCAAGCCAAGAATTCATGATTTGGCCCAAGGACTTGCTAATCAGGAGATTGGTTCATCCAGCTGTTAGAGAAAGCTTGCAGCTGCACATCACTCCTCTGTGTGCTGAGACAAAGGCAGGGAGAGTGGGAGCAACATTTCTCAATGTGACTTCTGCCAAATGATCCCCTGCCTTTCCTGCCAAGTGTGCCCAGCTCAAAGGAATAACCCTTACACCACCTGCGGCTGCTGTTTCTTCAGCAGAGTGCCACTTTCTTGAAAATGGCTGGCTTCCACAGTGGAAAATAAAAGTCACTCCCAGTGGCAGACTCCTCCAGGGATAGGCACTGTACACAGGCAAGAAGACTGGATCGCTGGGATTCCCTCACCAGCCAGAGGCTCTCTCATACGGTCCTGATGAATCACAAAAAAGCCCAGCACACCATAAAGCATCTCCTCAAGACCCTATAAACTCCTCCACTCCTGTGCAACCATCCCACTGATGCCAAGAAGGGATAGCTGTGGTAATTAAAAGGTAGCAAAGCTCCTCGTCTGCATGAATAGGGGACAAGTCAATACAGTTCAATCTGCTGCTGAATTGACTGCAATCAATTTCTCTTTCTGCCCATCCAAGGCTGCAGCTGTAAAGCACTCGCAATCTGATCAATGATGACCTTGAGAGCAATGAAGAGAGACAAAGCCGCACTGCAAACTGAGGGAGGGATGAGAGGAGCCTTGGGAGCACGCAGAAGCGAGAGGGAAGGCAAAGCTTGGTCCTCTTCTAGAGCAAAGCAGAGACACAACGTGGTTACATGGTGTCAGCCAAGGAAGCATGCTGCACATGGGCACACATCCTGCTTCAGCAGCCCTCCAGAAAGAGCAGCAGTGTGATCATCCCACTGATGGGGCTGCCTCATGAGAAAGGGGTTGACCAAGAGGTGGGATTGTTCTTGCCCCAGAGACCTTAGAAATAATACTGAAACATTACTACAGTCTCCCATCTCCATCCTACACGAAGGAAACATTCAGAAGCATGCAGAGCCAGGCATTCAAGGCACCTGGCATCTGTGCCCGGCTTTAGGATGAGCCTGCCCATCTCAGGCAGCTCCTGCAGAGCTGTCCAAAGAAGTAAAACACGATTGTGTCTTAGCACTTTCTCTCACGCTCCTGACCAGCTCCAACCCAACCCAATCACTGTAATGAATTAATAATTAATCAATCACTACCTGATTTCATTTTCAGCTTGCAAGATGAGAAAGAAATGAGATCTTAAAATAATACTCTGCAATGGGTTGTGTCTGTCTCTAGCAAATGCAATTTAACTGACTTAATGAAATGCTAATTGGTAGAAAATATATATAAAAAAACATCCTGAATACTACTCTAATTAAATTTCCTTTTTCCAGATCTGCAAGGCAAAATGCTCAGTGCAGAAAGAACAGTAAACAGACGCAAAAGCTGTCCTTTTCAAGAGGGGGGTAAAATTACAAAGACCTGCACAAGGGTTCTTTGGGAATAACACTATTGTTGTTCCTAATTGTGTGCACGCTGTATGTGCATGTGGCATAGCTAAATAAAAACGATGTTTATAAAGAACTGCTTGCTCCTTTGCTGATGGACTGGAGGCGCTGATCCGACAATTAAAGCATCGTCTCGGTAATAGCCATAAATAAACAGGCAGCATTAGAACAGCCTTGCAATAAAGATTATATTAAAAGCAGAACAAAATAAGAGGCAGCACTGAATGGGAAAGGGTGAAGTGTAAGTCACGTTGATCTGCTCTTTCTTGCAGATAAGAAAACAATGAGATGTCCTTCCCGTGGACCCCCAGCACTCAGCAGAGCTGTTACAAAGAAAGTGAAGGACAGGTCTCTAACAAGGGGTGATGGGTTTGTGAATAGCTTTTAGTCAGAAAAGGGAAGGGAGGGAGGATTAAAGTGGACACAACAGGAGCTGATTAGAAGTTTTCCATGGAAACTTACACAGGGAAATATTGATTTGTCAAAAGCTCAGGTTCTTGCAGGCCAGGGTCAATTCTGACCCATCTTGTGCAATTCATAGAAGTTCTGAATTATCAGAAAGCCATGTTCTCAATTTCAAACTGAAATAGCTTTTCATATAGAAACTATAGATCACTACCCTAAAATGAAAAAAAAAAGTTTTAAGGAGAAAAAAAAGATTCAGCTACAAACACAAAATGCCAGGTGACCTAATATAGATATTGCCCCCTCCCTGCAAATTACTGACCTGGGAATGCTTCAAAGTCCTTTTCCCTTTTGGAGAAAAGAAGTGGTGATGATCTGAAAACTCCCCTGAGCTAGGCAAGCAGTGCTCTCTCCAGCACTGAGCACACTTCAGCACAAACTCATCCTCTGCAACTCTATTTGCAAGACTTTGTCTACTCCTCTTGCATAGATAGCATCAGTTTTCTCAAGCAAACACCAGCACTGCCAGTAGCTTAAGTCTAGTGGCCCATGGGGATGTAGGTTCCCCCTTGCCTCAGGCTCTATCTGTAGCACTACCTTTAAACCCAGACTACCAATATAGCACCTTCCTAGAGGCTTTAAATGCCTTTGTAAATAGCCTTTCCAACTGAGTATCATTACCTTAATTAAAACCCCACCTCATCCTTCTGACTGGAAAGGTTCACGTAATCGTTTTGTTTATCTTAATGATCTCATTAGCAGCAAGATTAGAAAGTCCTTCAGCACCTCTACCAGCATGCTGAGCCCTGAATGCTCATCATGTGGGGTGTCACACAGGTGCCTCCATTCTGGTGGTGTGGATACGCGGACTAAAGTCTTGTGGGGAGGGATGACAGAGGTCTTTTCAACTGCTGTTCTATGTAAGCTGTGCTAATTTCTGGCTACTTCTTTCTTCAAGGGATAGGAACTTCTCAAACCTCCAAAGACTGGGCTTAGATGTGTGCTGATGTCACACAAAGTGTAGGGAATGTCTAGGCTGTTTATGCCTAGCTGAGGAATAGGTAGCAGGATAGCAATGGCTATGTGCTAGGAGAAAATATTTTGCTCCATGTTTAGAGCAGGCATGGCTGTTCATTGACCACTAGTCTAAATAGAATAACTCATTTTTTCTCTTTGATCCCCCCAGAGCTCCTTATGGTTCATAGAACACAAAGAATAACCACTTTGAATATTCATCCTATTTACCTTTTCATCATTTTTTATGACTATATCATGCAAAGCTAACCACTCCCTTCCTTTAACCGTTGTCATCAGGCTCAGGAAGTCCAGAAGTAGGTTTGTGCAATTACACTTGCTGTGTGTTACATAATGTGACTCCTGGGGCAACAGGTTGTTCTAAAAAGGCCACTTCTGCTCCCAACTCCAAAATTCTCCTTCCACTGCTGGAGACAGTGAAACAGACAAATAAAAAAGGTACCTCAGCTTTTGGGCCATATGCTGGTAAGAGCTGAAAAGAGGCAGTGGCAAAGTCTGGCATGAGAGGGTTTGGGAGATGTGATCCTGGCTGCTTCTTCCTCCTTACTGAGTGTGCAGACACCAGCACTTCTTTTTCCTTACTGCCATGAAAATTGCCTTATTGAATTTTTAAATAAACTGTGCTGGTTGGAATATCTAAAGAGCCCTTGCACAGACCCTGACAGGTTGTTCTTTTTTTTTTTTTTTTCCTAAATTAAAAATCTTGGCCTCAGGCAAAATGGAAATGTCTTCAGATTTGCAATCAGTGCTCATGTAACATATCTGAAATGCAGTTTATAAACTGGTGATTTGATGGGATTTGCTCCTGGGGGCCGTAATGAATGGATTTGCAGAATCTCTGAGCCCAGGATGACGTGACACAAATTGCTACCAATGACCATTACAAGGGACAAGGGGAGAATGGGGAAGAAAAGAGCAGCCCAGTTCTAATTGCTGAGTTATACACGGGAGTCATGATATCTTTTTCTTACAACCTCCTCCTTGTCTTTGTTTGACCCATCAAGATGTCCAGTCTGTGCCAGGGGAAACTCATTTAAGAAAAAAAAAAAAAAAAAGCGTTCCACAAAACATTCCAGATTCCCAAGTGGAAAACTTCAATGAGCTGCAAAACCAATGACCCACAGGCCCCATCCACCTGATGGAGGTGGGAAATTAATAACAAAGTACCTGCTGTTAAAGGTTCAATGGGAATGGCCACAAAGAAGCTGCTGAGGAGAAAAAGGCTTGAACTTTGCCATGAGACAGCTGTCCCTGCTCTCTGAGCTGGATCTTCTGATTAGCTAAGGCCAAAGGGAAATCTGGCTAGGGCATGGCCTGGGGAAGGAGGGAAAATAGAGTAAAATACCTCGCGTGCTCTTTCCTCTCTCAAGGCTACAACTCCACTGGCCTTATCTAAGGAGGATATAGATGACCAAATCACTGATGTGTTTGGGTTAAATAGGCAGGGAACACAAGAGGAGGGAGCCAGAGAGGAAAGAGTAGGGGTGAATGTTGCAGAGAACAGGGGAAAAGTGGACTACAGAGACACAGCCGGGCAGAGCTGTGTGGAGAAGCTGATGACTGAGGTAATTTGCTGAGGCCTCATCCAGAGCATGCAAAGACAAGTGATGCAGAGATTCATCAGTCATTGCTAATGCAAGGCTAATGCAAGCTGGGAAAGTCATACATCATTGTGCAGAGCTGGGTCATAGTCAGGAGCTTCAGGGACATCGGTTTGGGGACGGAGCCCCTTCAGTGCAGATCCCCCTCCTCTGCACCCCCCCACCAGACTCTGTTGTCTCCTCATCCTGGTGGCATCATCTCACCTGGAACAGGCACGGAGAGAGCACTGATTGTCCCCAAGGGCCTCATACGTCCCACAGCCTGAGCACCTGGGGACTGCACCATGCTACAGTGTGTTGCCCCCCCAGACCTGAAATTCACACACAGGTGTGTACCCCAAATACATCACTTATTTTCTTTCTCCACATAGCTAATACAAAGGTATCTCTCCTGATCTCTCCCAGCCCACACCAGTTCAGTGCCAACCTTCATTCCTCATCCCACCATATTATGATTAATTTTTTGATCACCTTCTGACACAGAGCAGCTTCTAGCAGATTATGTGCAGAAGGAAAGCATCACTTTAGGAACTGGGAAGGGGAAAAGGACCAAGGAGGAGGTGATGGAACCTGCAAGTGTATCTCGGAGGGTTTCCAGCCTGTGGGCATGGTCATTTCTACACAGTTTACTTCTGGGCTGATGCTGCATCCCTGTAGCAAAAGGAAGAACAGGCTTATGGGCAGATTGCACAATGCTCATGAGGTCAAAAGTATACGAGCTGTGGGGGTATCAGCATTGAGCTGTAGGGTAGGGAGAGGAATGTGCTGAGAGGCTGCACACTGCTCTGGGAAAGGGGGCAGGTCGGTGCAGAGCTGGGCTCCACGGTTTGGGGCAGGCCTGGGAAACGTTGTTTTTGCTCTGCCTCTCCCCAAAAGCTGTAAATGATTCTTATCCATCATTATTATGTCACTGTGCATAGGGATGGCCTAAGGGCCCTGCAGAAGCCAGCGAGCTGATCCACAAAAAGGCGCCTGAAGATCAGCTGTTTTTTTCTGCACCGAAAAGGAGTGGGTGAGATCTGTAAATCGCCAGAGTCAGAAGCAGTTTGGAGTCCTGGTAGCCTGAAACTGCAGTTTTCAGCATCCGTCATTTTTCTAACTGCTTCTCAGGATCTGTTTGATATGACTCTCTCAGGACTCTCTCAACCATAACTGAAAATTCATTGAAAACCCATTTTTAAAATGAAGATATGGCCAGTTTCAATATCTTCTTCACTCAAAAATTGGGGGGTAAGGGGTGAGGGGGTTGGAAACACTCCAAAACCTATCTCCTGTGCAAAATAGAAAATGATAGTTTCTTAGTTTTCAGTGTCTTTTCTCATTTTGTAGCTTAGCAAATTACGGGCTCGAAAGGCTTTTTGTTTTGTCAATACATGACAAAATGAAAGAGAAAGGTTGGTACCCTGTTAAAAGAGTATGTTTCACTTGACTAAAGGCGATGGGGTTTATATGTTTATGTTACTTATTTTGACTTTGCAGAGGACCTGAAGTTTTGGCTTTGCAGCTTGCTTCAGGATATGACCATTTTTCAAACTTACAAAAATGTTTGCAGACAGGTAACCCAGCACAGCTGTGCAACCCTTGACAATGTGAGGCTCTCTCTGGTGTCTGCAATCTCCCCAGTGCATTGTGACAAACTGGTGAAAGGTCCTTACGGGCTCTTTCCAGCTGCCTCTCAAACCCTCTTTTGCTCTGGTGAAGGCGTTTATGTGGTCACCACCACAGGAGCAAGCAAAGAGCTTCATTTCACACCGCCACGCTGTATTTCAGGTTACTTCAATGTCTCCCTATGACATATCCTCAGGAAATGCTTTGTCTCTTGGTTGAATCCCGAAACAGGTTGTGTCTGATTGGCAGCCCAGCAGCAAAACTTCTTGTGACTCATTTAAGGATCACATAAACAGAAGAATCCCTTTGCCTCAGAGTAAAAGTACCTCAGAGCCCCATCTGGAGAACATCGCCTGTCCCTGTCCCTGCAGGACCATCCTGAAGTTCAACCCCATGAGATGCTTTATGGCAGACACCTCTCTGACCTCCAGAGGGTACCCAGCACCAGCCTGGATAGGAGTTTTTGGGAGAGAGGAGAGGTAAATACATGTGGGAGAGAAAGTGTGCAACTGAAGGGGAGAGAGGCTGTTGGAGAGTTTCGTCATTCCCCTGTCTAGAAGATATTTCTCCATTGACTCTATTTAAAGTCAGCCCCAGGCTTGTGGGCTTACAGAGCTTTTAGCAGATGAAAGAACTCACTCATCAGGCAGAGTTTTCTTACTTACTTTTTTTTTTTTTTTTCCTCCCCAGCTCTCACTGGTCTGTTTTAAAGCCATTTCAGTAATTGTTGAAAACTGTCAGATGCCTTTGACAGATCAATACCTTAGCAGGGAATTTACATGACCTGTTCGCCAATCAAAATGCAAATTGGGGATACGTTTAAAGCACGAGCCCCCAATTTGTCTTCCAAACGCTGCTGGAACGTCATGAAAGCAATTTAGCTGTGCCTGGGACTGCACCTTGTCTCGAGGCTCACTTCTGGCGATGCCGCTGTGCTTTTTTTTTCTTTTTTTTTTTTGCCAGGCGGGAATGTGCGTGTGTGCATGTGTGTGTATGCATGCTACGGGCGTCATTTCCAAGTCAGGAATATAAATCTTCCTCTCGGACTGAGTGAGATTTATAGCTCTGCCACGGGGCTCCCGGCACCTCCCAGCCCCACACCTCTGCATGGGATCGGGGCAGGCGCGGGGATGGGACATTGGACCGGGGATGGCTCTGGCTTCCCTGCTCCTGCCTCGCTTCTCCTCTTTTTTCCAGATGGCATTAGGGTTTGGAGACAGAGCAGAGGCTTGTGCCAACAGCTCACACTGCAGCAATAATGAGAGCCATTTAACGAAGGTTGAGTCAACAAAAACATGCTTCCCTCTCAACAAATAAATGCTTTTATTCCTCCTTCTTGTTTTTCGCGCTAGGAGGTTTGTTCTAAGTGAAATTGCCGGATCAACATTGCAAGAGATGAGAACATTTGATTTAGTTCTGAAATAGGTACAGGCGGTGTCCTGGTGGTACAGGCTGCTGTGTTGGTCCCTGTTCCTGTCCCTCAAGCTGGGCAAGCAAACCTGCCTTGGAGCACTCACACCTGATCGGCGTAATCCATCCATCCCAGTCTGAGAACCCGGTCTAAGCCTGCTTATCTGGTTTTCTTTCTTTTTTTTTTTCTGGTAAAAAACAGGTTTTATTTTTCACACTCCTTTAAAACTTTCTGAAAGAGGAGGCCTACTTTGTCTGAACAGAATTGATTTCCCCTGAAAATATCCCTCCCCCATAATAACCTCACAGTTTTGATTTAAAGCCACCTGCAAAGGTGGTGTGAGGGGTTTTGTCTTTAATGAGAACTTGAGATGCTCTATGCAGGACAAAAAGCCTGACCAGCCCATTCTTCAGATGGAAATGACATGATTTCATGCAGACTCATGCACGAAAATTTACACATAGCCTTTTAAAACTCATTTGGAAACAAAAGGCTCTGTCAGCTCTATCTACCCATGGAGCTATCTGTTGCTGACAGTTGTACTGAACCCACTGGCATCTCATTATGAATCACTTCTTACCCCACAGGCCCAGACCTGGGAACTGCAGATTCTGCTGAATGGGACATTTCCTGGCATTACTCAAAACAGGATGGTTATTTTGGAAATGATCTTGCAGTGGACTAAGTTCATTCCAAAGGAAATCCTTTCACACCTACCAGATCTGGTTAAGAAAATGAAAGAGGTAAACCTTTACTGCAGGATTATCTGGGGTAATTTTTAGATGTCCCTCCTCTGCAAATGATTATTTTTACTCTCCTCTCTCTCCTTGAAGGTCTGGATTCTCCCTCTCCCTGCTGTCTGCCTCTCATCTGGCTCACCGAGGCAGCCAGATGGTGTAATTTGCAGGTACCTCCACAGCACTTACTTGTCTGACATGCCCGAACTGATTGAAACATGCACAGAAACATTTGAAACCTCATTGAAAGGGTCTGGATAAAGTCCTGGAATGTGATAGATCTGGGAGACAGACCAGGCACATTCAGCCACCCCAGAGACTGCGAGGCACAAAAATCCAGGGGAAAGAGTTTGAGCATGCACATCTGTGTACGGTGACATTGCATGGTGAGGATTACTGTAGACCTTTAGGTGACTATTTTCCAGTAAATAAATACAGTATGGTTGCTCTGAGAGTCTCTTTGCATCTGTACTAGTGTGTATATAGGACTGTCCCCATTTTTGTGTGCCTCCATGCTATGTGTGCGTGTTTGATGTGTGCACACTTCTTGGAGAACTGTGTGGTTGGTGCAGCAGGTACAGCAGGACGTGTCTGGCATGCACAGACCATGCCAGTTTTTGAAGGGAATGTGCCTGCAGAGAGCATGAGTGGCAAAAAGCAGATGACCGCCTGCTCAGGGGAGGTTCTCTGGGTGCATGCACACCGTCGCTTACCGCACACAACCTGTGGGTCGCCGTCAGGAGCTGAGCTGTATGGCTGCTGACAAAAATACCTGGTGTTGGCCAATTCCTCCTGTCAGAAACAGGCACCTGCGAGAAAAGATGTGCTTCACCCCTCTCAGTGAGTGCACACAGGAGCCCGTGGGAGGAAGGTGACTCGAACATTTTCATTACCTTGAGGTCAGCAGCATTCAAACACTGTGATTCCACAATTTCACCTTTTCTTTTATACCTTTGTGCCCTTGGTGAGCACACCTTTCTGCATAGAAAGTGCTCCACTACCAAAGAAGGTTTGAAAAGGTCTTCTCTCTTCCTGGGCTTCTCCTGCCTCTTCCTGCCAGGGGATGGTGCCAGATGTCAGACAAGGGATAAAGGGGGCAGCGTGGGTGATGCTGGGCAGCGGGGGAGAAAGGGAAAGATCCTGGGAAGAGCTGCAGCAGACACAGGGAGTGGAGCTTGCTGGAGAACCTTCAGAGCAGTAGGTTGTAGAGAACTGGCCTGAAACTCTCCCAAATGCAGGAGGACAGTCGTCACTCTGTGTCTGGATCAGCGCACACCAGGGGAAGATGTCTGTTGTCATACGAATAAAATCTCCCCTGGAAATATTTGTGAGCAACAGTAGCTTTGTAAACAAACACCTGGCAAGAACAGAACTGAATCAAACACTGATTTAAATATGGTACGAAACCTGGCAGGGGAAAAAAAAATAATAATTGTATTTTATTGTAGGAATGAAAAACGAAAGAGCAAAAGGCCTTTCTCGTGCTTCAGCTGGGGACTGGAGGAGCTGAGCAAGGGGATGAGAGACGTGGGCTGCTCGTGCACGGTGCCCTGATGTGCCAGTGTGATGGCAGCACCCTGTCAGCACATTGCGAGAAGGAGCTCCATCTTTCTTCCTTACATGGCCTGACAGCTTTTCAGAAGAGATTTATACAGGGACAGATCAGAATATCTGTCATAGCAAACCACTGTGATCAAGAGAAATGAGGCACTGAGCCTCTGATCTGGGACCTCACACTTTTTTTGGGGGTAGAGGAGCTCTCCTTCCAGGAGAGGGCACAGCCAGGGGAGATCCTTGGCACCCCACAGCGGAGGGTCCCTGGGCTACATCGATGCGAGTCGTTGATGCTGGGATTTATCTGGCTGAGTACAGACATCTGGAGCCTACAGGTCTGCATCCCTGCGGGCTGGCGAGCCTCCCTTTACGATCAAGGCAGAGAAGCTGTCACTTCCAGGGCCCAATTCATCTCCTTCTAAGGCAGGCGTCTGAAACAAGTCAGATGAATTGTGCTGTGGAATTGCTTATTTCTCTTTCCCTACTACAAGGGGAGTCCAGACAACTCACTTGGCTGAGGATGGTTGTGCTGGAGCTGCTGAAAGTGAGAAGAGGTGAACCCCAGCCCTAGCATGCAGATGGGCCATCCCACAGCATCTGCCCACAGCCCCCTGAGACCATTGCTGGCTCCACAACCTCAGCAACCCTCGGCTAAGGCACAAGGGGCAGTGATGCCCCCGGAGCAGCAGTAGGGCACACATCTCATGGGAAGCAGGTGATAGAAAGGGCTGCAAGGGGCTCGGAAACAGCCAGCTTATGAGGAATTTTAAACGAGTCCACTGCAACAAAATTTAGAATTTGCCCTGATGGATTTAAAAGAAAAAGTCAGGGAAAATCTCACCATTAGCATTAGGCAGCAAGGCTGCTTGGCTCGCCCCCTGAGCCACTCTGCTGTGACAAAGCCATGGGAGCATTTTACAAGGACAAAGGTTGCTGGCTGGTGAACAGCAGCATATTAACATGGAAATGACAGCAATCCATGTCAGAGCACGGTGCCCATGCAAATCTTTCTTAGGCTATTAGCAGTATGTGGAATGCGTCCTCGGATGTGGGACACTTCTTTGCAGGCATCAGGTGACTGGTTCACAGCCTCGTAGTGCTGTCTTGCCAGTCTCACTGAAGCAAGCCCACTATGCTGTATAACTGGGGAAAAAACAGAGAGAGAGAAAAAAAAAATCAGATTGCAATTCAGACCCCTGCTTTCACAGTGAAGCTCCTCCGGACCCCAGCTGTGGTGTAAATTGAGATTCCACATGAATGCGGTTGCCTGCTTTCACTGCTTGTTGGGTGCAATTTACTTGTCTTATCCGATTTACACTATGCGCTCAGGTTTGGAGCATAAATATACAAGCTCATATAACTATGCAAGCATCTTTTTTTCTGTTTCCCATCTCTCGCACCGGTCCAGATGCATCAAATTCCGAGGAAGTGATTTCAATTTCAGCAATCTTCCCTTTCTCACCCCAAGCCCCACTGATTTCTGTGCTGAGGTTTCCTAACCACATCAGTGGAGTTTTCCATTGGTTTTCATTTTATTCTCTGATTTGAAGGGTTTAAGTGGGAATTAAGTGATACCTAGGCTTTGAGCACATCCCCCCCCTCCTAGGGGTGAATTTCAGCCTAAATGAAAAGTGCATGTATTAGGAACGTGCTCCCCAAGCATGAATAAATGTTCTCAGGGTGCTCCTTAACAACATACAATCTTCCAAGCTACAGGTTGCTTTACTAGGATTAACAACCTGGAGGAGAAGGATTAATATAATTGCTACTCCTAACCACAACTGCAGAAAATAATCACAATGAAGTTAAATAAAACCTTTGAAACCTGTCAGGGATTTTTTGCACTTTTTTTTAAGTCTGTGCATATGTTGCAGGAAGTCCTCTGATATCAAACAGGATGTGCAAGCATTCCCCTTCTCCTCCCTAATTTTTAGACAGTTTTTTATGACCAAGTCAAAAAATAAATAAATAATAAAAGTTCATTGGAAAGCTCTAACTGACCTTTCCCCAGCTCTGTTTCACAGTTCATTCCATAAGAATAAATGAAGAATTTTGTCAAATCTAAGAAAAAATCCACCTATCCCAAAATCTTATATTTAACAGTGGGCAAAAATTGTCACTAGTAGGGTAAGCACATGGTAAGTATGTAGCCGTATTTCCCTCATGCTCTTTCTCAGCCTCCAGCGATCAGAAGATTAGGAACACCCTGAGCCAGAGGTGTTATCTTTGGGTTTAATGCCTGTGATGGATTTTTACTTCTGTGAAGGATCTAATAGCTTCACAAAAGGCATAGATGAGCTGTAGAACTCTGTTTGCTGTGAATGCCAGAAGTTTACGTGGGTTCTGAAAGCAAAGTGTGAAACCGCACCACGTTTCCCTCTCTGGATGTGCTAGCAAACAAACACACCTTGACAAGAAATACTCTTCTCAGGAGACCTCATGAAATTGATATGCAGTTTTTGTTTTCTTTGTTTGTTTGTTTCGTTTGTTTGCTTCATTTCTGGAATAAACATGTTCCACAACAAGCTTTGCAAGAAAAGTGTTTCCCTGCAATCAGCAGCCCCACTGAAAATAGCTCGCAGTGCTCCTCCAGCCCATCCCCAGAGGGCTGTTGTCAGTGCTGGTACCTGATTAGAGACAGATCAGATGTACTACGAGGTATTTGTCCTGCTGCCCAGAAGTGGAACATCAGGAGCTGCTGGACTGTGACCAGTTGAGTAATGCTCAACAAATGCATGGAAATAAACATAATCATCTTTATCACGTTAATCGCAGTCCCACAGGAAGCCCTCACCTGGGCTTCAATGAATTCAGAGCCAATTTGTTCATGTTCTCTGATTCTCAGTTGGCCCTGGGCAGACAGAGCAAAATTCTCCCTCATGTAAAAGCCAGCACGAGGCCAGTGCCTTTTACATGGTTCTGCAGATTGAGCTCCTGTCCTTTGTGAGGTGTTGTGATGGTGAGGTCGTGTAGGATCTGAGGATCGGCAAAGGCCACAGAGCACCAAATCTGTGTTTCTTAACCCTTTTCCACCCTACAGGGATTTTTCTCCCCTCTCTGGCTGTCAAGACCCTCTGCTTGTTACACAGGCACTAAGAAAAAAACCATTCACTTACGTATGGGGTTTTCAACTCCCACCAAACCTTTCTGCTCCACAAAACTTATCTTAGCACCTACATCCACAGAAACAGCTGTGGAAAGTCAAGCCTGCTGGCTTCAAGAGGAAGAACAAACCCCCATTTATGTATCAAGCAGTATGGGCTCTTTAAAACCTCCCCAGTGCCAGAGCCAGTCTCTCTCTTCCCTTGCTCACATTTGTGTGTTTTCCAAGACTCTGAGCTTCTAGCCTGAATTGTTTTTGAAGCTGAACCTGTTGTACCTCTCCAGGTCAGATCCTGGTCCATTTCTTGCTCTTGTTTTGAGCTTGCCCTGCTGACAGTGGGGACTGTCTCTCTGCAACAAACGCGCTGTCAGTCCCGTTCCAGCCCCGCCACATATTTCAGATAACTTCAGATACACATAAACAGCCCTTCTGTGCAAGTGGATGAAACCTCTCCTGCCTTGGCTTTGCCTAGAAGAGACAGAGAGATGCCCCTCAGGCAGAATGAAAAGGGCCCAACTAACGCTGTGATGACAGCACAGTAAAATTTCCTGGGCCCTAAATATTTTATCATCATAAAATAAACATAGATCTTCTCGTCATGAAATATACATTAAAAAATGTTTAAACATGTTAATTATTAAACCAATATTGATTCATATTGGATGAAGCATTAACGGGTGGAGTTTGCAGGAGGAAAATTGGCAAATGTATTTAATGTCGAAAGAGCGCTTGCCACATATCAATATTCATCAGGTCTAACCACTAATAATCATAAAAGTGACAGGCCAGATTTATGGCTCCTCTGCGTGAAGACAAGTCTGTGCAAAGGGACAAACTGAAATATTAAGATGGGAGGCACAAAAATTCTTTCTCTCTTTTTTTTTTTTTTTTTTTCAGCAGCTCGTCATTGTGATTTTATGGATAAACTGGGGATTTGTGTATGAGAGTCTGGGCAAATAGGAGAAGGCTTTTTGGAGTTTATTTCAGAGCAGTTTATCAGGAGAATATAATCAGATGCTCATGATCATGACTGGGTTAAGGCTGTTTTGTGATGCAGGTGGCATCACAGTCCACAAGGAGTTAAGCGGAGCTCACATGTCCTCTCTTTGGACTTTTATTCAAAGAATCTTAAATGGATTATCTGAAATTGGTAGAGCAGGAAATGCATGTGTGTGCCACCTCTAACATTTGCAGGGTTGAAGGTGAAGCTGGGGCTTGGGGAGTTCTATGGTGCAAGCCAGTTGTTTTGATTTGGGGTTGTAAACACACCCCCAAGGAAAATACCTTGCTTACTGCATCTGCAGGAATATATATATATATATTTTTGCAATATTTATTCCACTGGAAGCTCTAGTTATGATAATACCTTGGGATCACAGAACAGACATGGAAGGTATTGGGGACTGCAATTACCATTAATACAGGAGACCTGAAGGTCCTTAGTTTGGTTTAGTTTTAAATGCAAATCCCCATCCAAACCACTGAAGGGGAAGGAACCCTGATGTGCATATGGGGTGTCTCAGGACATTCCTGGCACCATCATCTGTGTCTGCTTTTCATTCCCCTCCCCATCTTTTTTTTCTTTTCCCTTGGCTTACCTTGAAGTGAACAAGTATACCAAGACCTGACTCCTCAATCTGCAATACAGCGGGACTATGTGAATTTAACAGTATTTTTGAGATATACTTGTGTCTGATGGAACTGTAGAACTGCAGAGTTCACTGTATTTAAAATATTTTCTTGAGAAGAGAGCTTTCTTTTTTGGTCTTTAAACAAAAAGCACAATGAGGTTCAGTGACTGTGTTCAAGGACTCCAGTTTAAATTTGTTCAGTCTACAAATCAAAAAAGAAATTTGTTTTCTTAACAGCCACCTCTGCAAACACAGTATGGTACCAGGGAGTTAACAGGTGCTCTCCATCTTGCATGCCAAATTCATTTAATACTTTTTATTGCTGTGTTGCTTTGCATCACTAATACAAGTTGGAACCAGCAAACTGATAGAAACTTTTTTTTTTTTTTTTCTGAGATGGCAAAGGGTTTCATATGACTGCTGATGGGCGGAATCATGCCAAGGAAGTTAAATAAATTGTTCTTCTCCTTACTGCAACTCGGTCTGGGGGTCAAGGCTTTTACATCAGATGGATAGGAGCCCAAGCTGTTGCACAGAAGACAAGGGTGGTGAAAAAAGGAGATCAGATGAACAGGACATAGCCACAAAATTGACCAACTGCCACCCTGGAAACAGGGATCTTTCGGTTCTTTTAGGATGCCTCCTTTTCTCACCAGCCCTTTTTGCAGGCAGAAGAGAACTGCTATTTCTTTTTTTCTCAGTACAAAATATATGCCAGTGTGACAGCAAATGTCAACCTTTTTCTGTGGGACAACACTTTCAAAGGCCAAAACCTTTAACATCTGGCAGCTGTAGTATTCTGTTGAACAACAGCTTTATTGTCAATGTTTATCCACTGGAGAAATGCTTCTGAGCCAATGCATAGAGATGATACACTAAATTGTCCATTTAATTTCCACTTACTGTGAGATTCGGCATACATTAAATAATATTTGATCATTAAAAGCATGTTTATGGACTCTAATATTGCTATCAGTGATATGTGACTAATACATAGTAAAGTGCATCTTGTCACGATCAGTTGATTTCAGAGCAATTTGTCATTGGCAATTGTTAATCTGGGGGTTCTGTTCCCCTCTCTCCTAATGCAGCTCCATAAGATGTGTCTGGAGGGAGCCTTGCTATGGTGGTGTCCTTGTATAATGTCCTTGTATAAAGCAAGGAGTGGAGCATTCCCCTCATGGAGAGACCCACAGTATGGGGTTGGTACTGGTTTCCAGAGTGACACCAGCCTCACTGGAAGCATCTGGGGACTAAGGGGGATTTCTAGAGTGAAGAGCAGTGCCATTCATATCTCTAGTGTCCAGCTGGATAACATGACACACCTCAGTCAAAGCACAGATAAAATTAAACTTTCAAACCTGCACTATTGGACTGGTTTCCCATCAAAATCATGCCCCATGTTCAGATATGAGAACATCTGTATCTCCTTATTTCACTACAACATCCCATCTAATAACATTTGATCTAATTGACCAGTCATAGTCAAATGTGATTTAGAGCTAGCAACCTCAAATACATTAAGTTCTCACAAGTTTCATGAAAAAGTTAATTCCATCTGAGTTCCTAATTAACTACACACCCAGGAATTCAACCACAGGATACATATTCATGGAAAACGAGCTTCATTTCCACCGATCACAGAAGTAGCTGGCATCTTGATGGGATGTTCTCCCACTGGAAAACATCAATTTGTCAAAATCAAAACATGCTACAGGAACAAACACTAGTTTCAGTAAAATTTCATTTGAAGACAGCTGTTATGTCTGTGGTAACAGATTTTTTTTTTTCAATGTTAAAGAACAATCCTTCCCCTAAAGATATGTTATCATTTTTGTGTACAGAAAGAAAAAAAAAGTGTGTGTTTGTGGGGAGAGGAGGGGTAGGCAGGGAATCGTTGGTGATTTGTAAAAAATTATTTTCTTCTGAATGTCTGAATGTGCATTAAAATAGAAATTCCAATGTTTTGACCAGAGTATTAAAAAAATTCTTCAGAGTAAAAGGACCAGGTAATCAGTAGCCATATCCAGAAAAAAACTCCCTGTCAGAAGAACTCTCCTGTACTCAACTGCTCTACCTGGGGCAATGAGCTACTAAGCCCTCATTGATCATTTACCCACGGTACCCGGATATCACCAGCAGTACTCATCTACCACAAGCAATCAGAACATCTGGCACTCAGGCCGAAAGCAGAGCAGTACTACAGCTCTCCTTGCCTGTGTTTTTGGCAACCTAATGCTCACGTCCCAGTGCCAATCTGTGGGCTCGTTGGCATCCAGCGGAAGCAATGTCCCTCTAGCTCATGTGAGTGCTGGCAGGGGAGCGCAGATCTCTCTTGCTTTATGGTGGTCTTCCTCAAATCCCTCCTACTTGTCATTGCAATTATTTCAGCATTTTCTTCCTCTTGGATCAGGATCTTCTCTTGTCCAAGGAAATCAAACCAGCTCTGTCCATGACTTGAACATCAGCAAAGAGTCACCCAGCACCCCTCTGGATGCATGGGAAGCACTCAGAGAGGGGGGTTCAGTACCAAGGAAGCCTGAGCCATCCTTCTTGGTCTGTTGTTTAGGCGATGTGCAGTGAAATGGGTCAATGATGTATATAAACACAAGGAAGAGTCCGGTTTGTTCAGAGCAGGGCTATCCAATGGATCAGAGTGCCTCAGCTTCCTCCGCCGGTCCTTTTTTTGGTGATAACACCTTTTTTTGGTCCCCGTTGAGACTGTGCTTTCTTAGCTGCAGGCTGTGACACAGCCTGGGCAGCAGTCAGTCCACTGACAGCTTGATCTCAGTTTGAATCACTAGATATTGCAAAAATAAACCCTAACAGTCACCATTCGGCATGGCAAGCTCTCCCATGAGCTGGGATGTAATGACATGGGACACGCTTTGCAAATGCATCTGTCTTCTGGCCTAACAGCATCCACATTGTGTGGGGTGCAATTAGGAGGTCACAGAAATGCTGTCACTGATGGCTTTCTGACTGCCTTTGGAAAATGTTCTCAACACATAGCTAATAAGTAGGTTTCTTTTATACCACTTTGATAGTTACGGACAGCAGGAGGAAACAAGCAGAAGACCCAGCTTGGCACTATTATTCCTTTTAACTTTGCTTAGCAAATGATTCTGAAGTGCTCAACACAATAACTCCCCCTTTTAAGCATAGGTTTTCCACTCCTCTTCCTCTGCTAGTGTCTAATTTTAAGGGAGCACTTTGGGATTTTAATAACAGAATTATACACTTTCCCTACAGGTCTTTAATCTCTCGATGTTTATCCCATCAGTTGCGTCTCTGGCGAGCCTTTATCCTAGGATGTTTGTCTATTAAATTAACAGTATTTCAGAAGAAGAGAAGCCATTTGCAAGCAGTAAATCACAAGGCAGTGGCATTCACTTAGCTCTCTCGCTGTTGCATCACTCAGTATATTATACACTGTTCTATATACTCAGTATATCACCAAGTTCTTTATCTTCCCTGCCTCCCCCGCCCTCCGCCTCCATGCTGTCTGCAAAATGCACAAACCTTTCGAAGGCAGCCGAATCAAAAGGGAAGGAGACGGATGAGATTTGTGCAAGCAGAGAACTGGGCAAGTTTTGAATGCTTGGATAGCACTGCTGGATTTTGGCTGGGGTTACCTATAGAGAAGAGGGCAGAGCAAAGCCCTACACATCTGGGTGTTTCAAAGTGGGTCAAAAACACCAACTGAAGATGCCCAGCAAAACTTCAGTGTCAGGGAGAATGCAAAAAACATGGTGCTTCCTACCTACAGCTAGAAGGCAGCAATCCTGGGATGGAGGCAACCCACACTTAACAATGTACAGCAAAGCACCACGGCACTGAAGGATAAGAAAGACATTCTTACGTTGTATGGTAAAGGAATGGAATTAGATGGGTTCACAAAAATGTGAATAATAATTCTTTTTATGCACAGAAACCAAATGAGTGTGTGGGATCTCAATGGTTTTGGATTACTTGATTCTTGGTCTTGATTGAAGGGACCTTTCCATAAGAAAGTCACCTGCAGTGGAAGTTTCAGAATATTTTCAGAGCTTGGCACTTCGTAACAGAATCACCAGCACCGAGAAATATTCACTTTTCCTCCTTGTATCCTGCCCATTCTGCCAAAGGAGTGGGTTCAGTTTCATTTAAGCATTGAGAAGTGCAAGGTCCAGAGCAGAAAGCAGGCTTGGTGCATTTGTAAGCAGATGGGAAACATTTCTATGTAAGCATTTATAAGATGTCTAATGTTGTTTTCCTCTCATTGTTTTCCTAGATGAATATCTGAATGCTAAGGGCAGTGTGAACCAATAATTTTGGGGAAAAAGTCAGAACTCGTTGTACAAAGCAATCTGTTGCCATGATTTCTCTTTTCTTTCCCTTATTGACTTCTTGCTTCCTACCATCCTTGTATAAGCTTTTACAATATATTCATGCAGAAATTCAATTTTTTAGATCAAAACTCTCTTTGAACCAAAAAATTTAGAAACAGCAATTTCTGGTCACAGATCGCACAACCTAAAACTCTGGAAATTTTGTGTTCCCTCCTTTTTTTGAATTACCATCTAAACAAAACCAAAAACAGAAAATAAATTGGAAAAAAAAAAAGTTCTTATTTGAAGCAAAACTGACACCTTTCAGCATTGCCCAGAGCTGTTTTGGAGAAGGGATCCCCAGCTTCAGGCTCCTTCTCTGGGGCTGGATCTTCAGCTTTGATCTCTGTGCCCCAGGTCTATTTGCTGACCATCTGTTTCTAAAATTGTCCTCTGTTTGTTTATTTATTTGTTTGTATGTCTCTCTTTCTCTCCTGCTTTTTGAAATTCCTCTTTGGATCTCATAAATCTTCCTTATGGAAATATTTTTGCAATTGGCTTACTTCCAAGAAATGTTCAGACTCAATAAGGCAGCTTTTTTTTTCCATGGGGAGAAGTTTGTCACAATTTTTCTGGATGGATTTCCTCTATGAATCTTGGCAGCGCTGGAGTCCCCTCCAGTAGGATATAAATGGAAGCAGCGGCTCTGTCTGATAGCCCAGCTTTCAGAGTGTGGCCTCCAGTTTTGTAGCTGCAA
Organism: Anser brachyrhynchus; assembly: GCF_964034855.1. Lineage (NCBI taxonomy): Eukaryota > Metazoa > Chordata > Aves > Anseriformes > Anatidae > Anser > Anser brachyrhynchus. The sequence goes on along the minus strand of NC_137712.1, from coordinate 7,813,215 downwards.
ATAACTGCGGGCAATTTTGCCTACACTTAATTGCAACAAGGTTTGTTTCCTCCAATTTTTAAGTCCTTCATTTTCAGGCAAGCACAGAGCTCAATGTTCATGTGTTTTCCAGTAAAAACACTTTATAGCAAGTCTTATGAAATGATTCTTTGCTACTGCTAAAAAACACAATATTTTTTTGCTCACAGACTGGAGATCCAGGTGATGCTGGGATCATCAGGTGATATCATCACCAGAAAAAAAAGACTAGTTCTTGGTTAGGCTGCCTGATAAAGCTCTGGTTCTGCCAGAGTGAATGTATAGCTCGTTTCTTATTCACTCTTTATCTTGTTAAATTTAGCAGTCCTTTAAGCAGGGTTAAATTTAGTGTTAGCAAATGTATGACTGCAAAAGAACACAGTCAACATTTTGAGTCAATCCTACCTGTCCATGGGAGGATCATCCCTGCTGGTGTTGTTCCCAGACAGCGTTCTCTGCATTTCGCTCTCCATAGTGTTAGAAAGCTAATCTAAATATCCTCTATAATTTAAGACCATCTTTGAGCCACTCCAAAATTAAATTGCCTCATGTTTAGGAGAGCAGAGATAAACCTCAGATACTAGATCTTATGGTTGCACCAGCTGTTTGCCCATAGAAACCTTTGCAGGGGCCTCACTGCTATTCCTAAATTTTTAGAAAAAGATTTTCCCAGGAAACTGAGCTAGTGCTTTTCCATGCTCTACCATCTGCGCTTGCTGGAGACCAGCTCGGTTACTGGCATCCCGCAAATTCATCAATAGGCGACAAAACCATTAAGAAACCAGCAGAGATCACTTTAAAATGCAAACAAAGCAGAATAGTGAGACATTTCAGGCCACATCCTGAACTACTGTAAATCAGTGAAATTCATGTGTTTCAAGCAAGCTATGCCAGTTTGTGCCAGCTGAGGGTTTGGTTCTTCATCATTAACTCCTCCAGCATTACACAGCCAGGTTTCGGAGGCTTTGAATGACTTCCTGCTTTGAGTTTACAGCTGTTCCAGCAAGGCCTTTGGTTTATCCCATTAATTTATCATTAGCCTGTGTAAACAAAAAGAACAAAACAAAAATGGCTGGGAAAAAAAAGAAACCGAAGCATATGCATTCACTTTTCCTCCACTTCAGGCAGGCTTTAGGTAAGAAACATAGCTAAAGTAGAGATCTACTGGGACATGTTTCCTAGTTAAGATAAAGATGTTGGCTGAGATCTAAGGCATGAAATATCTTGGTTCGGATTAATGAATAAATAAATAAATAAATAAAATAAGTCTCTGACTCCTACCCAGGAGTCTTCCATTTCATTAAAAGAATATTTCACTCTTCCATTTCAGTGTTTTCCAGTCATTCTGATTCCACCTGGAATCAGATGCAAATGTCCTGAAACACCAGCAAAGATACTTCTGACAGTATTCCTGAAGCTTAAGCAAGCAGAAAATGACAAAAGTGCCAGGAGTAAAAGCTGCTCTCCTGATATTGTCCATCCATTTTGGCAGATAAATAGGGGCTGGTAGTTTGAGAAAGCTTCAGGTACACACAGAAAGAGCTGAGTCCTGACCACAGCCTTTGTGTCAGTTTGATCCCAGTTTGCAAACATCACCTTGCAGTAGATCCTGAACTGTGTTTTGCCTTCATACTTGGGGATATCTGTGCAACGAAAAGCTAACATCCACATTGACAGACCACTCTAGAAGTTTGGAGGAGAAGATCCAATACTCCAATATTATTATTGGATCCAGTACTCCAATATTATAACAAATCATCCAATACTATTTGTTCAAAGAAAAAAATGTAAAGATAACATTTCCCTTTTGCCCCAGATAAGCTGCCTAAACCTGTCTAATTGATAGTTCTGTTGTTTTGAGCTTTTGCCACCTAATATATCTCTGGGTTTCGCCCTTCAGACTGATTTCCCTCAGGAAGGAGATGGATGAAGTCCCGGAGATGGTTGGCAGGGTTTTCACAAGTACATACCCAAGTTAGATGGACAAGGAAACAAATGGGCCCAAAGTGTTGCATTTCTCTAAGCACCCTTGTGAATCCTCCTAGGCTTTATTTGTTTTGCCACAATATTTTTGTAGAACTGACTCACTGTGCCATGACCTGGGTAACATCTGTAGCACACAGCAGTTCAGAATTAAACCCCAAGATACTCAGATCATCAAAAATATATCCTAAAATGCTTTCTACTGATATTTTTCCTGGTAACAACAAAGATACCAGACAAGGTTTTCACTGGATGGAAACTAGCTAGGATCAATCTTTCTGCTAGCAGTAGCAAACTCAGAAATCTCCCCCAAAAGCTAATGACAGGGGCAGCTTTCCTGTCTTTTTGGCAGGATTATTTCACGCTCTTCCACAGCCTTGACTGGTGGCATGTGTCCCCAGCATGGGAGTTAATTTTGACATTTCTGATTCTTGTCATGCTGTCTCCCGTACATAGCTTATCAGACAGATAAACCAATATTCCTTTCCAGTCATAAAGGCAGCCTGGGGAATCTTCATGTATTTCTCTCTATAAAGATCCCTGATATTTATATTTTTGTAGACTTTTGATAGATAGATATATGACTATGTACGTGTCTATATTAACATGCATGCAGAAGTACGTATACACTGATGGTGGTCTGTGTACATACTTCTTTGCAGAGGTGTGCTTTCCCACGTATGATGTCAGGGAATCTGCCCTGCTCCTTGATGAGGGATGCTCTGTGTGCTGCTGCAGCCTTATTGCACTCACAGACGCTCTGCAACATGGACGTGGCAGCACCTGGCTGTGGTGCTCGTGAGGAGAGCTGCTGAACTGGGTTTACAGCATTACCAGATGAAATAAAATGGCCCTTCTTCAGGCTTCTTCCCCTCAGGGGTTCCAGTTACAGAACGAGTGTGGAGACCTGGCAACTGTTTCCACAACAGAAAAGGAAGAAGGAGAAAGAAGGAACTTGATGACACTAAAATTTCCCCCAAGGCCATCATAAACTGCTCAGCTGATTTGATGAATGGGATAAGCCATGTTCCAGATGGGCGAGACTGGTGCTGAGCAGGGTGTTCGGGCTGCAGATCTTTGGATAGCAGAACATTTGGTGGTATTGAGATGGAACCTCTTCCACTCCTGAGCTACCAGTCACAGTGACCATAAGTCACTTAGAAATCATCAGGGATGAGTTCTCTTTTCTTCTTTTGATTTATTATTATTTCTTTTTAAGACAACATAGCATTTTAAGTCATGCTTAGGTTTCGTTGCTCATACATAGTGTTGAATATTGTTCTTCTATCTTGCAACACAGACCTGAAAAAACACTCAGGAAGCCACCATTGCCTGTCTGATTTGGAAAATTCAGAGCCCGAATGCAGCGCTGTTTCTTATGTCCTATACGATTTCTGCTTCGTGCTATCATTGTATGGGATTAACATAATGATAAAAAATGTCTTCCATTTCTGGAGTTTTGCTGTGATCTTACATTAAACATTTAGGTAATAGAGAGACTTGGTATTTAAGATGAGATAAGACCAAAACTCAGGATGTTCTTGGTGGAAAAACACTCCAAATCAGAGCTTAACTTTCACCAGTCTATCCAGATGAGGAAAAAATTACCCTGGAAATCTCACTCTATTCAGGCAAAATTTCTTTATGGGTTTTCCATATTTCTAGCTGTCAAATATATTTAAAACACGACATCAGACAGCCTCATCTCATAATACTCTGCCTCTTCTTTCTCTCAGTGGTGGAAGAATGAAAGAAGTTAGGGAAAAGCATTAATTGTAAATCAAAAATTACTAGTAGTAGTAATAATATTCCTGTTAATTATTGCAATATAACTCCATTTAGGAACCCTGCCAGGGACTTTGGTTTAGGTCCTGTTCAAGGTGAGGCAGCAGGTGGCAAAATCATTTTCTGTCTCAACAAATTTCCCCATTCCCTGCTTGTAGCACACATCAACCTGGCCCTTTGATCTGTTACATGATGCTCTTCTTCCCAGGAGAATTTGGGGCCAGATGCTCTAACACAAAGTAGCTCCATTAAATCTCTATTGCTTTCCACAGGGTATCACAAATTTAAATTGGCCAAAGACTTTGCTCCTGAGAGCCATTGGAGTGGACCGGGGAAAAGATACAAGTTTTATCAGCTTTTACAAAAAACTGTCAAAAGAGGAGCAGAAATAGCAATGGGTTTTCCCAGGAATGGAGACAGCCCTTCAGGCAGCCAGAAAAAAAAATGCTGAAGTTTGTGAGCAAACTCACAAAAGTTTAAATGTTTGGGAAAATGATTTCTATCAACAGGGTAATTAAAATGTCTGTTCTTGTCCTAAAGTGTGTCTTAAAATGAAAGCCAGGGATCGAGGCTTTCTACCTCACACTTAATGCTGCAGGACTGAAGATCCACTGTACCAGCATCTCCCCGAGATGCCACAGAGACTCCAAGGGAGAAAGGACAAAAGATTTCCCCTTTTGGGGTGTGAGGGACACTCCCCAGTGCCTACCATCCCCATACCCACTGGACCAGACAGGTGCACACTGGCAGCTGTGACTTGCTGCTGAGCATCTCAAGGCAGGGCATGGTATCTCAGACCGCTCCTCTTCTGTGATCTGCCACCCTCTCCTCTCCAGCCATATTCTGTCTTCATTTTTTCCTTAGTCCTGATCTCCCTAGATAGTGTTTGCAAAGGTCCATTTGACTTGGTTTGCCTGTGGCCTTGTGTATGATGTGTCCACACATGGAGCACATCTCTGTTAATGGAGACAGGTTCTGCACTCAGGCATGCAAAAGTCTTTCTGTACATCCTCACTGGGGCATCCACAAAGGACTGAGGATCTCTGCATGCTTCTGTGCGTAGGTACATGCCAGTATTCTGGGTTTTATACAGGTATTTGGGTAGCCTATATCCACGGGTTTGTGTGGCTCACTTCAATCTACATATCATAAATACATGCTCACCTTGGTTCTGTGTTCATGGGGATAGGTCTTCTCTTACATTGCATCAGCATACATTTGCATAGAAGCTTTGTTTCATAAGCCATTCTACTGAGGAGGAGATAATCTAACCTGGCTGGCTGGACAGACAGGCAGCACAGCATGTATTTGGGCACATATATATAATTTCATACAGCCTGTGTTTGACTGCTTACATATACATACTGTTACTGAGTGCGCCTGACTGCATTGCCATGGCTGCTCATGTTTAAAACCCATCTGTATGGATTACATCTGTGCATATAGCAGTTTGCGAAGTGCAGACAGGGCTGAAATGGCTTGGGGCCAGACGCTCCATATTCCTCCACCAATTCAAGCACAGCTCCACAGTGAGCGTGTGGCTGAATCCTTTCCCTGCAGAGCTCCAGTTTCACCCCTGTATGTTTATCCACCGAGGAGCAATTTGCCTACAGTGCCCGTGCAAGCGTGTTGATAGCGGCAAGGGATGGGCAGCCCATTGCCCTGCCCAGCTACCAGCAGCATTTTGGCAAAGACATCATGGTGGGTGGCCAGAGGCACCGGCAGCCTCTCTGTTGGGTCCAGCGCGGTCCTGGTGTGGGCAGGGAGCGGAGAGAGGCACTGCATGTGCATGGCTGTACGCTCACCCGTGTGCGTGTGAATGCACTTCCCTCTAGTGGGCAAAAGCACGGCAGAGCTTGGGATTTTCTTGCAGCTGCAGAATATTTTCTCTAGCTCGGGCAACAGAGCCTGGCGTTCCTAGTGCTGAAGGTCACAGGCTAGATCCCGGCTGAGGACAGCAGAGACTTTGCGGTGGATGTCTGGCGGCTGACTCGGCTTCATCGGCGTAAAGGCACATGTGAGGCTTCAGCACAAGCACTCAGTCGTGTCTCTGTGTGCAAGCCCGTGGTGCCACATCAGAGACAGCACTGGGGATGCTGTTGGGTGAGCTCTGCCTTCCCACCGCAACCCGCCGGGCTGGCAGCATCCGCATGGCTCACTGCTGGAGCCTTGACAAAGCAGAAATCTCCTTCCCTCCAATCAGCCCGGGAAGTGAATTCTCAGAGAAGGGTTTGGAGGGAGAATTCCAAGATATTTTTTTTTGATCGAGGAAGATCAAAACAAGCTTGTTGAAAAATTCCGTTTGATGATGTCAAAATGTTTCATTTTGAGAATGTCAAAACACTGCAAACTAAATGTTTAATCAAATGACACGTATGTGGGGATATATTGTTATTATTTCAATTATTTTTTTTCTAATATTTCCCTGAAACTGAAGCAAAATCAAATAAGAGGGCAAAAACAGTCAAATCAAAAGATTTTCTTTTGACTGCTAATTGTTTCAGTATTTTTCTACTGTAAGTGGCTCTATGCTTGAAAATATTTTCAAACACTATTTAATCAAACTAGCCTTTCAAAAGAAATTTTTATATCGTGTTACTGTACAGCTGTGCTCCTCTGTTCTTCTCAGCTGGTTCTTTGGGTTGTGCCTTTTTATCCGCGTTGAATTAAAAATCTCATGTTTCGCGGCTCACAAATTACTGGGCTTGATAGGCCATCATGTTTGGAAGATTTAATCAGAAGGCTGAGAGTCCTCCTTCACCCAGTTCCTCTGCCGCTTCTGATGGAGGGAGGTGGGAGTAATGAATGCTGATTGAACCTCGCGCTAGGAATGAGTGAAGAAAAAAAAAAAAAAGACCCATCACTCTTGTGTGATTCAATTACCTCCGAGAACTTTTATTCTCTTGGGGATTTATTCATACGTTCATGATGAATTCAATTTGTGAGGGATGTAAGGGACAGTGACGGTGCCTGCGCGATGCTGCCGTGACGTGAGGACACCGCGGTGGAAGGAAGCCAGGCAGCTGGAGGGAGTGGGAGAAAGCTCTTCTTGTCAAGGTGACACGAGGGACAGGAGTGGAGGGAAGGGACCGAAGATGCTCCTGGGCACAAGGAGGGAGAAGGCGGTGGAGAGCAGGGAGGTGCTGGGCTGTGGGAGGAGCAGGGAAGGAGAGAAGCTGGGGACTGCACCGCAACAGGCACTGCCATTCTCAGGTGCTCACTCTAATCTCCAGCACGCAAAGCCTGGTCAAAATATTGTCAGATTTGTGTCAAATTTTATTACAAATCAAAACATAATCCTGGCCTAGGGAAGAGGAGATGAGCAGAGAGACAGTTTCTAATACATTAATTTAACAAACAACATGGAGTTATTTAAAGGGAAAAATAGTATTTTTAAGAAAGCTGAGTTGTGGATGTTATGGATGTGAAGCTCTGCGCCTGCTATTCATTCAAATTTAAACAAAAAGAAATGGCTGAAAAAAATTTGTTGTTTCTTTTTTTTCTCTCAAAAGAGTTTTTTTTTTTTTTTCCTAAATAAAATTATTTAGGATTTCTAAAGCGTTTTTGTTTGTGTTAATATTTAATTATTTAATATCACAAATGAAAACTGCCAACCTTCTTTAGTTATAGCAAAATTTTTCCTCTTTTGCTAGACGGGTTGCAGAAGTGCTTCTCATCACAACTGCTGTCCAAACACAATCACTGAGTAATCCTTCATTCCCCTTGGTCAGAACAGATATAGCTAATTCCATGAAATTTTAACATTTGTTTTTGTTATACATCAAAATGCAAATGCAAAATTACCCTCAGCTCAAAAATGTCAAAATATTATTGGGAAGCATCATGATGCTTGATTTTTATGAACATCTTCTACTCCAACAATTTCAAGCTATTATAATGAAAAGCGAACATAACAGGAAACATCAAATAATATTTGTTCATTGTTTCAATATAAGCCATGTGTTTAAAGAGCATTGCTTCAACAGTGTCATCAGAATGAACATTTTAACTACAGCCAAAAGAAAAAGTCCCACTTCAACAAAATGAAAAAGAAACTGTGCTTATGTTTTCTTCTGCTGAAAATGTGATGGAAATTGAAGCATTACTGCGACATGCTTTTGTTTCAATACAGTTAGGCTTTTGTTACAGCAGAACAATGAAAAAAAAAGTAATTCTTTTTAATTACAGATCTATTCTCCCAAACCTCAAATAATTGTGCTGGAGATTATGCACAGGGGAAAGGGGAGGTGCGGGGGACCAGCAGCAGACAGCAGAGATCAGGTTGAACTCTGTGCTCAGCTTGTTCTTTATTCTCTGGAAACTTGAATGACTCCAATAGATGCTTAAAGACAGAAATGATAATATGGTGTCTAATCAGTTTTGCAGATCCTGCTCTTTTGAGTAATGGAACTCTAAAGGGGTCTACAAATGGGATGGAGAGGCTCCAGCAGCTGGCAAAGGCAGCTCTGGTGACAGCATTTGCTTGTTGTTCCCTAACTTGTCATCAAATTCAATCAACACAAAGGCTGACTTACAAAGATGGACAATAAAATATTTATAGGTTCCTCCTCTGGGAAACTGGCTGTCCCTGGGAACAGAGACCAAGGTGAGGAGCAGAACGGAAAAGAGAGTGAGGTGAGGACCACGATGAAACTGGCTTAATTTTCACATGAAAAATGAAAGAGAACAAAATTGACCTTAAAGTGACTCGTTTAAAAACATGATGCTTAGGCAGAGAAGAAGTAGGGCTTTAAGGATGGGGCAGGTATCAAAATGAAGGAACCACATTTGAGGGAGCAGAAGTTTTGTCCTCTCAAGGTGGCATAGAGAGATCTTAAGAGGCCGGTGGGGGATTTCTCGGTGATTGTGTTTGGACAGCAGTTGTGATGAGAAGCACTTGCACAGCCCATCTAGTAAAGGAGGACATTTTTTACTATAATTAAAGAGGGTTGGCAGTTTCCATTTGTGATATTAAAAAATTAATTATTAACCAAAATAAGCAGGTAGATTAGTTCTGCAAAGTCCATCTAGATTTTTTAACTTGACGTAGGGCCAAATGGCATGAAAATAACAAGTGTTTGCAAATTTGCCACAGAGGAAAAATATTAAAAATAATAATAATAGCACACCCAAGCAAATAACATATTTGAAGTTGGACGGACATCTTATTTCTGCAAAATATTTTACTTCAATTTGTCAGTAAGAAAAAAAAAACATGCATTAATAATACATTTCAAAGTGGAAAGGTTTTAAAAAACTCTGACAAAAATTGCTACAGTGAAAATGTTGAAAGAGACTTTTTGACATTGTTTAGTTTTTCTCATGCGAAGCTCTCTTTCCAAACTGAAATGTTAGCAGAGAAACATGACTACACAAAAGGTTTCAACTCAACCAAAGATGCAGGAAAAAAAATAAAAAAATAGAACAAGTTTTGAAAGGCGGATTGAAATGGGTGTGAAAGGTGGACAAGGCAGCAGCCTGCCCCAGCTGGCCTAGGGATGCTGCATGTGCTGGGGGACTGCTCCTGCAGCACCCAGAGCCCATCCTCGTGTCCCTCATGCTGCCACACAACACTTGCTCCCAGGTCTCTGAAAAGACAAACTTTGCCCTTCGTCAGCCTTTTTAATTCAGACAAAGGTGTTTGATACCAGTAAGGTCTTTCCATTTTCTTTTTTTCCTTTCAAACAGGGGGAATGTCTTTGAAAGACAAAACTTAAAAAAGGGACTCTTGCAGTCTTTATTTTGTTACTGCTCTTACTATTATTATTTTTCCAGAGGTTTTCTTAATTATTATGCACAAACAAAACTGCCAAGGGAGAATCTGAGCAATTCTCTCAGAACTGCAGATGAAAGTAATGGGCTTCTTAAAGACTTTATTTACATTATTGAACACAGGGAGAACAGAGAGAGCCAGACAGACATGCTCACATATTAAAAGGACAGCTTGCCTGCCCCTTCAATATTAGCCAGCAGACTGTCAGATCACTGTGGGTTTGTTCCTCACAGGTTTATTCCCCTGGTAGCTTTGGTTATGGAGCACTGGTGGGCCCCACCTGGGTCCCCAGGGCAGAAGCAGCTTCATCTGTTGTGCCCAGGGAGACCTCGTCTCTGAAAGTTTTGAGGACTGAGTTTCCAACCTGCATTGTTTTTGCTGGAGATCAGGAGAGGGAGAGAGGTTGGACATTGCTAGCTCTATTTTTCCTCCACCTTTCCAGCTCTTCCTCCGTCCTTTCCGAGCTATGCATCAGGGAGCTGGAAGTTGAAATTCCAAAAATGTGGTGGAATTTTCAGGCTCCAAATGACTGTCCAAAATATTGTTTTTTATATCACCCTGTACTGCTGCAACCCCCACAAATAAGACTTCATAAACTTCTCATCAAAACTTTTTGGAGTGTGATTTATCATAATCTGGAATTATGGCATTTTAATTTCATTTAAAGTGTTTTTAGCTAGCTCTGTGAACTCTATTTTGAATACCTGTGTAGAGCCTGAAATGGGAGATTTAAAAGCACTTCAGGAAAGTTAATGAATTATGCTTGCTGAGAACTACGTCAGGAAGCAAAGTGTTATAATTTATAGTCTTCAGATAAGGAAACCAAGACATGGTTTGGTTATAATTCTTCTTTAAAGCTATGCCTTGAAACTGTGTCAGAAGAAAGAATAGATCCATTTGGTCTGTCTTTTTTTTTTTTTCCTGATCCCGAATCAAAAGCTCTACTGGATATAGAAGATATTTTTTGTTGTAGCATTGTCAGCCCTTAAATTCTCCTGGATTATCCTCTAATTTTCACCTTGCTGCAAGCTGCTCTTCATGCAGACTTTACCATGAACACAACACTTGCAGCCATCACAGGATGTAAAAAAAAATAAACAAAATCAAAGACATCTCTTCTCTGATGTGCACTGAAACTCTCAGGTGATGTCCTAGCTTTTCACGATGTGGCTCACCGCCCTGAAAAGTCGCAAACTGGCTGAAGATTTAAGAAGAGCCAGTGTCCAACGGAGAGCCACCTGCCGACACCTGCCTTATGCTGCCACAAAAGCTGGATTTGGCTTCCTCCCACGCTGCTGCTGTTGCCAGCACCAGGGACAGTGGTGGGCAGATGGTTCGTCCCTGCCCGGGACCCGACGCCGGCACCACCGATGCAGCGCCGCACTCATGCTGGCACGGGGACGGGGAGTCAGGAAGGAGACGTATGCAAAGGGGGTGAGTGGTTGGATTGCTGTGACAGGCTTGAATCTCAGCCCTGGATTTATCTGCAAGATGGAAATGGGGTGGAGGGGCTGTGTGGTCTGTGCAGTTAGATATTGACCCCTGTGCACATTATGCATTACCACGTGTGATATATTTGCTCAATTTTGGTAGCACCAAAACGCTCCAAGCAGTAGTATGGCCTGGCTTCCTGACATGGTAAATAAATAAATAAACAAATAAATAAATAAAGCTAAAAAAACAATAAAACATGCTTTTTGTGCTCATGATTTAGTCTAAGAGCTGGGCTCGGCAGACATCAAGGAATTCATTTTATTTCGTGGAAATGTACCTGTCTTTTCTATCATGGAGAAGTTTTTTTTCTTTCTGTGTTTGTTTTCAGATGTTTCTAATAACACTTTCTGGTTGAAAAATAGCAAACTGACAAAAATGAAAATGTTTTCAGTAAAAAGACAGTTTCCATGACTTTTTTTACACGTTGCAAAAACATTATTCCTTTTAAGATTGCCAAAATTTCCATTTTCTTGCTTTGAAACAAAACCTTCCAGATTTCCCCTTAAAAATGACTTGTCTGTTACAAACTGAAGTAGTTTTTTTAGAAAATGCCCAAATCAAAGCAAAATATTTCAAAATTATTTAAATGATATTTTCCAGAGCTCGGTTTTGTGAACATTTTCAGCAGTTTGGCTTCCCGTGCTGCCTGAGGATGAGACGGGGCTTTCATAAAGAAAAATAAATAAATAAATGAAAAGGTTTACAAGGCAAGGAAACCATTTTCTCCCTATTTCACTGAAATGTTTTACTTTCTCTAACAGTAAATGACTGTTTTTTACTTCACGTGCAGGTCAGGAACAGCCTCCATGAGCTCCCAGGCTTTTAAGGTCAAATCCTACAGGCTTGGAGGCTGCGATGTGCAGCTGGTATCGCAGGGAGCTGGGCTGTCGCTCTCCATCTGCTCCCATGTGAAAACAGTAATAGGAACCAGCTCTTGCTGTAATTGTATGCCTTCAGTTAATTCTGTCCCATTAAGCTCAAAAAGCGCAATCACACCAAATCGTGGCTCTTCCTTCGGTGGCAGTGCTTAAGGATGCTGAAAGCTACGTCCGAGGAGGAGCACACACAATGGACACGGGTCCCTCTGGATGACAACGCCAAGGCTCTCCTGCCCTCCAGGACCAACCCTGTCAGCTGTTGGCTCCTTTTTTTTTCCCCCAGTGAAGATCTTCCTTCATTAACACTTGCCCTCGTTGTAGTTCTTTTGCCTTTTCAGCTTCTTCCTCAACCGCGGGGTATTTAACCCCTGTCTGCTGGAGGATATTGCCTTTTCAGCAAGAAGAGGTTATTGCAATCGAAACATGGGGTTTGTTAAACGGCGGAGATAACCCTGTAATTCATCCTTTGTCATTTCCCTGCGCTGGACACTGGGCAGATATCTGCGTGCTGCTTGCTCAACCCTTTCAAATGAACTGGCCATTTATTCCCAAAGTTTAACAGAAAACAATTTACGGAGCCTGCAACCCGCTACGCAGCTGAAATGTTCCAGACGGAGAATGTGTTAGTCACATCTCCGGCTGAGTTAATTTACAATTTAGGATCCTGGGAAGGACAGAGTGTTGAGCAGAGCAGTACCCTGTCAATCAGCCTCACAGAGCGAGCTCCCTCATAAGAGTGCCCTCAAGAGATGTTTTAAGTGCTTTCAATACCAATAGGTCATGTTCGCCTCTCACTTATGTCGGCCACTCCATTGGCATCAAAGGAATTGCTCTTGATTTACACCCATGTAAGTAAAATCAAGCTCTTCAAGCACACCACCATGTCCTGATAAAGGCACTATACACCTCCTAATGAGAGCTTTTCCTCCCCGGTCCTGCTCAGAAACCCGGAGAGGTAATGCCCAACATTTCCGCACCAGTTCAAGAGAGACTTGGCATTCTCCTCCCTGTGCTTGGCTGTGTTATCTCTTTACAAAATGGTGCCTAATTATCCACACACAAACCTGTTTAATACTAGCAGAAGCAGCTACAAATTCCATCCATGGGATGGGACAGGGGATAAATGTTCTGCTGCTAAATTTCACACATCCACCCCTTCTCATGCACAGGGCAGAGCCAGGCTTAGAGAACAGATCCGGAGCCCCCACTCCAGCGAATTGTGCTGCCTCTATGTCTGCTGCGAACTGTCAGATATTCTGCAGGCTCTCGCTCTGCTTTTGACTTGCTGTAAACCCAGGGAGAGAGGAAAGCAAAGCTTTCTAAAGATTTGCAAAAGCCTTTGCCCTGCTCCCACCTCCACCTCCAGCCCCACCAGAGAAAGAAGCATTGAGAGCCAGGAGCCACAGCCTTGCACTCTGAGATTGTTAATGAACACGTTTTCTGTAGATAATTATAGGGACTGGGATATTGAAAGCACTTAAAACATCTCATTCTTTTAATTCATTAATTATATTGCAATTACGCAATTCTCAGGCACTCGCTGGCACTTTGGAAATCAGCCATTCTTGGGAGACAGAGCAGGGATGGGAACTGGGGAGGGGGAGAGCAGAAAAGTGAGAGAAGGGATGATGGGCAAAGTCAGAGGGTCTGGCAAGGTAAAATGGGTCTGAAGAGCAGGTAACTAGAAACCAGTTCAGCTCGAACCCCTCATGAATTTTAGTGATGTCTGGTAGCCTTGCACCTAAGTGCTACTCCTGCAGTTATTGTTATTCTAGACATGCTGCTGCAGATATCTGCTTAGGATGGATTTATTTCCCCTTCTTACATCAAAGTTCCAGCAGCTCCACACCCCTGAGAGGCTGCTTTTTTTTTCTTTTCTTTTTTTTTTTTTTTTTTTTGGTACTAGTCAATAAGTCGATAATGTTATTGACTTGGCCTTACAGCGTACCCTATGGACTGGATGTCCTGGCATCTATGGGGGTCCTCAAAGGTCATTGCAAAAGGTCCGTGAAGATGTTCTCCTTAAGATTCCCTTTCTATTTAAAGTTTTCTGCTCCCCCTACTCGAGGGATGCAGCACAAGAAAAGGGTACTCCAGAGCAGAGCTGATGTTTCCCAGCTGACCGATAGCTTTCTAGGGGCCATTATTCACAGCAGTCATTGCCAGTTCCTCTGCAAAACTGGGAAAGGGCATGCAAAATGTTGAAAATCATCTTCTTTGCCACTACACAGACTGTCATCATTGTTTACATCCTCATAGGATGTAGCAAATATTAATATGTTAAGGAGAGCAGAGCGCTCCCTGGCCTGTCAGAGAAGCAGGGTCCCACTCACTCTGCCTGCACTAGCACTCTTCCTCCATCACATAGATGGGTTTCACTGTGCACATCACACCCACAATCCCCAAGATGTGTCCCGGCTCTGGATCAGGATTAAAAATTGGATCCAAAATCCCTGATTTCTGTTAATGTGTCCCAGCTCTGGATCAGGATTAAAAATTGGATCCAAAATCCCTGATTTCTGTTAATGCTCTCCAGCAGTGGGGAACAGTGTGAGCAGCGAGGAGAGCAGGGAGCCTCAAAAAGCACCGCACAGACCCAGCCTGGCTGTCCCCAGTGCCAAAACCCCAAAAGGGCCCTTTGGCCTGCAGGTGTTCCAGGGAAGGCAGCAGGAGCCCAACAGGGAATTTGCTTTCCCTGCAATTCTCATTTGTTTCAGGTGATTTTCAGAGAAAGGGAGAAATGCACTGTGGAGGCAAGAGAATGCAGTTGGCAAGGGCTGATCGTGCCTCTCTTTTTCTCTCTTGCCCTCTTGGGATGTTCGGCCTCTGTCTGAATTGGCTAATTTTGTATTCACCAGCCTCTCTGTTGACTGTAGGGAAAGAAAAATAGAATGGGAAGAAGGGAAAAAAGAAAAAAGAAAACCCAGATAGGGAAACCTGGGTGCAGCAAGCAAAGAAATTGGGAGGAAAATCGGTGCTTTTACATCATCATCCAGACAACAAGAGAGGAAAAAGTGCTGGGATTTACCAGCAATGAGGACTTGGATCTGCTGTGATTCAAAGGCAATATTTTTCCCCTGCACATCTCAACCCAGCCATGCCTAAGTACACAACAGAAAGGAGCAGATACAGGTGTGATGTGTGACATAGGAGTTCAGACTAGATGGCTCCTGCAGTTGAAGACAGATGAGAATAAATCTTAAGGACAAAAATATAGATGTGCATATTTCCCAGGAATTACAGCATTAGGACTCCTGTTAATTGCTATTTTGGTCTCATTAGAGAAAGAAACATTCACTAAGCGTATTCACGCTGCAAATGGGATTCATAACAATTTGTTTGAGTCTGAAACCACTTGTACCTCCTCCTGGAGCAGAGCCAATGCCTATATTTAAACCGAAAGGCTGAGGCGAGCTGACACGGAGGCTGGTGCCATGTTGGTGTGTTTATTTATAGGCAGCTGCATGTAGTTTGTGTGCAAGAGGAACACGAAGGCAGCGGGGAGTGCGTGCGGGTGGCTGCGGGTTTGCTATCCACTTGTGCCCAGAATTGATCCTTACCTGTGGAGCTGCAGACACGAGGGATGTGTAAAGCCATCCCGGGGAGAAACAGTCAGCTTTGGGGCTCTGCTTTCAGGAGCCAAAGCTGCCCCAGTGCAGCAAAATACCTGCAGTAGCAAAATACCTGTAGAACATCGCTGCTTGATTTGAGTTGCATTTGACCCTTGCAGCCTGTGTGCCTAATTCCAGCCACAATTCTCTATGGACTAGCCTGCTTTGCTATTTTCTTCTGTTATTCTTATTTTTTTGGCTTAATTTTCTTTTTCTCCAAGTCCTATCTGGGAGCTGGGGAGAGCCCGCAGGACAGCAGGGCAGGCACAAGGCTAAAGCCCTGACCGCTCACAAGCCGCTTCACTGCCAACGCACAGCAAGCTCAAAGGCTTCTCCTCTGCTCCTGCCTCTGATCGCTCCTGCAGAGGGACGCCTTCCCTCCAGCCCTTCCGGGGGTGGGTGAGCTCTGCTGGGGAACTCAGATGAAGGCATCAAAACAAGAAAGCTGCTCGAGGAAGTGGCAAGGCGAAGGAAGGGCATCAATCTGATAAAGCGCATCTGAACCCACGGGCGACCCAGGGTGACTTTCCAATGATTGCGGCTCGTAACATCCGTTACAAAGGATTGTCAAAGCTCGGCTGAGAAAGAGCATAAACTGAGATGGATTTGATCATATCAAACTGTCGGTCTCATATAATGCACTGCTCTTTCTGAGCGGAGGGTAAGGCATGAAGCAGGAGCTCCCAAATAATTGCAGTGGTGCAAGATGCTGCTGCGAAAGGGTCCAGACAGTGGCCTGCCTGCAGGAGCCTGTCAGCTGATCGCTGCTTGAAGGCCTTTAAAAACCAAGATGGTTTTCAGCTGGAAAGATTGGCTCTCTTTTTCAGAGACTGTTTTGTTCACTTAATGTTTTTAATTATTTCTTTTCCTCAGGCAACCAGAAAGCCCGAGGATCAACAAGTCTCTGTTCTCAGCAGTGCTCAGGCGAGCACTGGGAGAGTTTCCATTTGTCTTTTTCTTTTTCTTTTTTTTTTTTTTTTTCTTCTGTAGTCTCAAAACAGATGTATCTCTATCAAATTTGGTTAGGTTTTTCTAACATAAAAAAAATGTTGCTTTTATTCTTTTTTCCCTCTGGAAAGCGCGTAAGATTATTTTTCAATTTTGTTGAAATATTTCAGAAGAGAGAAAGAAAGAGAGAAAAGGAGTGGGGGGAAAAAAGCCACGTTGTTTTCCTATCGTATCAGTTAGTTGAAATCTTAACTGAAATCTGTCCTGAACAGAGTCTGGAGATTGTTAAATCTATGGCTACATCTGCCTCAATCAATCCTGCACTGTAGGTGGGATATAACCAGTTTTAGAAGGGAAGAGGTAGAAATGTCTGAAAAACTGAAAATTTAAAGAGATTTGCATTAAAAATTCAAATTTGGATGAATATATCCACTCCTATGAAAGATGTGAGAATCTTACCACTTCTTTGCCTCCAGCTCTACTTTTATTGCAATGGGTTTTACTCTTGTGCTGCACCACCGGGGCAGGGGCTGTCCCCAGGGTGGGACGCAGGACATCAGTGCAAGCCGAGGAGTTCATCCAGCAGCAAGGGGGGATACATGGGGGACTTCTGGTGCTTCATCAGAGGTGCTGGTGGAAGGGGAAGCTGGTGCCTGCAGAGGGTTCTCCATCCTGGTATCAGCTGCTGGGCCAGAAGTGTGTAAATGGAGGGTAAAAGCCCCGCTGGATGTATGGAGACAGACCGGACAGCAAGGATGAGTGTGGAGATTCATGGCCATTTCCCCCTCAGGAGGGGAAAATCACTCCCTTGCAGCTGGGGAATGCTCCTAGGGAATAACAACACGTGTCTGGGGACAACAGACACTGCAGGAAACTCATGGCCACCCGGCTCCTCTGATGCTGGCTGCCACGGCCCTGCCGCAGGGTGCGGGTGGCTACATCTTAAGGAGCTTACGTTTGGCCAAGGCTTGAGGCTTTTAGGCAGATCTTATTCCTGCTGGAATCAGCTGGAGAATTACTATGGAAGGATCTCAGTACCAACCTGAACAACACAAACTGTTTATATAATTTCTACCAGAAAGCCATTTTGCTTCCAGAAAGTCTTGACCAAGTCATGCTCCGTCCTGCACAGATCTGCCTTGTGATAGCATGACTCAAAAAATTGAAAACAGTGGAGCGCAGAGAAATTCCACCTGTGAATGTGCATTTAACGCTGTTAAGCTGTTTCAAAGAGCCTAGTCTCATGGACTGGTAACTCAGTTTCCCCATGCAGACGTGTGAAGGGAGCAAAAAGCTTTCAAGCACAGACAGCCTGGGGTGAAAAATAAACGCATGTCATACAGACATGGCCTGGGACGTGAGTGATTGTTATCATTGCAGATGCAGAGACGTGTCATTTCTTTAAATCATTTTTTTTTACATGCAACTAGCCTGTGGAAATGTACTACACTCACTAAAAGGAGGCAACGCTTCCAAAGGGGGTAATTCAACACCTCAAGTTATAATTGTTTCCTAATGCAACATCTTTATCCTATAACACAAATAAACACTTGCTGGTAATGGTGTGCTTTGTTAATTACAATGATTCTTAAAATCTGCCCTAAATATGCATTATATTACAGCGACAATATTATAAATGAGCATCGAGTGACATTCATATCACCTATTAATAGCTGGAGGGTTTTGGCAGGTAGGATTCTGGGATTTATGCAAATGAAGAATGTGTTCTTCTATTCTAATTTCAGTGGATCTCCTCTGTAAACTTCTGCTGTGCTGAATTAATGTCTACAGTGCATTTTGCTTTTTAAAAAAAATAAAAAAAGAAGCCACTTACATATATTATAGAGGGATAATGAATTATTATTCAAAATGTAGTTTTGTTGCACTCATTTGCATATAATGTTTAATTTTTACAGAATATTTCATTCTAATGCATGCAAAAATGATCAAAAAACTCTCGAAATATGCTAATGTAAATTCTATTGCAACTACACTTCAGCCTTTATTTCTGGGACTTTATTATAAAACATTAAAAAAAGAAAGCTCAACATTAGGATAATCTTTTAAAAATATGGCAATTGTTATGATTTAAGTGCAGGGTGAAACTCCCCACATGCCTCCAATTACTGAAAAGCCTTGGACAAAAATACCTTTGTTGGGGTATGATAGAAATCTCTCTCAACTCAAGGAAAAAAGCATCCAGGGATGTAGTTTTCTGGTAGTTTTGTTGCTTGTTTTGTTGTTTTTCTTAATTTTGCAGTGGGTGGTGTGTTTAAAGGCACTGATGAACAGCTCAGCTGGGTTCTGCTGGAGGCGTGGGAGTGCTCCAGCAAGGACCAGGAGCTGCCCTGCTCAGGACCTCGAGGCACAACACCAACCTGCCTCTGTGACAATCAGTTTTTCCAATCCGTGGCATGGGGATTTTATTATATATCTCAAGACAGGCAATTAGGATACATTCATTAGCTAAAGACACTTCTATCTGTTCTCGCCTCATCATCAAAAAGTCCTCACTGGTTCCCTGCTAGTCACTGCTTTACGTCCCTGATAACAGACCTACTGTAGCTGATGCCTTTAGGTCCCTGTCCACTATTGCTACTTCTGCCCTGCTAAGGACAAATATTATTAAAAGACCCCAGACAAGTGGTGGAACAGCCCTTGCCTGCTCTGCTCAGGGCCATATTCAGATGATGTAGAATTGGCTTTGGTCTTCTCTGGGCTCTGAGGGATTCCCATGCCAATTGCAGCTCATAGGTGAGAGCAACGAGTTCCAGATCTCGAGAGTGCATCATCTGTAGCCCCTTCTGCTCATATTATACCAAACCTTTTTTTTAAAAAAAATCTTTCTATCAATTACAATGATTCAATTAAGCACCATGATCTGGATTTACACACACACATGTACACACATTCTTCTAAGGAAAACCAAAATGATCCCTGTCAGTTCATATCTAAATGTCTCTCTCTCTCTTTTTTTTTTTTTCTCCATAAAGTTCACTGACTCGTCTGTGGTTTGAGTGCCTATCTTTAGACATCTGCTGCTGAAAACCTCCTTCCTATGTATATAATTAAGGACATTATTTTACAGCACTCACATTTTTACAGTCTGGCATCATTTCTGTACATAAAAGCTTTGGTACTTCCATCTCTCCCTTATTGCATTACACTTGTTTAAGTTCAGTAGTTCTTATTCTGGGAATAATACCGATGGCCATTCTGCAGCCACAATTATTAAGTCAGGGCCTATAAAAGGAGATGAGTTTTGGATTGCACCTATAAATGATGATATGTGGGTTTCTAATGCTTTTCTGTGACTAGAAGTCCTACATGAGATGGACTCCACGGAAAACTGCCTGCATCCGTACTCTGGGTTGTTTGTGAAGTCAGAAAAGTTTTCTCCTGGGCACTCCTGTAACAGAAAAGAGATGAGAGACTCCACAAGGAAGCAGCCCTACCTATTCCAGGTGTGATGACTGGTGAACAGCACGTGGAAATTAAACATGCCAGGTAGGTCTATCCAGGGAACAACACCCACGCTGGACTTGTAAGCAAAGGCGTTGGAGATGCTGTCATGCTATGCACGCATGTGGTGCCAGAATGATCATAAATGTCAAACAAATAATGAATTATAATAATATAAGAGTTCACAATATGGACTCCATTCATATCACAGCTGTCATGAACTTACATCTTCATTTATTTGGAAAGGGCATCTGCCTAAAGTATGCTAAATGTACATGGGAAAGGTAAATACATTGGCTAAATTATAAAGTGATGTTTTTTTCTGATGTTTTTACTATTCAACTTAGCAGAATATTTTACTGTAGATCATTTGTTCTAGAGTTAAGCATGCAGACCAACAGGTTTATTTGAAAGACACTAAAAAGGGAAAAAAAGAGCTGAAGCTGAACCGATTTCCAACTTCTTTTTAAGGGAGAGTTTCTCCTGCCGCCCCCTGAGCTCAGCCCTGCTGACCCAGCACTGGGGGAGGACAAAGCACCTGGAGAGCTGGGATGCTCACCGTCTGCAGGATTCCTCCACCCCAGCACTATTCCCTTCATAAATCATTCCTGGAGCTGAGCTCCGGATCAGGTTTCTCCCCAGCTGAAGTTGGGGGACAGCTGAACACAGCTCGCCGCCTGTCCCCATCCTTTGGTTTGAGAGCATCAGCACTCTCTGCTGCTTTGAACAGATAATCCTGTTTGCTTTAACCTTGCTGTTAGTACTCAGGAGCTGCCTTGTTTTTTTGTCCACGCTGACAGCTCCTGGTCTGGTATCCCAGCACTGTTATTCTCTCTGCGAACTCTGTTAGGGGGTAAACAGGCGCAGAAATCGGGGGAGAATCGGGGGTGCCTGGCTGACAGGTTGGGGGGGATGGCTACCAGCCTTGCCATGCCAGGGAGCATCAGTGTTAAAGTGATTAATTTCTCTTCTCCATTACTCTAAATTAGCTAAACAAATCCCTCGCTAGGGCTGTCATGCTGATGTTCAGCATGGAAATCGTTTCTAATGAGCAGGGCACTGTGGCTGGTGGCGAGCTCATAGATCTGTCAGTTCTGATGCTCGGTTCCTGCACCCAGAAGATGATATTAGTGATGAGGCATCAGCATGTAGTGAATGCTTGGAGAGGGAGACCTCGATTGGGAAAAGGAGGAAAAGTTCTGGAACAAAAGCATGAGAAGGGGGCAGAGCAGCCCCTATGCAACCCCTGGCCAAGCTCTGCTCAAAAACCTCACCTGCAAGGGAGAGAAGATGTCCCACAGTGAGTGCGATGGAGGAAACTTTCTGCAGAGAGAAGGACGGGGGTTGTTTTCTTCCAAATGGCAATGACTCAGCTGTGCTTTGCAAGCTAAACCCTAAGCACAGTGCCCTCACTTTCACCCTGACTGCAAAATCCTAGCAACAAAACCTCGCCAACCTTCTCCAGAAGTTTCAGTGGAAAGGGGTTTTCAGTGAATACAAATCACTTTTTCAGTTGAAGGTGTTTGCCTGTTTTCTACAGAAAAATATTGATTTCAATAGTAATCATTAATTTGCTCAAACCAAAAGCTTTTCAGCTAAAATGTGAAAAAAACTTGTTCCCAACTTTTTTGTTGTTCTTTGATTTTGTAACAAAATGTCATTACTTCCAATTGAAAAACAAGCAAATAAAACCTTTGCCTCCACCAGCTCTACTCCTCCCCTGATGTCCTGGAGGAGTCAATTCCTTAGCCCTCAACCCACTGAGAAACCCTGGAGGGATCACAGCAGCTTCTCTGCTTCTTTGCTCTTTTCTCCCCACACTGGGATCACAAACATGTCCTCAGCAGAACTCCCACCTCCAGCGGGATTTGAGCGTGTGCCTCAGGGTCAGGCATGTGCCTAAGCTTTTTGTTTCATAAGTAATGATTTCAGGAGATGCTTTCATGGCCTCATGCTGAGATCATTGGGTGGGGTTAAGGTTTTCAAAGGATGCAGATAAGTAGCATGCAGGAATTTCCGATGCACGAGAGCATCTGCCTGCGCTGCACCCTAGGCATTCTGCTGGCTTAAGCGCCATTGAAAGTCCTAGTGGGTGTCCACTGGCATTTTTTGGCACTTACTGCTTTTGAACATCTACCTGAGAAAATTAAAATCCTCTACTGGATGAACAGTGATTCTTAAAGTCATATTATTATTTTTTAATGAGTATCCAGGCAGCAACAGAGAATTTATAAAAATGTTTGCAAATTTTTCATGTTTCACCCACTTCAGCACAAAGATTCAAACCAGGAAGTATGTTATTCATTATTCATTAATCCTTTTCCTCCCCCACCTCCCTTTCCTGTTCACAAGCATCATGTGTTACTCTTGACCAATCATAATGAATAATGAATTACTGGCAAACAGTCTAAAGCAAACAGTAAAAGCCGATAGGTTGAAAAATTATTTGTTCATCCTATTTGGTGAATACTTACAAATAATAAACCCCTTTCATATAAATCAGGATCAGTTCATGACAAGTTTGCTAACTGGACTAAGGCTCTGGTTCAACAATACATTAAGCACATGCTGAAGTCAACAGGATTTTTTCATTTGTGCATATGATTAAGTAGTTGAAGAGGTAAGCAACTTGTTGATTCAGAGCTTGGCTTCTTAACACACTTCTCACAACAAACAGCTCGCTCCATACATCTTAATGAGCCCAAACCCCAGTGTTCATTCTTTGGGAGAATGGTAAGAAAAAAAATGCAGCCCCCCCCCCCCCCCCAAATCCCTCCTCCAAAAATCTGCTGAAACATTTCTGTATTTGTTTCTCATATAACTCAAAGGCTTGCCCACTTCAGTGCAGCACTCGGGCTCTGTGCTGACAACAGGGGCAGCCAAGATCACGTTTCCTTCTCAGCATGTTTGTGATGCTGGCTGAAACTCATGAAATGTCTCTTTGGACTGGTAAAACACAAATTTGAGCTTGTTTAGCCCTGGGGCGCTGAAGCCAAGTTTCTGGTAACAGTAATTCCTGGTTCTTCAGCTACACAGGCAGCTTGTCCTGGAAAAAGAGGCTGGAAGGCTCTGTTATGAGAAGTCAACACACGAATCCAGCAGCCCTGGGGGAGTGGGTGCTTCTGAGGAAATGCCCCAGGTGCTTTGTCCAGCATGTCCAGTTTAGGATTTGATCTGAGGCCCGCAGAGTTTTCTGACCCTTGAGAATATCTTTAAGTCAGAGCCTTGTAATGAACTTCTATTTTGCAGTCTTTCCTAAGACAGATTTTTGGCTATTTTGAAATTCTGACAATGTAGTTTTAAAGGAGAGAGAGGGAGAAAGAGAGAGAGAAGGAGAGAGAGAAGGAGAGAAAGAAAGCGAGAAAGAAAGCGAGAAAGAAAGAGAAAAAGGAGGGAGGGAGGGAGGGAGGGAGGGAGGGAAGGAAGGAAGGAAGGAAGGAAGGAAGGAAGGAAGGAAGGAAGGAAGGAAGAAAGGAAGGAAGGAAGGAAGGAAGGAAGAAAAAGAGAAAGAAAAAGAAAGAGAAAGAAAGAAAGAAAGAAAGAAAGAAAGAAAGAAAGAAAGAAAGAAAGAAAGAAAGAAAGAAAGAAAGAAAGAAAGAAAGAAAGAAAGAAAGAAAGAAAGAAAGAAAGAAAGAAAGAAAGAAAGAAAGAAAGAAAGAAAAAACCTACTTTGGTTAAGATACTTTTAAGACACTTCAAGCAGTCAGCAACTTTTTTTTTTGTTTTGTTTTTAAATAATCTTTCCCAAATAAATTGCTTTTTTAAAAAAGATGAATACCAACTTTTTTTTTAAGAGACAAGTTATGATCAGCATGATTTATGAACTGATGTACCTGTTCCAGTATGATCTTTTTACCATGCATACAGGTGTTGTATTTAGTAATCCATCTGTCAGAAATGGTTATGTCAGCAAAGACAATGCAGACTCCATTGGTGATAGCCATCATACAAAGGTTTGAATTGATCTATCCATATTTTAGAGGAAATAAGCAATCTTCTGAAGCAAATATCATAATCATAAGCTTTTCATTTGTTAGAAGCACTTCACAGAAAGACCTGACTGCCTTCTGTGGATGTTTGGACATGACATTCTTTTGCATCCAGGGAATCCATACAGCTTTCCCTGAAGTTCAGAAGAAAATTCATATTTTATTAATCTTTTGATCCAATAAGAAATATTCATTACAAAACATTATTATAAAGCCTCTGGGAATATAAATCAATATATATATATTGCCCTCCCTTCCCCCCCCCCGACACACACACACACACACATCCACAGTTTTTATTTTGTGTACCTGAAGACCCTTCTGGAAGTTAGTAAGAGCTGCGAAGACTGGATAAAGCAAGAGTCCGAATCAAGAGACATGCCCGAAGTCTGTTCCCGAGCCAGGATCTGCCACTGTAGCCCAGGGATGAATTCAAAGAGAAATTCATGTCCTTGTGAAGCTGTGATTAAATAGTCAACATCACCAATGAGGGGAGGGAGAGCAAAAAACTTCATTTCTTTTCTGTTTCTGTTCAAATACAGAAACCTTTGGTGTCCAGGTAGAACTTTTCTTGGGGATTTTTTAGAAATGTTCTTCTTATATGAGACCCAAGAAGAAAGATTATGTCTGCTGTAAAGTAATGGCTTTACAATTGGTTATCACCCACCAGGTTCCTGAGGATCCCACCAAAGCAAGAAGGTGGAGGACAACGGATGGCATTTGTAGAGCTCCTCTGCAAAAGTCACAGTGCAAATGCCATTGCCTCTGCCAGCTGGCAGCCAGGCATTAGAGACAGACAATTAGCAGAGATCCCCACGCCTGAGCCACTGGCTGGGTCTGCAAGGTAGGAGATAAGTACATGATGATGAAGGAACATTTGTACAAAGTCCTTCATGGGCCACCTGCAATCTCTTTACAAAAGGAACTTCAAGATGCTTGAAGAGGTCGGTGCAACTGGGCAAAAACTGCTGGTCATTCAAAGCAGGCAGATTGTTTAATCCCTGGTTTTTCAATGAAATATGTAATTTAGCAGAAGTTTTTGTGCAAGGTGGAATTTCTTATCACAAACTGTTGCTGATTCCCAGAAATGGTGATGATAGAAAGGTAGGAGACACAGTTTCAAATCCCCACTCCAAAACAGAGCTTTAATTTGGTTGTTCTTCCCAATAGCCTCAACAGTCTGTTGACTATTAATGGCTATTTCTGCAGACTGTTAGTCCTTTCACCAGAAAGAAATCTGTTTACAGTGGCAACACAGCAGAAAGACCTGCAGCTTTGGAGGGCTCAGCACAATACCAGCACTTCCATCACTTTGGGCACTTATGTTCCTTTAGAGATCTCTTTCTACTGCAGCAACACAGAACAAATGTTCCCCAAATTAACTCTTGAAAGACCTTTTTCCTGGCAACAACTCTGAGGCGGAGCCCCTGGAAAGGCATGGATATGAACTGGCCAATGGAGTGAATACCTAAGCAGCCATGATTTCTCTGGTATTAGAGATGATGTGACACCAATTTCTGGACTGTCTTCAGAAAGAAAGAGCAGGTCATTGAGCCTCACAACACGATGCGAACAATTGTGGCTGAGAACTGCTAGCTCTCGGGCATAAGAGAAGCCCTTACTATCTTTGTGCATCACGAAGCACAAAATGGAGCCTGCTCTCAGTTGGGTCCTTTAGCTGCCACAGTAAAATAATATTATTCAGACAGAGAGCTCAGAGCAGAACTGAGCTCAGTTTCTCTCATATGCACTGATGGGAAAGAAAGAAAGGAAAAAAAAAAAAACACACCTGGAAAGAGGCAGTTTGGGACTTGGCTATGGGTCTTAGCAGGTGTCACAGCTTCAAGTCTTCCACCTGGTGCCCATGGGGAGGGAACTTGCTGTGGTGGACTCTTTGCTGAAGGACTTCACTTAAGGACTGATCACATGAAAAAAGATACATATGCATACAGTCTATAAATACATTGCTGTCCAAACTGCAAAGAAAACAGAGTTTGAATTAGGCTTATTATGGAAATTGAGAGGGGAAAATTCCTTGCAGTGACTGCAGTAAATTTGGCATACAGAGAGTTAATGGAGTCAAGAAAGGTCTGGTGAGTTTGAGATCTCTGATAACGAGCTGCTAAAACGGGCTGGGGTAAGAACTGGGAGAACTGAGAGGAGAGTGGTCACCGTATAATGGACTTTCTTTGCGGTGGGAGGAAAGCAAGGCAGGCTTTTGTCTCAGGAACCTTATCAGACTGTGAATCAGTAGTATCTAAACAGGGCAATCATCTAAAGAAAAAGAAAGCTTTTCTAAATGCTGCTAGTCATTGAGTTAAGAGATCTGCAGGAAGGATTAGAAAAGATGAGGGATTATCCATGAAGGCAACTGAGCTTGTTTCTCCCAATCAGGGACTGAAAGGCTGTGTTTTGGGGGTGTAAAATAGCTCTCTGATTCATTTGGGAGTGAAAACTGTTCCCTCATTGGGGTGCTTTGCCTATAAATCGTGAAGTGTGCTCTGTCAGTATGTGTAGAGCATCTGGCTGAGTGAGCTCTGTAGTGTGCTTGGGAAGGTTACAGTAATGAAAATGTATTTTCCATTATCTTTTATTTAGAAGTTTTTTGTGTTTTCTTTCCTTTTTTCTTTTTTCTTCTTCTTTTAACAAATACAAAGATCAATTATATTAAATATAAGTGGAAGAGATCTAGATCTGACCCCTCTCTACTGCAGTAGAGAAGTGGTTAATCCATTGGAGTCAAAGGCAACAACCTTGTGAAGTAAATGGGCTCAGAATATGACCTGCTGTTAGCGTGCCGGGGGTTGGGATTGTTCTGGAATGACATCAGCGGACTAAAGAAAACAGTGCCAATTAAGTGCTCTGAATCAATTTACATGCCCATAGTGTTACCTTTGACACATGCTTTCAGCAGTACCCTTGAAATGACTGTTTTCCCTTGTGATGGACATTTTCCAAGCATATTTATTTAGATATGACAAACTTGAATATCATGAGGAGGTGGAGCAGCTGTCTGCACTTCTACTCTTTCCAGCCAACAAGTTTCAAGTTTTTCTCTCCCTCTGGCTTTCTTTCTTGCAGCCACAGCAAGTGCGATTTCTTGCATGGCCATTACAATGCAAATTTAAGACATGAGCCATTGAATGTGATAACGATTTTAAAGTGTGGCCTTTCTGCAAAATGGCAGCCCCCACGAGTGCACAACCACCCATCCGGATTTACACTTGAGCACACTGCCATCAGGAGCACAACACTCCAGCAGCACTAACCCATTTCAGCACGAATGGAGTCTGGTAGATACCTTCAGAAATTGTCATTTGTTCTTGTATGGCAGCGTACCACTTGTGATAGAAGATTCAGCTTTAAGGAGACCTAGAGATGACTTGAAGACCAAGCTGCTGCAGCAGGAGCGACGTATCATGCTCTTAATAAGGTAAGTGACATATCACTGTTTTGTTGTCCCTTTGGTGAACACCTAACTTAGGGCCCTTGCTTCTGTGTAAGAGGGAGAGTTGCAAGTTCTTGAAGATCAGGTGAGCAGAATGTGAAAGGGAGTTAGAGCTGTAGCACAGGAAGAAAAGGAAACCCAAAGACGGGGTGAAGTCAAAGCCAGGTGATGTTGTGGGGTCTTCACTCCTACCCCATTCGGTGCCAGGTTTGTATGGGTGGTCAGTGCTGGTGTGGGGGGATAGATATGGACCTGAAATGGGGAAAGAGAGCAGGGAAGGCGGAACTTCAGCACTTTGGTGTGCTCTCCTGGGAAATGCTTGTGTCCTCATTGGGAAGAGTGCAGAAAAGAAAGGATGTCCCAGGTGAGGTGCAAAGTTATGAGGCTCCCTCTCGCCATCCCTATTCCAAGCCCCCCAGGAGAGTCATTACCTCCAATTTAGTTCCCTGAATGTCAGCGGAAAGGCTGTAATCATTTGTTTGGCAGAGGCAGGGCAGGCCCGGACGTCGGCGGGACCTGTCAGGGTGTCACTTCATCTCTCGCACACTTTGTTAGAGGCTGACAGCCAGCTTGGCATTACCACTGCAGGGCCAATTATCTCTGCACTGCAGGAACATGCCCCACTTGTCACCCCCCCTTCCTCTCCCACTTGCCCTTCCGCTGTGGATCATTAAAATGATTTTGCACACACAAAACACGCACACACGTGCAGCTGCTCAGCTCAGTGGATTAAACCAGTCCCAGCCGTGGGTTCCTCAAACCTGTCACCACGGGCAGGAGTGCTGTGGAGTGGAGGGGAAAGATGTATTTAGTTTTTTTTTTAGTATTTCAGAAATCATGAGACATTAAAGGCTTGTGTTTCCCCCTGGGTTTAATTACACTGAATGTATTTAAACCGCTCTAATAAGTAGTAAATCTCTGAAAAGCTGCAGAATACAAGAGGGTTTGTCACCTTCACACAAGGCAGGGGGAAAGTAGTTCTTCATCCTAGAGGGATTTCTCTGGTATATAGAGAGGGAGATTCTGCCAACCTCTGGGGCTTGGTCTTCTTCATTCTTTACCGGAATGCTGGAAGAGGTTTGAAGTTCCCTGTCACTGACCACACACAGCTTCACCTCTTTGGACACTTGCAGAGGTATTCAGGAAGCCAGGGCTCTCCTGTTCACACCCAAAGCACAGTGCCTTCCCATGGGCAGCTGTATCAGGAGCCCCCTACCCCTTATATCAGCCCATCAGCACTAGGGATGGGCTGTGCTCCTGGGCCTCCAGTTGCTTTCCTTCCTCCAAGCCTCATTTCCAGTGTCCTGAGTATGCACAGCTGACATCAGCCTGCTCGGAGCTGAGATTGCTATTCAGGACAAACCTTTCTCCACTTATTCGTAAACTCCCTGGCCTCTGGAGATCTTAGCCAGACTATCTTCTCCTTCACCCTATCCAACCGTGCCATCTTTCCATTTTTTTTTCCTTCTCTCTCTTTTTTATTTTTTTTTCATTGCCACTTTTGTAAAACAACTTAAATGTCATCTTCCTGCAATTACCCACAGAAGAGACAAATGAATAGGAACATTCCCACAGGGGTCCCTGTCTTAAATGAGGCTTTTGTTGTTATAAATTGTTACTCAAAGCAGTACAAGCCTCTGGAACCACTCACGTGTTCCTGGTAACTTGATGCATGGGGCTTTGAATTCAGAGAGCTTGTTTGGAATCTGCCAGCCTTTCTGGAGGTACGAAATCTGAATGCGTAAGTCATAGCAATAGCAGGAAGTCCTTTTGCTTGAGGCTTGCTGCCACTTCACCAGGCAGAGGTGACTTTGAGTGGTCCCTACGACAGGATCCTTGTTCCCAGGCACCTGCTGGCCCTCGGTGCCTTTCTTGCATCTGCCTTGGAGGGACCGAACAGGGAGAACACGAGGTAGTGTGGCTTCAAAATTTTCCTTACCACCCTGAACCCCAACCACCCTGCTTCAGAATAGATGTCTGATGCCCTGTCTCAACCGCAAAAGATGCAATATTACCTAGTGGTTATAATGTCTAAGTTTGAAGAAGGCCCAAGAGTCCCTTTGCTTCTCTGCTGGTACCTGGGGCTCCTTTGGGTGAAGGATTGTACCACCCCTTCCCACATCTCTGCGTCCCCATCCGTGAAGTATGAAGGCAGTGGACAGCCTTCCCAGAGCATGTGGGGAATTGCTGGGAGGTTTAACATGAAATGATTTAAATCCCTCTCCTGAAGGCTGGGAGAAATCTAAGCGTTGGCTGAGCTCCACAGTGAGCTGCCATCCTTGCCTGCAGCACCTGAACAGAAAATGTCATGGGAGTGCTAAGCCTTGTGATTACATGGTAGAGAAAAGGAGCTTCTTGTTTTAGTTTTCCCCCTTTCTGCAGGATTTAGGTCTGGGAACATAAACTCCAAGCTTTGAGCAGGGTTATGGAAAGAAACCTCAACAGTTGTACAAAGCTGAGCTGCTGCACTCCTGCGTGAGCTCAGGATGTTCAAGATGGAAAGCCAAGACCCACCAACCATGTAACCCCACAGCAGGGCACAGAGGGTCCTCTGGGAACTCAGGTAGCAATGTCAGACTACTTCTACCAGGCCAGTCCATATATATTTTTTCTGCTCTGTGAGAAGGAACTGGATGGGGCATGGATGCAGAGCACTGATATGGCCAGAGCTGCAATGCCAAGTTAAGCTGCCAGCCTGAAATTAAACTGTGTAATGAGGGTGTCACTCAATTCTGTAAGGCTTAGGGAGGTGAGAGGGAAGGGAGACAGCCTGGCTCTGCCATGCAACACGTACAGGCACACACCTTTCTCCATCCCCTGCCTGTACCTCTCCCCACCGCAGAAAGAATGAAACAAAACCTACCGCATCTTCCCAAACAGATCACAAAATCAGCGTCCTTTGAAAAGAGGCTAAAAAAAGATATTAAACTTTAAATACCATTTCTTTCCATGCTGCTAAGCAGCTTATTTATCACAGCATGAGCCCACCTTAAGAGCTGTGACGACAGAAAGCTCCGCTGGTAATTACTGCAGAGAGCCAGCAGGCATGAATGAGTCACCACAATGCCAGTGTGCAGCAGACAAGGTAAGGGGAGACAGACAGACAGGAAACAAGGGCCAGCCAAGCATGGGGCCTTGAAACCCTCTTGGGAAGGTATGCCGGTACATCTTCTTTGCCCCTTGCCAGGAACCAGCTCTCCAAGCAGAGAGATGCTGCTGGAGCTTGCTCAGAGGAACATCCTCAGGTCTGTGTCCCCTCTTTGGGTATGTGGTCCTGATGTGCCAGAGGAAAATGAAGTTTTCTTGTGCAAAAGATCCTCAGCTGGGTTGGTCTGTGCATGCATCCAAGCTGTGCCCTTCAGAAATGGTGCTGAGCAAAGATACCCTTGGTTTATTGCTGGCTGTCCTTCCTGCTACCAGACATGCTGGCTTCATCAGCAAGCTCTGTCCTCCCAGCCCTGCGAACTGGGGGGGAATTGAACCACTTCAGTTAAATGAGTGACATCACAGTGAATCTAAGGCGACAAGCTGAGCCTGCTGGGAAGGGCAGGCAGCTCAGCACCAAGAAACCTTGGCAACTCCTGCCTAGCCATTAGAATATGTCCCTTCCTCCTGTGCAGTGTTGGAGCTGACAGCAGGGTCAGCCCATGCCTTGCAGCAGAAACAGCAGCTCTGGGAGAAAGGGAGATCATCTCCCCTCGCATCCTGGGAGATGACAGTAGGTGCCATCCTCCTGCCATCCTCCTCTGAGAGAATCGATGGCAGATGTCATCCCTCTTTTTCCTGTAATTGGATGCTGCTCTCAGAGCAACTTACTTCCAAGGTGTTTTAGGAGGACTTTACCATTGCAGAAAAAGCAGTTCAAACATTATCAGAGCCTGGTGATGGATGCTGAACAAACACATGCAGCACTAAAATTTCCTGTGCCAAAGAGCTGACCGAAATAACCAAGTCCCTTTGCAGAGGGGAGAAGGGCTGCCCACATTCACCTCCTAGTCCAGTGGCTGAGCTGGGAGCAGGACTCAGATCTCCCGTTTCTTGTCCACCAGGTTTCTTGTAAAAGGGCCCAACCTGTTCTTCAAGATGGTAATTAAATGGGACACCAGCCCTGAGCAGTGTCTGATTTAGCCTCACACCTGGTGGGCTTAGTCACCAGCACACAGCCTCATCTCCATAAGAACAGTGCCTGTTACCTGGGCTCTGACACATCAAATGTGGTCTTAAAATAGCACTGGGTTTCTGACTGAGCTCCTCTGGGATTTCTCCAGATCTGCCTTTCTTGCTAGTCACACTTAACTAGTGGTGTGGTGTTCTCTAAGGGATGAAAACTTTGTGGTCTTTCACTCCCCCTTGCAAGGGAGCTCATTGCTCCTCTCGTCCCCACCAGTTCAGGTTCCTCTCACAGCCTTTTGCAGGGCCTGGTGGCATCCGTCTGCTGTGGCTACTCCCAGGAGCAGGTCTTTTGGCTGTAGAGATGCAGAAGTAGTCTTTGGCAGCCAACCCAGCAGTAGCAGATGGAAGTGTGAAGTGCTGGAAGAAAGCTACAAATAGCCGAACAAGAAAAACCTGACACGTCCTGGGCTTGCACATCATGAACCCTTTCAAGCTGTGGGATAGCACTGACTTCTGAAAAGGGCTATTTTAGGCAACATCTCATGGAGTTTGGCTCTCTTCACACACTGGCCTTCATCCACACGTGGAGAAGACAGTTCCTACCACAGCAGCTTCTTCACTACTCGTTTGGTTCCCTCCAGTGACGAGCTAACACAGCACCATGCGAAGCATCACCCTGAGCAGCAGGGAGAGCCCCAGTGGTCTTCTGCCTGCATCCCTTCCAGGTAACGATCCAAAGTAGCTTTCTAGTGCATAAAAAGTCTGAGGTTTACAGGTTTCTCCCTGTCCTTCTGCAGAGCTGTGACCTTCAGGAGGGTCAGAGAAGTGCAGAGCCATGTGGCTGCTCAGCTGACTTGTTAATGGCTGCCCTGCTTCCAACAGAGAGGCCTGAGGGGAAGATGGCTTTGACTCCAGAAGGGAAACGGCTATTTCCATGGACACTTATCAAGATGGTGGCTCCGTGCCATCATCTCAATCTGAAGTCCTGACTGGAAACTTCCAGCAGCCCCAGCAGGAACAACTTGGGTCTGGCCGTGCCAGTAATGAGGCCCAGCTGGCACCTTGGCCAGCAGCTCTCTGATGCTATGAGCAATAACCATGCCAAGAGCTGGCTGGGGTTGTATGGCAGCAAGGATGAGGAGGACAGGAGTTGGGGAGGCATGAGTGTAGCACCCACCAGCCTTGGAGCTGCTCTGTTGCTGCTGTGAGACATCCCTGTGTCATGGGGATGAGGAAAACCTCCCCCCAGAAGGTCTGGGAAGCAAATTTAACTTCCCCCCATGGCCTTCAGAGCTCCCCTGGGCTGATCTCTGTGACCATGATTTAGTCCTTTCCCAGCTAAGCATCTGTGGAAGCTGCCACGTCCTGATCCTGAGGGGCATCTCCATAATTTCTGCTGCCTTTCCGATCCCGCAAGAGCATCTCATATTGTCCATCTCCCTTCCCCTCTACTGGCCATGACAGGCCGGAGCAGATGGGTGAGACAGAGGCACGTTGAGTGTTTACAGTGCTTGTACCTAACCAGCACATACCAGCAGCCAAAGACTGCACAGAACAGAGGAACATTTACTTTTCGGAGGGAAGAGACAGCTACGGAAGCTGCACGGGCTGGAGGAAAGGGGGATTTTCCCCTCTGATGTCCCTGTAACCCTGCAGCAAGAGCTGAGGCTGCATTTTTCCCATGCGGCCACCGGAGGGCAGCCCGAGGGAGGGAGCCGACCCCAAACCTTCCCCAAAAACCGGGGCTGGAGGAAGCAGGGGGAGGCAGCAACAGGGGTGCTGGGGCCCAGCAGTGGGGCAGGCTGCGCGGTGCAGCCCCAGAGGGGAGCAGGCAGTGGGGAGTTGCTGTAACTGCTGGTGGAAGTTTAACAGGCTGAATTAGTTCAGCTCTCTGTTAGGGAGAGGAATTTTATGCCTGTGCGATGAGGAAACCAATTAAAGGCGTAATTCAATCAGTGTGGTTTAGTGGCAGCATTAAGGGACCTGGATGGGGCATCAGCGAGGAGCTGCCAACACACGGTGGTGGTGTCCAAAGAGGTATAGCCCCTTCCTAAATGGAGCCTTGCCAAGGGATATTTGTAGCCTCCAGCCAGGTCAGGGCTGAAGTTGTGACAGGGCAAGTTGTAGCTACTGCTGACACGAGCTGGGTTTAGAAATAAATCAGGTGGATCTGACAGATCCCTCTGGACACCATGGTAAATCCTTCCCCATTGAAGTTGGCAGGGCCAAGGGATGTCATGTTAGTGACTGCGGGGCCTGCCTTTCTGTGCTTGAAAGCTGCTTTGATAAAAGCATGTAGGCCAAAATATTCATCTGTGGTTCATGATCATAACCGCCTTTGCCCTTAGCATCACTGCAGCACCCGGCAGGAGTAGGCCAAGCCGCTGTGCAAGCACAGGGCAGTCACCAGGAGGGTTTGACCTCAAAAAATTCATAATTGAGTGCTTTGGATTGACCCCCAATGGAGCCATAGGCATGTCTGTCCTCTTCTGAAATACAGAGGATGGTGTGGCAGGACAGTGTGGCAGAAACCATGTCTTGGAGACATTCGAGACATGGATTTTGAGCAAGGTATAATATAGTCCCAAGCTGCTTACTTGAAATGCAGATTTCTGTGCTGTATTATTCCCAGGGGAAAAGCAGTGAGGGTCTCTGTTGAACTGATTTTCCCTGCTTTGATTCTGCAATTTCACTCGTTCCTCCTATTGCATCTCAAAAGTCCCAGTGGTTTAGGTGCAAATGTCTTGCTTTTCCATGCAGCGGAGACTGCATTTCAGTGGTAGGTGAAACAATGCCTTATACAGATATCTGCAAAGTGCTTAAGGACCCAGCAGCAGGAAAGGTGCTGCACGAAAGTAAAATATTATGGCATCATTAAAAAAAAAAATAAGGACTTTGCCATTTGGACAGAAGTCAGAGTGGCCTTTCTTTTCCCTAGGAGACACCAAGTCCCAGCTTCGTGTCAGGAAAGTGAGTGTTGTGTCTCTGACAGCATTCAGAACCAAAGAACATTTACTGTCTGTGAACTCACTTTAGCCTAAAAATATAAGGGTACCTAGGGAAAGAAGACTAAAAGGGACATAAATGATGAGGCAAATGATTTAAAACTATTTGGCTGAGGTCACAGTCTGTAGAAAATGCTACTTCTGTGAGCAAAGACTCAGATTTTGTTCTGTCACCAGTACGTACATCATACACAGCCATGAGTATCTTACCATCACTAAAATGGGCATCATCTCACTTTTTTCAGGAGTCTGTAGGAAATAAATACTTTGCAAGCCATGACGGACTCACATGCTACAACAATATGAACTACGTAAATACCTAAAATAGATCCATTCCTGTCAGCAAATATCCAGACATTCTGAAATCATTCTCATCAGCTCAATTTCCAAAGATAGATGGTTCCAGACTAGCCTCATTTCTCCAAGGATTTTTTTTTTCTTTTTTGAGTCAGAGAGGGAAAGAGAGAGAGAGAAAGGAACACTAATGTATTTAACCAATCTTGATTTCAGTGTAGTATTTCAACTAAACCATATTAGTTTCATTAGTTTTGCTGAGAATTAACATCAGACTTGTAAACTAGTCTCTGCTAACGGTTAAAGGGCAGATGAGAACAAATTAAGCTGAAAGGGGAGTGGGTTTTCCAAGTCAATGAAGGTTTATTCATAAATGACCTTGGACTTTAATTTTTCAGCTGTGGTCAAGTATTTGCTAATTGGGATTTGGGAGGCAAGGTTTCACAGAAGCAGGCAGGTATTGCACAGAGGAGGATTTGGATGATCTCAAAAGCTGGGGTAAGGGCCTGGCATGCGACGCTATAATTCACAGTTACATGTGCTGGGACTGGGAACACATCCTCTGCAAATGTCACAAGAGCAGAAACATCAGGGTGTACAAGCTGATCAAAGGAGGACTGTGAATCACCAATGAGTTTTGTCCATGAAAATGTCAAACGATATCCTAGGATGTATGAGGCAAAGAATTCCCCAAAGAGATAGGGAGATATTAATGCCATTATGCAAAGTCCTAATGCTCTTTTATCAGGAATATGGCATGACAGCTTTGGTCACCCAGGGTCAGAAAAGATAAATTCAATGTGGATGGATGCAGGGAGACCATTTGAAAGGCTCTCCTTCCCTTCACTCAGTTTCAGAAACGTGACTAGAAGAATTTCGTTTGGGATATAGTGGCTGAGAGAAGGTGATCCCTCTCTGTAGGGCAAGGGAGGTAAAGACCCAAAAAACAGTGCAGTGTTGAAACTAGAGAAAACTATCAGCATGAAATCTAGTGGGCATGCACAGACCTGGTAAAGTAAGGCAACTAGAGTAAGGTGCCTGATATCTAGATCAGTGGGATTAAAAGCAGCAAGCATCCTTGAACCACCTTCATCAGCCTGTGCATGAAGTGCTGCTAAGGGGCAGCGAGAAGAAGGGAGCTGGTAGTTTTGGAGGCCTTGATGGTGTCTTTTCCACTAACTTGGTGGTGAGAGTCATAGCTGCGTTGTGCCCATGGTAATATGAGGATGCAAAACAGAGGGTGTCAGGGTGCCCATCTCTAGGCCAGGCAATAGGTCTGAGAAACACCAAGCAGGCTTCTGGACACATAAAACATAAAGAAGCCATCATCCAAAATATACTGTGCTAAGTATGGAGGTATTGCCTTCTCCTCACTAGAGAAATCTGTCTTTTGGCCTAATGGTTGTATCTCTGCTTTTCTACTTACTCTAAACAAAGGCTTCTTTTCCAGCCTATCTTCTTAGACAACTGAGGTTTCCCCTTCACCTACATATTCTTCCATGCTCTCTCCAAAGAGAAAAGGAAAACTGGGCTGCTGGCAGCCTGTGCCAGTACTCCCTAGGAACTGAAGCAATTCTGAATGTACTTGAACAACTCTCTTTCCTTTATTTTTCAACAAGCAGGGCAAGACTGGTCTCCTCTGGTTTCCGTGTATCCAAATAAGCAACCTCTCTATAAATCCATCCATAAACATGTAATCTGTACTGCATCAAAGTCTCCTTTGGTATAATCCCTAAAAGAGGCTTTCACATGAGAAAAATATGGTCCATTCTCTTGACATTCGGTGCTGCATGGTTAGTCATCTCAATCTCACTAATGCCCAATAAGTAAAGGATATTTTTGACAAGTCCTGACTAGTATGAGATACACAGAAAAGTAATAAAACATATTTCAAAAAGAGATCTGTTATATTTTCAGATCACAGTAAATCTGAACATAAGCCATGTACAATACCGAGCAGCTCTTTCCCTCTATGCCATACAAATGCAGGCAAGCTTCATCTCCTTCCCAGCAGGTCCCAGACAAGCTGCACCCGAGAAGTGCTGGAAGAAATCTCTCTCTGTTCAGCCTTTTGGAAAGGAACAGAAAAAAGGGCCGTGGAGTTGCAGTCTGTGGCTTGGGAAAATGAAAGCTCTGCAAAGCAGAGTTTTAACTCCCAGAAAGAGTCCAGACCCATAGCAGTGTCCTGGAGGAAGACATTGATAACAAGGCAGCCCATGGTTCCCAAGCCAAAGGAAACCTCTAATTAACATGGGCTAATTATTTGTCTGCCGCTTGGAAGAAGATGACTTGGGCAGTGGGTGAGCACAAGTTCCCTGGAGGCTGGTGTTACCGCAGGAGGGGATTTCACCTGTGTCTTCCATGAAGTTGGAGCAGGATGGGTGCCTATTGCTTTTCCACTGCTGATTCAGCATCCCCAGCTTTGCCAAGCATTCAGGCTTTCAAGCCATTTACATCCAAAAGCAATTGGAGAAATTGTTTGACAAGCTCCATCCCAAAATGCTGGCAGATAACCAAGACCAACTTTGTTACTCAAAGATTATCTTTGCAGTGAAATGATTTAGGGATTGAGGGATTATCCAACATGGGCCCACAGCCCAACACCACCATAAGTACCAAACACCTCATGATTCCTGACAGTGGGAAACAATCTCCAGGAGCTGAGATTATTTTTATTTATTTATTTATATTATTATTTTTTTTCCTGGGATAAACAAAACCATTCTGTTCAAACAGTGCTGTCTACAAATCATTAATAAAGGCAACGGGCTGATTTACATCTGGCATTACAGAGGTCAGAACAATAAAACATGGCTTTATTTTTCAGCGAACACACACTCTCTGCTATCCTTTATGAAAGCTGTCAGAAGCCAGTGCACAAGAGGGAAGTGAGGTGGGATGCTGCATGGAGCTAGATGGGGAGGACTGGGAATTATTTGTGTCAGGGGGATATTGCAGGAGAAGTGCATTTCTAACAGGGTGGAAGGGGGTTTTGGTTGTTTGAAAATTTTATGACAAAAAGTACTTTTAAAATTTTTATTTTATTTTATTTTATTTTATTTTATTTTATTTTATTTTATTTTATTTTATTTATTTATTTTTAATTTTTTTGAGATGACCACTGTGTTACTCCCATCAGGGAGCAGATTTTTGCTTGGCTTTTTGAAGATGGATATGTTGTGGCCCCATGGCTACTTCCCACTGGAAACCCCAGCCCAATCAGGGAAATCTGCTATAAAACGTTTTTAGATCAACGTTTACAGTAACTGGAGATTTTTTTTAATTAAAAGTATTTAGCAGCACATTTTGAAACAGTACAGGGCCTTATGGCTTTGGCATCCTTGGCTCCCCTGTGCTCAGAAACCAAGAAGACAGTGGGTTTTTATGCATCTCTCCTAAGATATTTTTATTATTTTTATTGGGGTTTTAAAAATCCGACCTTAAATAAATTTACTGGGGCCAAGAGATGCCGAGGACAGAGCCTGACAGTTAACTAAGGTCCAGGTCCTACAGGCTGCTGCTCACAGCTGCACTCAGCTGGCTGCGAGAAGCAGCAGACAGCCCCATACAGTTTGTTTGTTCGGATTATTAGACAGCATAATTAGTGGCTAGTGCTGATCTTGAGCTGCTTCCTCATTTTAGGAAATCACAGTTAACAAATTGCTGTATCACTCACGGCTCATATATTTTTCAGAAATACCACACTGAATATTGCCTTTTCTACATACAAAGACCTCCCCCCCTCCACAAAAGTAGAAAAATATCTGGAAACTAAGCTCACAAAAAATAAAAAATAAGCATTTTCTCTGGAAAAAAAAAACAACAACAAAAAAAAAACTTCGTCTTCTCTGTATCATTCTGATCAAAACCTTGGTTAAATGCCAGACAGCAGGTCACAGCCATTTTCTTAAACTCTAGGGGCATCAAATTTTCCTGTCCATCCCTCAGCCTTTCAGGCTGCTTCCCTTAATGATGATATTGATTTTGATTTTAGTTTCATCTAGTTTTAGTCTATTCCAGTGATGGACTCCCACTGCTCCCAACAGGAGATTATTCTATGCTCTGCCAGACCTCACTGATAGGAATCTTTCCCTGACATCCAACTTAAATTTTCTTTTTTTTGTTTTGTTTAAACTTTTTATGCTTTGATTGGGTGAAGTACTTAAAGCCAGGAGTTAGGGGTTAGAGAGAGAGGAGAGGGAAGGGGAGGGGAGGCCAGATGAGATAAATTGGCAACCAACTACAGAAATGTGCAGAAGTTTCCTCCCGAGGCCTGACTTTCTGTTGCAGCCATAGGTTCTATAGAAAATGTATTTGCCCAGAATCCTCTGTAAGGGAAAGAAAGGAAAAGAATCATTATTTAGAGGAACCTGAGCCCTACAGGAAACACATCAAATACTTTCTGGATTAGAAAAAGGACTGTCATTAAGACGTGAGTTTCAGGTTAGATTTATATATATGTTTTATAGAGACTTTTAAAATCATCTAGAATTGACTCTGATTTTCTCTGTGGATCATTTTGCTACTGCACCCTCAAATATTCCTATACTGCTGTAAATGCCACATCAGTCAGATGAGAAGACCATCTAGGCCACTATCCTGTCTCTAAAAGTTATTAATAATAGATGCCAGGGAAGAGCATAGGAACCATCACTGCTCCCCACGGACCATCCTAAGCAATTCTTCTTTCTTCTTTTCGTACATGCATTTCCCAGACTGGGAGTCTTTGTAATCCCCTTTCATTCCTCTGATTAGAGTGGGGTAGGATCAGTCATAGGCACGTTGGAAGATCAGGAGATGAACAGCTCAGAAATCTCCTGCATTCCTCTATCTGCTGCCTGGAGTTGCAGTGTTTGAGCCCAAAGGGATATAATGGGAGTTATTTTGTGAACCCAGACAGTTACAAACTCTCATCAAAAGAAGTCAGACATAAAGATCTCCATGCAGTAATCTACTGAACTGTGAACTACTGAAAAATCTACAAAGAAAATTGCTTGGGAGGAGCAAAGGAAACGTAAGACATAGAAGGAGCAGAGGAGGAAAAGTAAGATAAAGTTGGGCAGGAGGAAGTCTGTGAAAATCCTTGAAATTGAACTTGAATTCCACTTAGGACAGAAGTCATGTACCTTTTTAAGGCCAAAGGAGGCCATTAGGATGATTGCAGCCTGACACTGCAAAACACAACCGGCAGGAGCTCACCCAGTAATTCTCTCATCAAGCCCAAGAACTTGTGATTTTAATTCAAAAGTACAGCCTTTGGAAAAGTTAGTCAGCTTCACAAAAGAGGCTGACTCACTATACCTCTTAGGAACCTGCTCTGATGACTAATTGCTCTTATTGTTAAAAATGAGCCTCTAATTTGCGACATCAACACTGACAACCTCAAATTCCAGCCGCCTGATCTTGGTCTTTTATCTGCTAGAAGTAACTGAAGAAGTGGGTGTGTGCTAAAGAAAGAGATGCCAAGTCTTGACATAAAATGTTTTCCCTGTAAACTGCAGGCTGAGGGAGAGGCAAGCCATTGAGCCAGGAAAGAAATGCAATAATGCGACATGATGACCAGGGCAGGCATGTTATTAGGGCACTGCTGACAGAGAAGGGCAGAGATTTAGATTAGGAACTTTTGGATTTAATGAACCTTTTGATCTTTTGGGGGGATGGGAAATCAAAACCAATTTCTTCCTTGCTTACTTCAGGGAACTGGGATTGGAAGTAACAGAGTGATGATGAGAAAGAGACACTGAGGTGCAGAAAAAGCACAAACAAGAAAGTGAGTTTTTGCAAGAGCAGCAGAAAAATCAAGGGAAGATGCACCACAAAATGGACTCAGGTGCAAAACTGGGTGCATAGAGAGGTTCAGAATGAAGAGGTAGATCAAACATGGGAGCAAATCAGGAGTGGACTGGGGAAGGAGATGCAAGAGCAGACAAGGAGCCAGAAAAGACTAGATACATCACATCGTGTCTTCTGTTTCTAATTCTGTGCTAATAGGTCTAAGCCCTGATTGTTCAACTTGAAAGCCACCAACTTCAGTGATGTTTTGCATGACAGCAGAGAAATATGTATCAGGTGTACATGGCTGTCGTAAAAATTAACAAGTAATTCCCAATTTAAAATGCAGAACTTAACCAAGATACTGTAAAGCAAGATTTTTTTCCCCTTCTGAGCAGTTTATTACTCAGCTGTATAAAAATACTGCTACTAGTGAAAGACAAATTGCCCATATATTCTGATTTTTGCATGATGAATTCTAAGGTCACAAAGAGTCTGTTAAACACAAAACGAAGGAACAGAAATTGTAACAGGGGAGTTCTGGCAAGACAGATGTTAAATCTGCACAATTTGACAAACTTGCTTCCCTTGCCAAGCATTTTCTGTAGCCAGCCATGACCGTGTCCCTTCTAAAAGCCCGTTAATAAGACCAGCATATAATTGTGGTGTCCTGTATGTATCAACAGCCAGTAAGATCAGAACTCCTTGTTGACCGGTGGGAGTCAAAGTTTGTGCCCTGTGTCACTGAAAGGTGATTTCCTTTAGCTCTGCAATAAACTCTCTGCATTGACCTAAGACCTCCAACATTACGAGTGGTTAACAGCATCCATAAAAATAAAATGTGGATACAAAATATCTGAATTTAAGTAGATTTGCTGGAATTTTATTAATTTATAGAAGTTGAAGGTTATGCCATATGTCACTAGAAAGTAATTTTCTCTGGATGTGCAATAAGGGCTTAGATTTGATTTATGACCTAAATATTGCAAGATATTAATACATCTCCATGCCAGATGGTAATGTACATGTGAGGAAATGTACCTTTTCTATTCTAAAATTACAAGAATTTTCTTTAATTTACTAGGATAAACTCTATCAACGGCATTCATTAATTTTTGAATGCTCAGTACTTACGGGGAATGTCCCCATCTCTCAAACAGATAGCTGCGTTATTCCTCTATGAAATATATTCAAAATGTTTCCAAAAACTGCTTCAGAAACTATATATGTGGTACCC
This sequence comes from Anser brachyrhynchus, assembly GCF_964034855.1. Classification (NCBI taxonomy): domain Eukaryota; kingdom Metazoa; phylum Chordata; class Aves; order Anseriformes; family Anatidae; genus Anser; species Anser brachyrhynchus. Next base: position 7,771,405 of record NC_137712.1, on the reverse strand, counting down.
CCATGTATATCTGCTAGAGTTGTCCAGACTTGACATGCTTCTTGAAACAGACAATGTTTTGGACTCCTGGGATCCAATTTAGATACTGTTGGGGATTACAGCTGCAAACAAATAAGTGGGAAATATGTATTCAGAATCTAGTTACAGAAGCTAACAAAAACATCAGGCGGGTTGGAAGGCAGGGCTCCTTTACAACTCCAGGGCAAAAATTCATGAGAAAGCTGAAAAGCTGTTTTAAAATTTACCGTGTGTGTTCTTGTGAAATGCAAAGATATCCCAAACTTTGTTTTCTAGGGACAAGAGCTGGCTCACTATTTTCCGCTGTTTGCTTACAACTGCATTACGTCCAGTGATTTCCTGGAGAGATGTTAATATCTTATTTATATACTAGGTAAACAAGATGCACTATTCTACCATCAGAATAAAAGCTATGCACCAGGACTTCTCATATTCCCTGGCTATCAGTGCATAAAATCAACCGTTATGCCAGTTCCTTTTGGAACTACAAGTCCAGACTAAATAATAAAGCTTTGCTTCAAAGAAGGATTTTCATCTCTTAGGAAACCCCGGTCTCTCAAAAAGTAGTTACCTCGTGAATGAGGAGATATTTTATGACAGTCATCTGCCCCACGGGAGGACCACAGTGTGTGATGGGAACTGAAGTCCAGCTGAGGAATCCAAAGCACAGGCAAGAAGAGAGAGGCAAAGCACACATGAACTGTTCCCAAATCCTCTTGCAAAGTCCATTTTAATGTTGTTCTGGTACAAAACACAGCAATTTTGATTTTGCAGGTGGACGCTTTCATTTCAGATTCACTTCACCTCTGCTCACTGCCATGAACTCACCTTAAAAGTGACTTTAGCTCAAATGGAAAATGTGGTGGAGGTGTGATTTTGATGAGGGAAATGATATCATTTCCAAGGCTAAGTAGGCATTATTCAAATGCATAGTGCTGTGTGTTTAGAGTTTTGCTTCATACTTTATTCATGCCCTTGGGTCACTTTTCTGCTCTTAGCGTGGAGCCAGAGTCAGATCCACGCTCGCATTTCCTTGGCAGCCACTCTTGTTCCTGGTCTGGGCTTTCAGCAGGTCTGATGTTTGCCTCGGCTCTGCCTGTTGCCTTTTTTCCTGCATCCTCGTAGGGAGCCATCTAAAGGGCCTCCAGGCTCTGGGAGTTCAGGGAATGGTTTACACAGGTTCCGTTTACAGTGAAAGACTGGACCAAAGGCTTTAAGTGCCTTGTGATTGCCTGCCGGGAAGCTGATGGACATGCGAACAGCAGGGGTCCCATCAAATGACGGAGGAGAAGGGTTATTATTTCCCCTACCCTTCCCTGACATCCCAGACCTGTTATTTCAGGGCAGAGCAGCGAGCAGAGGAAACAGAGCCTGACTCCCTGGCTGGGTTAGCATTTCAGATGCAAGACACCAGGTGGCTGGAGTGACAAGAGGCTGTCACAGGCTGAAACGTTTGCTGCCTTGAATGAGAAATAGCACTCCGGGAAAAGTCTCCCCCTTGCAAAGGTCCAACACAAACGGGTCAGGGGTGGAGGGGAGCTTTGCAGGTCCGCAGCTGAATTCACAGCGATAACCCGTTTTCTGGTTTTGCTACAGACAAAGGCATACGGGGCTGGGAAGCGCAGGACGAGGTGTTGTAGTTACTGCGGCATCCAGAAAAAGCATTAGCAGGAAAAGTGAGTGACTGATGGCTGATTTGTCCTGAGCGCATGTCGAAAGAACAAGCTTCCTCCTGCAAATTGTTTTCTCCCTGCCTCAACCAAGAGACGGCTGCTATTCTGGTGAAGTGACAGATGCTGCTACCAGTCATATGACTAGGCAAAAACGCTCTCATTGTTAGGAATATGGGATGATGTGTTCTAGTATCCAAGGGTAATTTCTTACTATTTATTCTTGCTTGCCCCTGACACATCCCCTGCCATCTATTTCTAGATTTTTCCTCTTGCGTAGCAGACTTAAGTCTGTACTTTTTCTTACAAGCCATAAACAGGAAAGAACAGTGTTTCTGCAAAAATTCACACAGATACAGAGATACTTATGCAATACTGCATGTCCCAGTACCATCCCAGAGCCATTGGTGAGGACTGGAGGATCTCTGTCTTGGATGTTATATAGGTGCAATTGTGACCGTGAAGTGAAGGCAAATGAGAATCCAATTTCACAGAAATTTAAAGTAGTATTTTTCCACTTAGGAAAAGTGACACACAATTACCTTGTGTCATTTCTGTGTCACTACTCATCTTAAGCTGGGACTGAGTTGTGTATATGTTAGTTGTTGTACACAAAGAATGAAAATCAGACATGGTTTCAAAGAGCTTTCTGTCTAGGTATAAAGCACGAAATGCATAAGACAGATGGGAATGTAGGGAAGTAAAGAGATGAAGTGGGTCAGAGTGAGAGACCAGAGCCAGCACGGTAACTGCCAGGTTTTTTGCAGACATCATGATGATGAGTTTGATTTAGGATGGGATTTGGGGAGGTGTGACAAGATAGCCTCGGAGATGTTAAAGAGAGCATGAGGAGCAGTATGGGATAAACACAAGGATAACGCGTTTGAAGATGGAAGCAGTGGGCGAGGGAAGGCTGGCACCGGGGGCCAGTTGGAGGTGAGAAGCACCCTTTCCAAGCTGAGTGACAGATGAGGCAGAGGGTGGGTGAAGATGGACTGAGATAGCAAGTGTGTGCAACATATGTTTGAAGTGATAGGGAAAAGGTGCCACCGGAGGAGAGGATGCGGAAGGATGACACACTGACAGCAGTGGGCTGGGGAAGGGATCTCTGCACCCGTATCCTGCAAAGATGTGGGAGCGGAGCCAGGCTGTATTTATTAATTCCAGGGCAGTCCCTGCAGTCGTTACAAGACGTGAAGTGAGAGGCTGGACGAAAGCTTTGGCTGCAAGACAGGAGAGGAAAGGTCACATCTATTTAGAGATGTTACAAGGGAAAAGGCTTCTAGAGGCATAGCCTGGGTGTGAGGCTTTGGACGGTGACCTAGGCTGATGCCCAGGCTGTGGGGCTGAGTGACAGCCAGCACAGGGGTACACACGCTGCTGGAGCTAAGTGGCAGCAGGAAAACACTGGGGTGAAAAGTAAGGTCTTTGCGCTAGCCATTATGACCCCAAACCGATGGCTAGACAGCCCCAAGGAGATGTCAAAGATTTCCTAGTAAAGTGGTAGAAATAGAGAAGCCATTGTTATCCTGAAGTAATAATACAGGTGGTGTTTATCCAGTGCAGAAATGACAGCCTGACGTCTTAGTAGAAATTGCATGGCACTGATTTGTCTTTGGATAATTGTTCATCTTATGTGTTGCAAGCTACTTGTTGGCTAACACCCAGAACTCCTCAGACTAGCTTTGGCATCCTTCATCTAAGCTGTGATCATTTTCATATTTCACATGTCTTGGCTTTCACGTAGGCACATGGCAAGTATAGGGATTTCTTCTGTGAGTGGCAGGTACATCTAAAGCAGGGATGCCTCAACAATATTACTAAGAGGTGGGGTTCTGCCCCAGGTCCCCATGAGCCAACCTAGACCTGGCTGGGGCCACAGGGATGGGTTTCACTCTCTGCAGATGCTCGTAGCTGTCACCATAATGCTCGATAAACTGTGCTTTTAATTCCTCTGTTTTTCATTATTCAGTATTTGTCTCTAATAGGAACACATTTATTTACATATTTTCCTGCAGGCAGAGGAAGGGATTTCCATAGTGTGGAGTACAACATCTCTGTAAAAGCAGGGGAAGGACAGCCAGTTTGATTCTCTTCTAGCCCTGGGTACAAACCCTACCACCACGCTTTTCCCAAGGGACCAAGACTTCCGTGTGGCAAGGGCCCCACAGTCTGCCCTATTGACAGCTGATCTCTCGGTGCCCCCCGATCAGATCTGTCCCAGCCATGTTCCCTGAGCACATCAAGAGGCGGGTGGGAGCCACAGCCTCCACCCTGCCACGCCGCCTTCCAGAGCCTCCAGCAAGTAACAGCGAGCAGGAATTTAGAAGCAGCTTTTCCTGACAACGAAAGTCGTATTTTGTTTTGAAAACATCCCCGTGCTTGGGGGAAAAGCTAAAATAAAAACTCTGTGCCCACAATGTCTATCTATCTTTTGCATTTGCTTTGTCTCGGTGTCACCTGCCCTCCTGGGGAACCATTATGGCACGCTTGCTGCAGCCCCCGGCTTTATGTCAGCCTCCTGACGGCTTTGTCCTCTCCTTCTTTGTGGGTCCAGTCCTTTAGCAGATCAGTGTCTTTTGATCTCACTTCTCTCAGCGTTGTCAAAACAGCCCTGTCAAAACAAACCTGTCACTGGGATTGGGAATGAGGAGTCCTTCACAGCTATAAACCTCCCTGTTATATCTGGGAGCATACAACTTATCCAGGCCACTCTTTTTTAGCTGCTGTCTTTTTCTCTCAGCTCCTCGTGCTGGAGTGATGAATTTCAGCAGGGTGACTTTACACAGGTGCGCTGAGGGGTATGTGGTATTAATGAGTCGTATGGCAAATATTTCCTTGCTTTCCTTAAATTTTATCACTGCAGTGCCTGGCCACCTCATGACACCAAAGTGTGACAGGGAAGTGGGAAATCTAAGGCATGTGGAAACTGCATTTTTTGTTAAATGTCAGAGGGGATGTCTGTGAAACTTGAACGGTAGTTTTGTTGGTCCTGGGCTAGTGTTCCAGCAATCTCAAAGGGGGTTAATTAAAGTTTATGCTAAAAGCATTCTGTTTTCATGTAGCTAAAATAACTGGGATAAGGTACCACTACCCATGGGTATATAATGACTCCCTCTTAGGCAAGGGGCACGTAGAGAAAGTGTAAAGGGAGGAAGATGATTAAAGAATTCAACCTCAGTGGGCAGGGTTTTGGAGGAAAGGCTTTGGGATTTAGCCGCTTATCTCCAGTTTTCCACTTTCACCAAGACTCAAGAGAGATAGGAGAACTAATTTCTTCTCTCTTTCCATTATAAGGAGCACATTTTTCCAATGTAACCCCTGGAAAAGGTATCATCAATCACTGTTCTTTTAATCTGGGAGTTGTGACTTCCAAGAGTTTGATGAATAGGTCCAGAAGTTCCTGTAGTTTGTGACCTTCCTTTCTGGAGAGATGGAAGGAGAAATTCTGAATTTCTTATACTTTATACTTCTTTGACTTTGATTAGGAGTCACAATGTAGAGAAGATTTAGTAAAAACCTGGCTGGATATTGGCATAGAGGGGAAGAATGCTTGGCTGAAAATTGTAGCATTTGTCACACACACAAAAATAGTAATAATAACAACTCCATGGGAGGAAAAACAATTTTTTGGTGTTATTTGCCCAAAACCAACCAACCAAACAAACAAACAAAAAACTCTATGATGCTTTATTTGTGACTTACAGGTAACTGATAGGAAAGATCTTAAAAAAACGAATTTGAACCACTGTATATGGAATTTTATATAAAATTATGTTTGATGTCTGGAAACAGAGATGTTCAGTATTTTAATAGCTGATGATAACAAACAGTAAGGTAGTTAGACTCCCTGATTGCACAAGTCCTGTGAGATCCCTTAGTCCATCTGCACAGGGTACCTGGTATATCTGCAGCTCTGCAGAGCTGCTCTTTCTGGTGTGTGAACAGTGGAGACCCAGGAGATGCAACCAGCAAAAGCAAGGTGTATGTTATAGTTTTAACATCAATGGATTTCAAAGTCCTCAGACATGGCTGAACAGCTGCTTTATTTTGGGGATAATAGGAGGTATTAGTAAGGGTAAAATCTTCCAGCATCCCAGGCTTCAGAGTTGATGTTTCTGATCGGAGAAGATGCCTCTGACCTGCGATTACTGAATTGTGCAAGTGTGATCCTGCTGTAATTCTGGCTTGAATCAATCATGCCAGCAAAATCAGTGCCTCTTTGATCAGAACAGCTCCCTGTCCCGCATGGCTGAAGGTATAAAAACACCAGTCTTCCTGTTCTAAATAGAACGGGCATTCATAAATCAGGTTGGCAGACCATAAATTCATTTACCCAACAGTGACATGGTCAAAAGCAATTTGGTGGGCTATTAAAAGCCTATGGGCAATACTGGAACAAACAATGGATGGAAGAGGTGTGAGAAGAAGAAAGAGGCATCATTATCCTCTGCTGGGTGAGGTACCACTGACCTGAGGCAGCTACGTGGATCTGAGGGCTGGGGCAGCTGTCCTGGAGCTGTGGCACATCCATCCCCCTTGCTGCCAAAGCAAAGGTGGGAGGAAGAGGTTGGCTCAAGTCTCAGCCCAGTCCATAAAAACAGAGGCACATAAGAAGCCTGCACGCAGTCATGCAAAACTCATCAAATGAAACCCTCCCAGTTCATTGGGACAGACCTGAGACATGGTGTTTCCATGGCTGCCTCCCCTTTCCTGGTATCCGATTTCATCTTGTTTGAGATATATATGTATTATATATTATACATATATATATATATTTAAAGAAAATTACAGCAACTCTGCCAGTTGCTTCAAATAAAATAGCTCTGTTGAAATAACGCCATGTCTGAGAGATTGGGTGTAATATGGTTAAATGCTTTTACAATCCCCATTAAAGTAAGTGGATAGAAATTCATAAAATATTTATAGCATTTGAAAAGTGTTCATTCACAGATCCATCCAGAATGCGAAACAGGCCCAGAGCAGTGCTCGCTGAAGACAGATGTTGATACCATGATGTTCCTCCTGCACGGGGACAGAAAATGGACTTCGGTTAAATCACACAGCTGAAAAGTAAGGAGCCTGAGTTCAAATCCTGTGCTGCAGTTTGTTTTAATCCAGTTACTAAACCAAGCAGTGCTCCATTTTCCTGCTGAGTATAACGGAAATAACAATCCCAAGCTGGCAAGGATACTGCATTACCACTATTCCTACCAAGTGGCCGGGGGCATTAATGAGACCTCGGAGTGGGAGAGGAGCTGTGATTTAAATCGAAGTGATGAGAGAGGGGTCGGTTGCTTTTGAGTCAGCGCGGAGATGACCTGATCTCTCTCAAAAGGCAGCCGGCTGCATGGCTTCCTGCCTGTGGCAAAGGTAATAGCAAAGCTGGCTGCATCCCCCTCTTTGTCAATTATACGTGAGTCCCCTGGGTGTTAAAATCAGCTGACGCTCCTCTGAAGGAGGAAGGTTTTTAAAAGAGGAAGAAAAAGTTGTGTCTCTGGAGTTGGCCGGCGTGTAAAGTGCGTGTCTGTCTTCTTGCCTCGAGTCCTGTGTCTGCAGCTACGAACTGCTCAGTGCAACCTCTGGGGAAAGAGAAAAAAGGCCTGGCAAGCTGAAGGGCTGGAAAAATAACAGCAGGATTAGGAGAAGTCGCTATGGAGAGAGGGACCAGGAGGAAGTGCCTGGGCAGGATTAAGTCAAGATCTGGTGTTAATGCAGCAGTTTCATGTTGGGAGCAGCTTTGAACTCTCTGGCCAAGCTGCGGACAAGGTTTTGACCAAAGGAATCAACAGCAGCTGAGGAACAGCAAGGGGAAGGAGGAAACCTGCTGCTGGTGGGGAAGGAGTGGGAAATGACCAATGCAGAACGATCTGCCTGTGTCTGAGGGTGTCACACCAGAGGGGACTTGTGCACATCACACAGGGAATGGTCCCAGACTTATCTCTGTCATAAGTTTTAGAGAAATCCTTCTGCATGGAAGCACATAGGAGAAATCAGGACACCTGTGTGTCCCAAGGGATATTATCCCAGGGATGAATTCTTGCAGTAAATATCACCTTCTGTTGTTTCCAGGACAAATCTGTGAAAAAAACTCAGGACACAATGCTCTCCATCCTCTTGTGTCAGTCTCTTTTGAGCGGTCATCACCTTGTCATCTCCTGTGAGGATAAGAAAGCTCCTAGTGGTTCCTCTTCATTAGAGATCTCAGTTTTCATTCACGCCAGCTTTACCTTCATGTCACTCAGTCGACTCGATAACAATGGAGTGGAGGACCTGGGTTCCTATTTCTTCATTTTGCAAAACAGCTAAATTAGCCCTGAGGTCAAAGCCAAACACCAGCCCCTCCGAACTCCTCTAACATTCAGTGGCTACAAGGCAGTTTTGCTGTAAGCATACCCAAGCTCACTTTAAACTAGCAGAACACTGCTCAGAGTGGGCAAATGTATTCTACTTTTTTTTTTTTTTTTTTAGGGGCTTTGTAGTCCTCATCGACCTCCAACCTGCTGTTGTGTAACTTAGAAAGCTTATGTATCCCCCGTATACAGACCTTTAATACAGACATCCTCTCAGCTGGATACTGCGGGTAGGACTTTCCTCACAATAAATTAAGAATATTTTTTGCCCAAGCTGAGGACTTTGTCCAAGTTTCACTGGAAATAAAAATAAAAAAGTATTTTACTTCCTGCACTCGGCTGCGGTGCTGCCATTCCAGTTACACAATTACTGTATCTCATCTCAGAGGCTGCTGCACATCAGAACCAAATCTCTCACCAGTGTGCAAATTAGAGTAAAACAGAGCTTTGGGATCCATTAGGAAGAAAGTGTCAATCTAAGGTTATTTTTTACTGAGGTTAACTTCCAATTCTCTTCGCCTTGTTTTATCCTCCAGCATGGCAGCAAGTTGTGTATGTTTATTAAATGCATTAAATATTCCCCTATAAATATGTATTTATTTCATTTAATAAATATATATTTACAAAGACATATTTATACATATGTTTATAAATATTAGTATAAATATGTATCTATTTATACATTAGCATACTACAGAAATACAGTTAGCGAATGCATTAAATATAATGAAGAGCTTGCTATCTTCCATCACACTGGAAGCTGATCTGTCTTTCTTCTGCTTGTTCTGAACCGCTATCCAGACTTGCCTGTGTGTTAAACCTTCATATCCTCCACACTTTGGGGGCTTTCTCTCATGTTGTACAACAGTGTATCTGTCTGAGAAGGAGCAGGAAATTTGGTCTCCTGATTTATTGCTGATGGGGAGCCATAAATTTTCCTTAGGGGAAACACGAGGATGTAGATCATAGATGTGGGAACTCTGGATCAATATAATTTTTTTCTTATATAGGGTGTAAGTAGCTGATGATCCGCTCTCACTGGAGCAAGCAAAGTGATTCACTTCTCAGTGTTATCTTCCTCCTGTCTGTACTACTACATGAGACAAGTCCAAAAAGCCTGAAGATTTTTTTCCTAACCTTTGCAGTGATTTTTTTAGCCCATACTTCTCAGGCCCACTAAATGCTTAGTAAATATGACCTCTTTGTACAGCAAACCATCCCCATGGCTTCTATAGCTGCTTCTCCCACCTAATGTGAAGGACAACATTATAATCACTCTATATTCTTCTCTTCAAAGACAGAGATGAAACAGTGTATTCCCGGCAGTGGAAAGAGATGATCTAGTTAAAACCTGAGCATATGAACTTGGGAGGAGTGGGAATCCCCTGCAGGCTTCCCCAATGAGACACACTCCCCAAAAGTCCTTGCTGCGGAATAATAAGTACTTGGAACCCTAGGCCAAGTGATGGACTCTTTGCAATAATACATTATAGTGATAAGATACAATTTCATTTAATTCATACATTTTTATTCAAGACTACTGTTTACCATAGTCTTCAGCATTAGTAGACCTCTGAAGGATTAGATGAGTGATAACAGAGATAACAGAGATAACATACCACGAACCTTTCATTTAGATCAGCTGTGATCATGCTTTTTAGATCCTGGACATCTCCTGTCCAAGGATTTAAGTCCTCTTACCAATGTTTATTATCTAGTAAAGAACATGTGCTTGTGTTATAACCATCACAATCCTCTTGCTTGGCTAAAATCACCTATTAAACCCATGTCTGAGCCTAGAATTAGAACCTGCAACAAAGATACCTCCTGCTTCCTGTATCTCAAATCTCCTTATCTGTAACCCATGTTCTCCACTTGTCTGCCCTATAATGCAAGAAAACATTGCTCATGGAAGGCATTCTCTTGGAAATTTGCCCTAGCACTGCAGTAAAACCACACAGGGGCACGTGGTCTCCTGCTACCTGCCCTCAAGGGCAGATTTGCCTGGCCAAGACGAGTAGTTCTGCTTTCTTGTATTAATGGATGGGATAGATTTGAAAGCCCATGCACACTTTTCCTACAGAGCAAATGCTGAATAACCTCTTTTTCTTCCTCCTTCTCCTCCTTTTCTCACTTACAGTTGCTAGCTGCACAGCTGGTAAAATAGATAGGTCTTTCTAACCCTTTCATGCATGCTCTGTGAGTCCAGGTAGCTTTATGAATATGGTAATGGTTTCCAAAGCATGTCTGGACTGGAAATAAGACAGAAAGCCACAGAGGCTGGACTTGGAGAGATAACTGCAGAAACAGCTCCGCTGCAGGAGAGACTAAATCCTCACTCCAGGTCAAATTAACTGCCTCCCCCCATAGTACGAGGAAAGCTCCTGTGCTCACCTGTTTGCTGATTACATCCATGAAGAAAGCTGCAGCTCTTGTTTAGTTTATTACCAGAAGGCCCAAGCTTGTGGTAAAACACATTGATTTGTACAATGGGGGATCCTGCCTGGCACTTCAATGCAGTTGTCCTGCTGAGAAAATTACAGATAAACTCTTAATTTATTCTCCCTTTAAGGTAGAGAGGAAAAAAAAAAAGAGAGAAAAAGAAAGAAAGAAAGAAAACAGAAACAAAACAAACAAAAAGTCATCAACAACCTTTTGGTAGTGCTCATGAAAATTATTTTTACCAGTCTGCTTCTGAAGGTTGATCCCCCAGAGATAGCACCCTGGGTTCTCTCCCAGCAGGGACCATGCATTACGGTCCCTCCAGCTCTGCTTCTTCCCCCAGAGGCTGACTCCAGGTGGTATCTCACACATGGTGTGAGATGCTGACACCAGCTCCTGTGCTCCTGGTGGTGAGGAGGTAGCTGCCTCTGCAATAGTCAGCACCCAAGCATTTCCAGGACTCTGAAAAAGTCATCTCCTACTCTATGGCAGAGGATGATCAATAGTGACTGATGGTTTAGCCAAGGGGGGAGGCAAACAGGAGAGCTCTGATTTCTGGGGCAGGCTAGAGGCATTTTAGACAACGGAAGCAGGAGAGAAAAAAAAAAGGTAGAAAAAGGGAGTGGCAAGAGGAAGGAGATGGATCTCAGCTTCACAAGTGATGCCTTTGACAAATGTTTGAGATCTAACCTTGCTTTAAAAAATTAATATTGCCCAGAGCCCAGAATTAAAATGAAGCAGTACATCTAACCTGCCAAGAGCGCAGCGTTGGCATCGTGCATGCTTCTGCCCCTGTAGGTGCTTGTTTTTGCTGGGATTTAGGGGATGACTGATAACATAAATGATTGCTAAGGAAAGAAGCTACTGCTCCACATCTTTGGCTTCCCTTGGAGATTCTCAAAGCACTGAAGCCTTATAATAGGTGATGGGTTTAGAGAGGGGAGGGATGCTGTCCTGGGAGGGAAGAGATGTTCAAAAACATCTAGTGGAACAATAATCTAAAATCCAGGTCCCATGGGTCCCAAGCATTTGGGAAGTCCAATGTCCTGGAAGGATCTTCATAACTGAAATGAAATCATGGTTTAGCAAGCAAGCTCAAGGTGAAGCCACCTCTCCCACACGAACACTTAAAGATACTAATAGTGTGTCTACTCTGCCTCTTTATTTCCTTGCCTGATCTGCCCATGTCCTCCTTTCTTCCAGGTAGACCTCATTTCTTTCACATTTTGAGAAAGCTGAGCTCTCCAATTGCTGATGTCATGCTCTTCACACTTTGTTGCGTGGTCTTGCTCTTTCTAATATTCTTTATAAAATAAGGTGACCAAAATATGTACATTGTCCCTGTTCTGGCAACCAAGCAAAAGCTTTCTGTGTTTGGGCACCTGCCTGAAAACACCGAGCAGCCCTCCTGGCCAGCTCACAGGGGCCTGGAGTTTGCAGCTGTTAAGAAAATTCCTTTAAGAGCCTTTTCAAATTTTAATGGCCTGGTATGATATCTTTCAGGAATTTTGGTTCTGTTTGTACAGCAAATACATAGAAAAAATGTTCCCTAGATCCTCACCACACATGCAAATATCTAGGGGTGGCAAAGAAAAAGAAGAAAGAGAGAAAGAGAGAGAGAGAGAGAGAGAGAGAGGGAAAGAAAGGAAGAAAGGAAGAAGACAAAATTATAGCAGACAAAGAAAGAACTCATCCTTTCCTGGGATTTTCCCGGGTAATATATGTGTATAGTACATAACTTCTTCAGCTTTTAGATTTATTTTCTAAGGTTGGAAGAAATAGCTTGAAGCCCTACTCCATGGAGCATTACTCTGACCTCTCCTTTGTTTCTGACATTGATGGATTTTACCTTCTGCACTTAAAAAATCTTGCCCTCAGACGTGCCTTCCCTGGACAGCAAGAGAAAAAACAACCAGATGTCATCTTTCCATCCCCAGCCCACAGTGGGCCCATGCTCAGTGTACCTCTGAGCTTGATGGCTGCAGAACTGCTCCAGTGCCAACAGCCCTTCTCCCATACAGGTGCTGTCAGGAGGAAACTAGTGCTGGGCTCTGGTTAAACTTTTCCATTTTCTCTCTGCATGGGGAGCTGACATGGGTTCCCTGCCCACCTTGTGTCTGCCAGCGCTTGCCCAGACTTTGCATTCACACGTAAGCTGGTGTCTCGTTCCAGTTGTGTTCCCTGCACAGATATGCCACCATTTTCCATCCCAATGGTTGGGACAACACACTCAGCAGAGGGATCTTGATACCTATTCACAGCTTTCCTCCTGCCAAAGTTAACAGCATTCTCCTCTTTGGTCTTGGCATCTTTTCTTTTCGTGTGCTCCTTCAAATGGTTTTTAGGCTTGTTTTTCTTTTCTTTTTTTTTTTTGCTTTCTGAATCCCTGGCAGCTATCTTTAATTAAATCGCAGTTCCCTAGGTGGCTTCCCTCTTCTGTTGCTGATTAGCGGAGCCAGCATCTATAACCCCCCGCTGCTGGAACCACGACTTACAGGTCTCACGCTTCCCAAATCTCCTCTCCATCTCCCTCTAAATACAAGTGTTCCCATTAACAATGATAAAAACATCTCACGGAGCTTCTCATTCCTTCGGGGCCCAAAGGTGCTTTACAGGCCCTGGAGGGAGATAGATAGGCTGGGGAAGATGCCCAGCACCTTCCAAAAAGCTGCTGTATGTGCGGAGAAGTGCAGCACGTGTCCCGTGGTGGGAGCACTGCGCGGCAGAGATGGCTCCTGGCCCAGGAGCTGAGGGATGCTCACGCTCTGGCCCCCTGGCAAGCACTCCAAGTCAGCTTGTGCTGACTTGGGCTGAGGCTTGTGGCAGGTGTCTGAATCAAAACACAAAAAGCAGGGATGTCGTGCTTGCTCACACAAGCTGCTTTTGTACCAAGGAAGAGGGGATTACCCCAAAGGTTCAGCAGAGCAGCCCTGGCTAATAAAACACAGCCCCTCTCCAGGTGAACCAGGTGCCCTGTCTCGACTGAATGTAGCTTTTTGCCACACTTTTTCTTCTGAAAAGCAGGTCCTTTCCCTGTTCAGCCTGTCTCTGCCTCGTACCCTGCTGCAACTGTTTGCTTAATGCTGCATCTGAAGGAAAAGCATCAATTACTGAATCACTCTCCTCGCCTCCCGCAGCACCGCGGCTTTGTGCCGGCCCCCAGCCCTCCGTCAGCTGTGCCTGATGCTAATTAGGTTATAACAGGACTGTGGCTTGGGGCATTATGAAGGACATTATCACTGTATTTTAACCCCATTGGTATTTCTCCTGATATTTTTCTTTCCCTCTTCCACTCCTTTCCTTGTGTTCTTTCCTTTGACATCTTAATTCTAGGGCTCCACAGGACTGGTTTTTAGAAGGTTTTTCTTTGCCTCTGCAGATACATATTGCTTTGTCACAGTCTGTTTTACTTTAGATTTTTTTTCCTTCTTATATTATTTTTTTTCCCTTTCAAAAGATATAACTGCCAAAACGGAATCAAATTTGATGCAATTTCTATTTAAAAGACTTTGATTGCAGGGGGAGGAGGAGGTTAAATGTCAATGAATATATTGCTCAAGCTTTTCTCTGAAGAATTTCCATTAATTGTTGCATATATGCATATTTTTAATATAAAAAAAATTATCAGCCCCCAGCGTGCTCACAAATTTCTGTGAGAAACCTGACAAGGAGTGAGAGGCAGAAAAGACTACTTTTCATTTCTAGATGGGATCTGAGGACTGCATGTGCAATTCCGTGCCTGTTGTCTATTTGTGCAGCCATACAGAGTCAGGGAAAGGACAAAATCTGCCCTGGGCAGGGGCTGGAGCTGGCATGGAGCAAGGCAGGAGGCAGCAGCCCTGCCTGCATCCCCTGCCAGCAGCTGAGGAGCAGCACTGCAGCTTGTGCCCTGTGCTGTGAAGCAAAGGGGAAGGTGCAGACTCAGCCTGGTTCCCCGGAGTCATTGCTTTGCCTTCAACCACACTCTCCTTTACCCTCTTGATACATCTCAGGGGCATTTCTTGCTGTAATTTTGCTGGGTGTGAGGTGTTTCAGGAGGAAACACAGCCCGGAGCAGGCAGGTAGTTCAGTGTCTGTGTTTGCAGCCTCTCCCACAGCAGCCTCATCCTTGCTGTTTCGCGGGGACCTGGCTAACACCTTTGCAGGCCTCTTGATCCCCGTGTGTTTGAAACACTTCTTGCCATCTAGCTTATCCCTCACCACCACCACCTGCCCTGGCTCTGCGTCTGTTTTTTCCCCTTACACCGGTTCATGTTGTTTATTGCAGAAGTCTCGTCTGCTCAGTTGGGGATATCAGTTCTTGCCTCTTTGGTTTGTTCATCCATAGGGAAAAAAAAAAAAAAGTAGAAATCATAACCCATAGAAATCACAAAGTTTGGTTATGGCTGGAGCAGGGTTAGTTTTCTTTAAGAGTGAAGCCCCACCTTGAAATTAAGGGTGAACCAGCCATCAGATGGCTCTGAGCTTCAGGCTCATTAATTCAAAATGCTCTGGATGCTAAAACGACAAGAAACAAGCCTACCCGGGATGCTGCCAGCACTTTCTCTCTCTGCAGTTTCATCTGGAGTAAAATCTCTTTCAGCTCCTCAAAAACAACAGAAGTATGAGGCTAAAGATGCACAAAGGTCTGGCATTTAAATATCACAGCTGTAGCCTTCTTAGAAATACCAGAGATACATAATGAATTATAGATTGGCCTGAGCTGCAAAATTCACAGCACCACCCCTCCCCACACACTTGTCCTTTAGTGAAGTCCTGCTCTGACCCAGGGGGTTGGGTCAGGTCCATCTCCGGTTCTGAGTTCGCCCCCTCTCTGATCCCTGACTTTTCCCGAACTCCCCCAGGTTTATCTGTGAATGTTAACAAACTGGGAGGCAGCGTCAGGGGAAGCGAGGTAAAGCCATGGCTAAAACATTGGGCACTTGAGCTGAGGGTGAAGTTAGAGTTCCTGGGGCTTGGTATCAGCTTCTTCACTTTTTCTGTTTCTCTCCCACTCCAGTAATAGCATTGCCAACACTCCTTAAAGTGAGAGGTTAAATCTTTAAAGACTCCCTTGCGGTGGCACTGCTCAGCGTTCATCCATCCTGATGCTAACGGTGCAGAGAGAAACAGGGAGGATGCCTGGGTCCAGCACTTTCAATACCAAGCCCTCCTTTTTGTCTGTGTCACCATGGCCCACCTTTTCTATTTAATCATTTTGCACAAGCACCATGACCTGGTGATGTCTCCTCCATCTCAGTATCTCCTTCAGGCTTTCCCTCCTCAGAAGCAGCCGCGTGGGAAGGGACCTCTGGTGACTCCAGTCCAACCCAGGCCTGCTCAGATGGACATGTTAACTAAATGTGAAAGCATCAGTTCTGCTTCAGATGATGCTGGCTGTTTCACTCCTGTCTCACACCACCTTGAGGTGTTCCCCAGCATGGGACCATGCTGTCACCGTTCCCACCCTGTAGGGCCTCACTGGCACTGGGGTGAGAGCAGGAGGGTGAGTGGCAGCTGCTGGCTATGGGATTTGCAGCACTGAAAGGATGCTTGTCAGCACAAGGAGAAGGTGATCAGTCCCAAGAAGTCTTGTCTAAGCGAAAATTGAAACTGTCAGACTGCCTGCACTCCCTGCTCTGTCTCTGCTCTGGGACTTTTTAATTATTATTTCTCACTGGATATTTTTCCCTTCCTGTCTTAGTTTCATTTAAAAAATATTGCCTGCAGATATAAAAGCAGAATAAATCCCTTGTGACCTTAAAACGTGACACCAACAAAGTCTTCCTCCTCCCAGGGCTCTTGGGCCAGCCCTGGGTAGAGCCATGTGCACTTCGGGACCCCTCAGGACCCTGTGCTCACTGATTTCCGAACCTCATTTTCCTGCTGGGGAAAGGTTTGCATCCCCTTCCACTAGCACTCCCTGGTAACATTTGCACAGCCCAAGAGGAGACTTAACTTGGGGTAAAAATACTTTTATCTCACCTTTCGCCCACACCTCTCTCTCTCCATGGGGCAGGGGAGCTCAGGGCTTCCCAGAGCCATGGCACAGCCTCTTTCTGTCCCCTCCAGCCTGGAGACATTTGGTCAGTCTGGTAGCTGACTGGACATGGTAGGAAGTTACCATTCAGGGGAGGAGCTGCAGAGCCCTACAGCATCCAGAGTATTTGCATCTTTTACTTTGAGCAGTTTCCAGCCTCAAACCATGGAGCCTTTCTTCCTCCCCATCTTGGTGCCAGGGCTGTGTCTCTTGTTCCTGGGTCCCACACTTTAAGCATCACTGCTGTACGAGCAAGAGCCGCAGGATGCAGGAGGGCTGTGCTCTGATTCAGGTCACCAGCATCTCCAGCCTATACACGCTACCTACTGAGGCCCCTCTAAAATCCATTCTGCAACACATCAATCATGGTGCTGCTTCTCAGAGCCTGGGGCTGCTCGGTGCCTGGACAGGGGAGGTGGCAGCAGAAAGCCAAGGACCCGAGTTGGGACATGGGCCAGCCAGGGTCTGCTCTGTGTTGGCAGCACCGCCTACAGAAACTGCCTCCGGGAGCCCTCATTTGTCAGGCAAATGGAAAATGCGAGCGGCCTGACCCTCCAGGACCCCTGACAACAGCCCCAGTCCCAGGCCAGCAGGCAGAGTTAATCTTGCTTTGATAGGGCACCGCGGGAGGACGGCGTGCTCTCCAGCACTGCAGTGCTGCTCGTATCAGACATCCACAGCACCTGCAGGAGGACTTCCACCCTCTGGCTGATTAGCTCTGCTCAGCACTCCTCGGGACAGATGTATACATAAATACAGGGGGAAGTGTGTCATGGCTAGGAAGATGCACTGGTTTAGTATTCCCTTTGTTTTAAAGATAATTCTGCTATAGAGACCTCCTGTGGTGTTGGAGTTCGGGGTTGTTGGGTGGTGGAGCTGTTTTTCCTTTCATAGCCAGGCATTTTGTGCAAGGCTTTGACAAAACATAATAAATAAATCTGGCCAAATATAAGAAAATGGAGAGTGAGATGGAAGCGAGAACATGAAGGGCAGCAAAGCTGTCTCATAAACCACTCCAGATTTTTGAGATAGACATCCCCATGAGAAGATCATGGTAAAGTGAAGACAGCATGATGGACTAACTATATGGTGTCTGAAATTGCAGAACAAGAGATGGAAACCCCTACTAAGGTTTTCAAAGTGTTCGAACAGGTTTTGTAGGATGATTTCTGAGCCTGAATTAACTTGTAAGCATCAGACATGAGATGCTTATTATTTGCAGGCTGAGGTTTGTGCACTGAAGACATAGGACACCACCGCAGGGGTTGACGTGCCCATCTTTTGCATAACATCTTTCCATTGTCATTAAAATCATACTCATGGAAGTGAAGCTGTGGAACAAGGGGCAGGAAAACAAATAGTTAATGGTCTTTAGCAAAACCAGCGCCAATGCTGGTAATGGGGAATGAGCCACTTTGTCTTCATGGCTGCCCTTTGTGGGCACTCTCATCCTGCTCAGTGTTCAGCGGGTACCAAACGCTTCCAAATTCTCCCAGGGCAGGCAGATAACCTGCCATAGCCCCCGCCTGGGGTCTGAGCTCCTGCAATGGAAAGACAGCCACAGTGGAAGCCAATGCACAGACATCCCATTGTGTCCCCTCATCTCTGCGGAGACTCATCCTGACGGAGATTTTTTTTTCTTTTTCTTTTTGCATTTCCACTTCCCATTAAGCCTCCTCAGCCCTTTTATTAAGGTTTATTTTTACCTCAGTGCAAGAGGTTAGGAGCACGCGGCTCCGGCTTTGACTGCTTGGCATTTTGTGCAGATTGTGTCACGTGGCGCTTCATACCCAGCCAAAAATAACTCCCTGCACACCGAGCTGCTTACCTGCCTGCAGAGACCACTTATTCCCAGCTCCTTTGGTTTTGTTTTAGGGGGATTTCTGGGGATGGCAGGGGGGTGAACAGCCACTGGGTTTGAAGCTTGAGGGACAGGAGAAGCCAGCATGACATGTTTCTGCTTTTTTAATTAGATGAGCCTTGTGTGTTCCTCCTTCCCCCTTTGTTGTGGGGGAGGAGAAGCAAGGAAAAGACAACACTTCTCAGCACCAAGTTGGCCTGTGTTTGAAAAGAAAAAGCAAGGGAAGCGTTGGAGGAAAGGAAAGACTTGCTTTAGTGATGCCCTAGGGAAAAGCAAACTGATTTACACCAACGTGAGGTCCTCCTGTCCTCAGCTGGAGGATTGGTACCCAGTAGCTCTCAGTGATGGGCTTTGCCACAGCCCCTGTTCCTCTAGAAATGGTGTGAGAGGAGGAAGCACAGAGCCCTGTGTGATGATGGTGGCCGCGCCACTGCCCCAGCAGGACAGCTGCAGGATGACCCTTCCCTGCTTTCTTCCCTCCCTCCTCCATGTAGATGTCCAGGGAACCAAACCCAAAGCACAGATAAAATCGATCTGTTGTAGTATGTTATTTTCAAACTCTTTTCTTTTGAATCTTGAGTTTGCATTTAGTAAGAATGTACAATGTCTCAAACCTGTTTTTTTTCTCCTGTGAATGTCTAAATAAATACAGAAAGCCTCTTTTTCTGAAAGCCATCTCTTTCCTTTTTTGTTTTGTTTGTTTGTTTGTTTCGAAATTAGGAAAAAAAAAAAGTAGTTTTCCCCTTTATCTTAACAGTTCTTTGCCTCCCAGTCAGATAAAGGAAGGAAAAATTATTAAATCAGAAAATTCCCAGTTACCCACACAGCACTAAGTAGCAGTTGGTGTCTGTGCAAATTCCACCCTTTTTATTATTCAAAATCCATGTCACAGAAGCTCAGAGGAGGGAACAAGCTCCTTGCTGAAGGTGACGCGGCGCCTTTCCATGCACGTCCTATGCCCGATGCTGCCAGAGCAAGGGGATCCCATCCTGCTGGGGTAACACGTGCCAGAGTCTTGGAGCACAGTGAGCAGAATAGCACGAGCGACAGAGCTGGAGGTAACACTGCCCTAAATAGCGAGCTGGGGGATTCGTTTTCTATATTAAAGTATTGATTTTTCATAAACTAAGAGCACAAAAGGCCATGGAAAACAATCAAGTCCCAGTGCAGGAAGCTGAAAAATTAGACAGCGCTCTAAGCCCTCGTGGCTGTGATTTGTGATGAGACTTTCAGTTAAAGAAGCCTTATTTATAGGCAGTGAACTTCAAAAATATCAAAGGTGTGGTTCCAGTACACTGAAAGTTTGTTTCCTTTCCAGTGGGATGCTGCAGAGCTCTGATGCAGGCAGGCACTGTCAGCAGAATCAGACTCATGAAATTCCTTGTAAGTTCTGCTTTTGGCTATGCTAAATAGATCCTCCAAACAGCCTTTCATTTCAGCATTTCAGCTGTTGCATTATCATCCTCTGATGGGAAATGAGATATGCAAAAAGACAGAGAGACAACACACTATTTCCTTTTCCTCACTTTCTGTCTGCCTCTCTGTAGAGATCCGAACTTCAATCAAAAGTGGAGTTAGAGAAGTTCAAAGCTGAATTAAGGTGTCAACTGGTTCCCAGTGAAAGTGATGAATCACTGGAAAACCCTTTTCAGGAAATGTGGTTAGATTGCTTGTCCTGAGACTGGTGTTAAAGACTGCATGTCCCTGCTTAAACCGTAACTCAATTGAGGTTCATGCAGAAACCAGTAAGTGGAAGAAATCTATGGCCCTGGTTATACAACGAGGCAGAGCAGTAAATCACGGTTGTCTTATGTTTGAAATTTATGAATCCATTACATTCAGAATTTGCTACATTTCAGTTTGTTGGTTCTAGATCATTTTTATTTCATCAAAAGAAAAGAGGACAGTTAGGATTCTGGTTTTGTGCTTAAATGTAAATTACGCCACTGTCAAACTGGGGTGGAAATCAAATGTGGACCAAGACTTCAGCACTCCTTGGCCTTGTTAACAGCATGGGACTGAAACCCTGGATCTTTTTCTAGGAGATATTTTAGTAGTAATAATCTCCTTGCAGTTTTAGTCTAGAAGGGGATTAAATCCCAAAAATAAGGGTACAGTCTATTCTAGACTAAGATCCATACCTGGTATACTGAATACGGTTTCAGTATAAAAAGAAAGAAACTGGGGGAAAAAAAAGAATAAAATAAAATAAAAATAAAAATAAAAATAAAATAAAATAAAATAATAAAATAAAATAAAATAAAATAAAATAAAATAAAATAAAAAACAAAGGACAAACAAAAACAAAGTGTGTGAGTTCATTCTACAAAACTCTGTCATCTATCACATAGTGCCCAGAGCGTGATAACAAAGTTTGTGCATGTCACGTGCAAATTTACAGCAGCAGCAAAGGAACATGTGTAGACATGTGTGCACCTCCAACATGCCAGAAACAGCTCAGCCACACATGTCTACCTGAAGGCTCTGAAGGTGCCTGAGAAGGCAGCCATGGACAGATTTACCTGGACAGCACACACAGCAAGCCTGATGCACTCCAAGAACCGTGGGCTCCCTGGGCCAGGGCGGGTCTGGTTGATCCACACGTGCTGTAGCCATTTGTCCAGGACTTCAGGCTATTTGCCAGCTTCATTAAAATCTGCGTATTTCCGCATCTTCCTTCCCTTTGGACACAATTTCCAAGTAGGGAGGAAAAAAAAAGGGGCATTTTTAGGGTAATTAAGATGCTTGTCAGCCACGCCCATCACATTCACACATTGGTTTTATGGGGCAGGGGTCAAACCTTGGGTGGGAGATACCTGGGCTACAGTCCTGGGTTTTGGCCATCAGGATCCCATTTGTATGGAAACGGTTTGTTTGGCCTGGGAGGAGAGATCAGAGAAATGGTTCAGGTGCAGAACCAGTGACCCTGGTAAACTTTCACTCTCCAGCCTTATGGCTGTGCCTTTTTCTATTAGATGTGATTTTAAATAAACATGAAGGGACCAGCCAGGCCACAGATGAAGGTTTCTAAGCAACACAAATAAATCCACATCTGAGTTCATAGGTGCAGCCAGGACACCTCTGGACAGTTCTTAGTGTTTTTTTTCCCTCCTTCTTTTCCTTCCTTTCAGAGATTGAGTTTAAGCACAGACCACCAGAATGAAAAATACTAAACAAATAGCCTTCTTTCTTGGGAATGGATAATTGTAGGAGATTTCATGAAGAGAGAATGCATCTTCATTCCCAGACATGACATGCTGTGGCTGCAGGTCTGTCTGTTGTCATCACATCTGGACATTTTTGGCACATGACGTTCACTGCTCAGGCTTATAAAGTCACAACGAGGAAGATGATGGAAGGTAAAGATGTGCCTTTTTCATTCACACATGGGGGCCAGACAGGTAGGGAGAAAAACAAGGGTAGTCCCAAACTTGCAGAGCCTGAAGGCAGATGATAAATGTTTGCACAGGACCGGATATAAGCCAGGACAGAAACACAGCTTCACGCTCTGAGAAGGCATCACTTTGTTTGTTTGCTTCTCCCATGTTCAGAGAGAGCCTTGCTCACAAGTGTTGGGAGATTTAACTCTGTGCAGATGGGAGGAAATTATTTTCAAACTGCCTGTTTGTAAGCTAGCTCGAAAATGACAGCACTGCCACTGCTGCTTTTGTTCTAAACACCCAATTAAACTGGCTGTTTACACCTTCCTGCCAGATTCCTGTCTCCCAGCTGAAGGGAGCTGAGCAGCTAATGAGGCGCAGCGCAGGAACCGGTGGGGGAAAGGCAGGAGGTTTCCAAAGATTTGCAGACTCAGCCCATGGTGGTGGTGAGGCTGTGGGAGGTGTGGCTGGGCCAGGGTGGGATCCTTCCCTGCCCCGTGGTGAAATGGAGGTGCATCTGGGTGGCAGCTGTGCCACCAAGCAGGTGGTGGGCAATGGGCAGCAAGCACTGCTCTGGGAGACAGAAATAAAACAACTCTGTCTTGACCCTTCCTGGTCCATAACGTAGCCAGTTTCTCACTACTGGATTATTTCAGGATGGAGCTTATAAGTTTTTTTTACACGTTATAGGAACAGTGAGGTGGAAAAAAAAAAAAAAAAAGAGAACAAATTGAGGGATGCAGGAAGCAAGGTGGAGGTGGTCATCAGAGTGTTGGGTGGAAGAAACATCTTTTGGAGTAGATTAAGCAAGGTTCATAGGGATCTCAGTAGGCACTGTAAACCCACAAGCTAGGGACCTCTCATGGTTTTCATTTCCCCAGGAAAACTGCAAACCAGCAAGTAAGGGTAGGGGGGAATCACTGACATTTCCTAAACTTGTCTCAGCATTTTCTCTGGAGAGAAACAGACTTTGCTTTAGCAGTAGCGAGCTGGTGCTCAGAGCAGCCAGTCTGCTTGAGCAAAACTGTTGCTGTAATGCTAACAGAGAGGTCATTAAGAGATTGCTGTCCACGACATGTGATGAGAGTTCCTACGTCTAGCACTAGGGCAGACGGAGGCAGGTGTGTCCACGTTCTGCAACTGCAGGAGCTGTGGAAGCTGTGCTCACCAGCCTCTGGAGTAAAACTCCTGATGGAGCTCAGAAACATCTCCCAAATCTGGGAACTTCTGAAGCAGGAAGCCCAGCATTTCTTCTTTGGTGAGGATGATGGGGTGAAGCAGTCTTTTGTTATTTTGGGCAGTCTTCTGTTATTTTGAGCAGAGCAATCTATGTTCTCATGCTACAGAGTTAAAAAAGTATTCATCTGAAATACACCAGAAGCCTGCACCATGGTAGACTGACTTGTAACACAAATACCTGCTTGTTTGCTAGCCTTAGCATCCAGTAGATAAGGCAAAATCATGCTGATTTTTTATAAAATTCTGGTAAAGGCAGAGCCTTGTGTAACAACTTGCATTGCCCACTGGGCTTTGTGGTTTGCAATGAACAAGTATGGATGCTGCATCCACTTTCTTAAGGAGCCCACTTAACTTAGGTGCGATGATCTAAGGCGTGTTTGCTCCCCTTTTAGAGAGAGTTGCAGGTCTGCAAACAGGATGGAAATGGCCCCAAAGGGAAAAATCTGCTCAGCAAACTTTCAGACAAGCCCTTGAAGCTACAGCCCTCCTGTGTGTGGAGAAGGTCTCAGATGTTCTCTCATCCCGAGGCTATGTGAGTCCGATTAGGTCTGATTGCGTGTTCTGCAGGCATTATTGATCAGTCAGAGGATTGATGCCTTGGTTGCTGTCAGTGCCTCATCTTTGATGTAATTGCATGAATAATTTGCCAGGGCCAAGCACTTTGTCCTCAGAAGTGTTAATTATATAATATATGTGTGTGCGTGTATATAATTTCTTTCTCAACAGAGATTAAATTATTTCTAAAGGTTCTGTATGCCTCACCCAGAAAGCGGGGAAGTGCAGATCCATAAATCAATGGATTTACACAGACGTAAACCTGAGAGGTTTCATGGTATGTGATGAATCTTTTCCACTTGGACACATTCCCTCTGAAGATATGAGTGGCAGAAACTCCATTGACATTGGGTTTATCCTGCGTGGAGCTTAGTGGCTTGGATCCTGGGGTTCAGTAGAGCCCCTAGTGGTAAGGCTTGTGACCCTGAGCAACTCAGCAGAGTGTTTATCCTTGCAAGCGATGGCAATATGTATATAAATATATAGATATTATAGCTGAAGTGGCACCAGATGGATAATTGCAGCCCCTGAGTGCCTAATCTACTCTCCAGGACATGGGCAGTTTTCTGAGCCAACAAAACTTAATTGAACTTTCCGTTCCAGCTGGAAAAGGTTATGCATCTAGCGAGTGCAAACGGAAGGCAGGATGAAAAGGTCAGATGTTCTGTTCTCTTTGTAATGGATTGACCGGGGACATGTTTTTATCTTTCTCACAACCGTTGGATTGTAAAACTTAATTAGCAAGTCACTTCTCTCCCCTGTCTGAAGGCATGTGTATGATGATTACACATAGATCACATTTTATGGACATGTCATGTTTTCATTTGAGAGCAACAGCCTGCATGAGGGACGTTCTTGCCACTTATTTACATCAATAGTTCAGAGAGGAGCCAGTAGGACAAAATGGAGAGCTACCCTTGATATCAGACATGCCAGTCCAGTTACCAGTGATATCAACTAATGGAGCTGCAGTTGCTTAAACTGGGCTCTCACCCACTGTGTGGTGAGGTGAGAAAGAAGGTATTGCAAATTCAGGCAAAAAAGAGTGAGCAGATTTAGAGATGTAGAGGGATGGACATATGGACAAGGAAAAATGTAACATGATGCGAGAGAAAATACAATAGAAAGAGGCAAAAAAATGAAAGGTGATTATTGCTTGGTAATGAAAAATGTGCAAACATAAAATACAATAGGGCAATATCTGAATTCAAAGGACTATCCTGTTGCCCATACATCCTGATTGGAGAATGATACTTTTGTAGTTGAAAAGTGACATCTCATCATCTGAAAGTAGACCTTTTGTGTATCCTAAGAGGTGATAAAATCAGAATAATTGTTTACCTTAGATTAGACATGAAGGAAGAACATCCAGCAGTAGGAACAGTTAAAGACTCGAATAGATTGTTGTGAGATTGGAACCACTGGAGGTTTTTAAAAGTGGGTTAAACAAACGTCTGTCAAGGAAGATTTAGATGTAGTTGATCGAGCCTTTGGGCAGGGATGGATTAGGTGACCTCCTGAGGTCTCTTACTTTTAAATTTATTCTCTGTGATTTTATGCACTTCCACTTTCTTGGTAGTGAAGCTTACCTTCAGAGCATCAAAAATGGTCTCAGTGAGTCAAAAAGTCCCTGTAGGATGAAATCTGAGTTAGCCATACACACACACAAAGTCTCACTTCAGACCTTGGAAGATCTGTTCATTGACATTTCAAATGGGACGAGAAGTTTTAAAAGACGTTTTAATTTTTCAGCAGGGTCATTTTGAAACCTAGAAGTTCCCTTTCCATCTAGTAATATTTTTATTTATTGGAATTTTACCTAGATACACAAAGCACTATCTTCTTGAAGTTGTAGTATGCCTTGTAAGAAATCCTGTCATTTTCCTGGAAAGTTCCAAGGATTAAATAGAAGAATAAAGAGAGCTACACTTTACGTTAGGTGAAAGAACAGAATACAATGGGACTAGAGGGAACCTCTTCCTGTCTGCCAAGGTCTAGGGATTGAGACCCCTGTGCAATGCAGTATATTTTTCTCTAGAGCCATCATATATTTAGTTTTCAAGTGTTGCTCAAGTCAGATTCTTCTTTCTTTTTCTCTTTCTGTGTTTGAATCTTCCAAGACCTCAGCTGCTGTCCTCATCAGAAGTGCCAGAACTCCAGCACCCCAAGTTCCTACTTCCCACTTCACACCTCCAGCATCTCTCACATTCACAGGCTTGGGAAGAGAGCCCAGAACCATGCTGTAGCTTGGACTGTGCATTTTGGTAGGACCACACAAGATAAGAAACACTGGTGGAAAGCATAGTCTCTGGCTGGCAGCCTTGAGTGAGAATTTCTTCACCATGACTCTCAGGTGGTATGAAGCCATCTCCACTCCTGTGGCACTTGTCAGTGTTTAAGCACACCGAGCAATCTGCATGGGAGAGATAGGGTTGGCATCAGCAGTTGGGCTGGATTCAGATTTTTTCAGAGCAGCAGTTTAGTTTTTTGCACTCCTTAAGCTTTGGGACCAGAGGTTTTGATTTGAATCTTTCTTTTCTTAAAGAGCAAGTTAACCACTTTCATTGCTAAGTGGGTTATCATGTTCATAAGGTCCTGCCTTACTAAAACAGGACAGATTGCTTTATGGATGTGAGGGAGAACCGAGGAAACAAAGGCAAAAATTCCCACTGAGAAACATCTTGTGCTGAAAGCCAGTTCAGAAGGGAAGTTGTGAATCTGTCAACATAACTGCACAGGGAAGATAAAGGCACAGGAGACATAGACTGAGCATATCTACAACACATCAAACAACAAGTCAATCAAAGAGTCATTAGCCCGTTGGACTATGAACCTTCCACTCCAGTGCTGCCAGATCAATCAGTCAAGGGCCAACTGTAGAAAAGCAGTGTATCAGGTACTGGTCACCAGGGACAAGAAAAAAACAAAGCCTTTAAGTGTTCTTCTTTGCCTGAGAATCTGGACAGAGAGTTCAGTAGATTCAGGCCATCAAAGAGAATTGCTTAAGGGGATTTTAACGACTGACAGCTTCACCACTGGGGAAATCAAGCCACAAACAGATGCTGTGTTACTGTATCAGCCTCCAGCACTCCCCTCCCTGTTCCTGTCTTCTTCATCCTAGCAATTTTCCATGGTTAGGGATGTGATCCCTGGAGAAGGATAAATAAATAAATAAATAAATAAATCCCAGCTATATTTGAAGTTGGAGAGAAGCAGTCAAGGACATGCATCATCCTAATGAAATGAGCAAATATCACTGATATTTTTCTGAACCCTCTCTCTTTTGAGCACCTTCTTTAATAACACCTGATGACAACTCTGATCTTGTGCATGTCAAGAGGAGGGTTGCCCATACTCCATGGAGGGCTGTATTTTCATTCCTTGGGTGTTGAAATGTTGAAGTTAAAATGGCAGTTTCCAGCCGAAGACGTTGGTTATATTACATGCAGTAAAGAACAAAGTGATGACTTGATCATGGTCATTCAGTACTTACGTGGCAAGAGGTTTGTTATCAAAATGCTTTTATATTAAAACAAAAATGTTCTAACAAAACCCGATGAATGCAAACTTCAAAGGCACATTCAAACTTAGATGTAGGTGTGACTCTAAATAGCAGTGGTAATTAATCACTACAAACGCTAAATGCTGTGGATTCCCTGCCACTTAAAGCCCTTAAAAAGACACCCGTGTTTGATTTAAAGTGTGAATGGAAAGAAAAGGATTGATATAAATTAGTGGGTGAGAGACAAAACATCAGATTAAATAAGAAGTTCCCAGGCAGCAATATGTGCGTCAGTAGTGATTTGAAATCTACTTCAAAATGGTATGTGAATGTTTCCAGGACAGCCTAATGCCACCTGCTGCCCACATTCAGATTGCAACCTAGAGCCAGAATCTACTATATCACCATGGCCAGTGATTGTGCCAAGAAAAATAAGTTTGGGAATCCACAAAGTCAATCATCATCATCATCCCTTCTGCCATTAAAATTTCTTAATCATCTTAACCTCTGTTGAACCAATGAATTGCTTAGAGTCTGGAATTATCCAGTCCAGTAACCTGGATCATTTAAAGACATTTCAGGTAGATAACAAAAAGAAAAAGAAAGAAAAAATAAATGAACTGAACCTAAGAATGGAAGTATCCTCCTTGTCAGAGGTACTTAATGATACCTGGTGAAGGATATTCTGATGAAGAATATTCTGAAGACTAGATGTGGACAGGGAAAGGCCCAGGTCTCCTGTTCCATATTTTGATATTCTAAAAGAAATTTATTTTTGAAAATAGGCAACAGTCCTACATTTCTTCATGTTTTTATATTTTTAAAATATTAAAAGTTGATGTAAATACATGTTCTGTTCAGTCTATGTTTATTTTAGCTTTGATTTTGACACTTTTTTCTTCACATATTCCTTATGACTGAATTTCTATTTCCAAATTCTTTTTAAAGCAGGTGGAAATTTCATTAAAAAGCCTTGTAGAGGAGAAGTTTTGACAAGCTCTAAAACATCTTTTGGGTTGTTTTTATTGTTGTGGCTGCTGCTGCTGTTGGGAACATATTTTAAATTGACCTTATCCATAAAAGTGACATTTACATGGCATAATTCAATGCTACATAGAGATAACTAAACTAACTGAATAGGTGAGGCAATATAGCTATTTAGTACACAACACTGTCTGAGTTGATCTACCCTTCTGGGATCCTATTTAATTCATACAATATTGATGCTGACCTGTAAGAAAAACGTGCTTTCATTTGCCATAACCTACAACATGCACATAAGCAGTGAGTGTGAGGAGATGGACGTGCTTTAAGTTTGGACCACCAGTTAGTCCAGTAACTCTTGTTCCTCTAACCACATCCTTAAACTGGTGAGGTCCCTCAGCTGGAGAACAACTTCTGTAGTCACAGCTCATAGACTCTGCCACAGCTATGCCGTGTTCTCAGCCTTCATCTCTGGACAAAAATCCTTTATTTTTTAGTGCAAACATTTCTCTGTTTGTAAACTGAGGGTAATAATTCACTATTTGCATCTCTAGGAGTTCTGTTCAGCCAATGTTAGTAAAGTGTTCAGAGATCTCTGGATGAAAGCTGGTGCATAAATGAATAGTGTTATTGCCGGACTAGCAAATGTTATTACTCTTAAAAAAAAAAAAAGAAAGGTATGTAGGTAGAAAATAGCCAATCTCAATATTTATAAAATTTCTGCTTCCTCATAAATACTGAAGTTCCATAATCCTCACCGGAGCTGTTGGTTATTTATCTGCATTTGAATTTTAATGAATAAAAAAGCCATTTGTTACAATTCTTACAGTCCTAGCTCCCTGCAAAATTCTTCTTTCCATTTCAAAGTATTTTTTTTCTTTTTTTTTTCTTTTTTCTTTTTTTTTCCACACTGGAACAAGGCTGACAGACAACCCTAGACCTGAAAATCCTCCTACTAACCAAAAAACTGAAAAGGCAAGAAGCTGTTACTTCTAACCCAGCCACAGCTCTTGAACTGTGCCTCAAAGGAAAGGTCCGCAACTCAACCCAGCTGAACCTACAAAAGTTGTTCTGTGGCTCGGAATGGGGATGGTCAGCTCTGCTAGAAGGAAGGATGTAATACATGAACTCTTGGCTGAACATCAGGAGAACTAGGGCTCAGTTCCTGGCTCTCACATGGACCTCCCATGTACCTCTATCCAGGTACTCTTTGTCCTATCCAGATTTTCTGGGACATGTCTTCCCTGTCCATCCTGCAGTTTTGAAAAGGTAAACATGTGGGTAGGAGGTATCTGTGCGCCCCATGAGCACAGGAGATTGGGTCCACAGATGATGTAAGCATAAGCAATACACTGAGCTCACTGTGCCTGTGTGCCTTGTGTACACCCTATGCTCATCCATGTGCATCAAATAACTCCTGCACAGACCTGTACCAATCCTTACACTTAATTTGCATTCATCCATCTGTAAACGGGACTGACGTTTTCCTATAATGTAAGATATTATCTGTTTATACCACTGATGCTCTTAAGTGGAGCATCTTACAGTCAGCAGGGACATATGAATATCTAGACAATCAACAATAAAGATACAAAGAATCCACAAAGAAACAATAATTAGAGATGGGTCTGTACCTGGTTTCCAGACTCTCGAAAAAAAGATTTTAGATGTACATTCCTGACTTCGGCCAACTAACATTGTAATTAATGCATGTTGATGTTGCTACCAGTGATAGAAAGTGAGGGGAGAGAAGAAACTTACTCTCTTGCAGCATATATTCTTAAGAAGATGTTTCAAACCAGGAAGCAGGTCCAAATAGTACTTAAATACTCTCATTTCTCTGGAATAAATAACAATGCTGGAGGAAATACAACCAAAAATTAGGCCTGTCTACTCTAGATTTATATGCAAGGTGAATCCTAGCAGGCTGATCTTTCTATGGAGTGAATAAATATAATGTCTTCAAAGTGAGAGGACTCTTGCAAGGCTTAATGGCTACCACTCAAATGTGAAATTCACTCGTGCTTCCATTATATCTTCCCATAACATTTTGTAGTAACAAAGAGCAACAATAATTTCAGCAGATGAAGCTTTACAGTGTCGCAGTACATATGATAAGTATTGTCCTCGCTACACAGAGGAAAGAAGCACAGAGAGATGAAATGACTTGCTCCAAAATGTGCAGGGAGTCATTGTTCAAGTCGGTTTAAAAGTCATGTCCCCTGATAGCTCATTCTATGTTTCAATAACCAAAGCACTCTCCTGGCTACAGAGCGTAACTGTGTGACCCGGGTAATATTTGCAGTGATGTCTCTGAGATGAGGAGCCGTATGTGGCATTATTCATTCCTGGCAAGATCCACTCCCTTGCTTCATGTTCTTTTTAGTCCGGCACTACAGAGTGAGCTTCGGTCAAACATATGAGGTCTATTCCACCAGGATGCCTTTCCTGAGGATTTCTGCTTCATTTTCTCTTTCAGAATCTTTATATGCACAGAACCAAGCTCGTCTTCCTTTTCCTTCTTGTTTGTGTTCAAGGTATGAGGCGTTTTCCCAGGCAAAGCTAAAGTTGTATTAGGAAATCAGTTCTCAAACTGAGAGTGAAGCAGAGGAAGAAAGTTGCTGCTTTGTGAGTTTTGCTGATGATCGAAATCAGTTTTAATATGTGACAGTTCCACCTACACAGCAGTGCTGCTAGCAGCAAGACAAAATTCTTGGCAATTGATTTATTTTTCCTAATGGAAGATAACTATCTAAAAAGGGAAAAAATATCATGGCGATCTGGGTTTCTGTTGTGGTAAATAGATCAAATTGAACTCTTCAAGCTGTGGCATCACTGAAAACTCTGATCTTCAAACCAGAGTGAAGGTGTGTCACAAAATTACTCAGACAAACTCTGATTTAGCAGTGATTTAAATTTATTGCAACGTTGGTGGTAGATTGCAAGATTGCTTCACCACAAGGTAGCCACTGGGAAAACTTTCTGCCTCTTCCCTCTTGCCACTCATATGGCGGTGCTGCTGTATTTGGAAGTGCTCAGTGTGCTGTGAGCCCAAAACTAATAGTTTATGATTACTGTCCAACTGCACCAACTGTTATACAAGTCTGAAGACAATTAAGAGCCATGGAGGCACATGCCATGCAACAAGGAAGAGGCCATGGCACTCCAGGAGACTGCTGGCTTGATGCAGCTGCACAGGCCATTTTAAAAAGTAGTCTTTTGAGTAACTAAAGAGAGAACTCCACTATTTCGGGTGTCAAACAATGATTGTGTTGGCTGGGGCCATAAAATACTGCTTGAGTTCTTTTCACTCAGCTGCCTGTGTTCACAAAGCTGGTAGGAATCTCTGTCCCACTCTGCCAAGTGCAGTTAATATTGGCCAACAGGATCCAAAATTGGCAGGGAGGGACAGTCCAGTTGCATGAATCTGTTTTCTTAGGAAACCTATTTAAAACTAAGTAAGGAAAAGGTCTTATTTTCATTCAGAGACAGTCTAAAAATTAACTCTGGATTTTTTCACCCAGGAGTGTTCTTATTTTTCCAGCTATTTTGCAACTCATGACCCTCAGTCCTAACTTCTGGTTGTAAAAGTAGTTGTCCCAGGTTTAAGCACTGGTCACAGGTGTTGCATGGCCCCACAGGTGAGGTATTTGAGCATGAGTGGAAGTCCAGGTTCACTTCCTAGCAGTGCCCCCTTTGCTGCCTGACAGCAGACATATTATGCCATCTCTGTGCCTCTCCTGCAACTGATGATGTTTTTCTCCATCCAGAAGAGAAAACAAGGCTCAGTCAAATTTTCTGAGGGCTGCTGTATCATTATTACTGACAACGGGAAGTGACTTTGATCATGAAGGACTTTCAGAGCTTTGCAGTAGCTCCTGCATCCAGACTTGCAGAAATCTGTGATGAATAGCAGATGATTGCTCTTTTGGAAGGACTGGGCTTGCTTCAAGTTTAATCAGTAAACAGCTTCTGATTATTTTTTCTGTTCTGTAAATATCCCTCAGCGTTTTTGAGGTGACCGTGGCCTACTGCCTTTTTCACACCGTGAACTCAGCCAAACGCATGACACCCTCATCCACGCCCACTGAATTACTCTGCGAAATAAATGCAGCAAACATTGCCCTGCAATTCAGAGCTGTCATCCAAGGGTGACCAATGACTCTTGGAGAGTGTTGGACAGAGAGGCGGGATTTGTCCTTCAGGGACAGTGACCTTTCTTGCCCATGTGAAGAACTGATAATACTTTCCAAACAATCTGCAATAGAAAACCATAGTGAGCAGATGGGCACATGCAGACAGATTTTACTTGCCCTGAAATTCTACCTCCCTCCCTCATGATGAAGAGGATTAAACATAATGAATATCTGGCTATTCAGGCTATTTTAACAAACTATCATTGAGCTGCTGTTTCAGATATAATTTCATATTGCCATAGTGTTAGGGAGGCCTTTTTTCATACTTCAAAACACTGAATTTACATTTTCAAGTTTGAAAATATTTCTTGGTAACTCTTTCTTTATACCAGACAATTTATACATTCCAGCTGCTAGCACTCTGGCAGATAACGGTCATGTATGTGTCTCGCTCCAATAGTAACATACAGAATATAAAATCTCAAATGAGATCAAATATAAGTGCAAGCACGAACACTCACACTGGGTAGTGGCTCGTGATAGGCATGCATCTCCCTCAACATGCGCTATTGTAAATTCAAGTACTCATGTTGGGAGAATAAATCTCT
This sequence comes from Anser brachyrhynchus, assembly GCF_964034855.1. Taxonomy (NCBI): domain Eukaryota; kingdom Metazoa; phylum Chordata; class Aves; order Anseriformes; family Anatidae; genus Anser; species Anser brachyrhynchus. Next base: position 7,738,638 of record NC_137712.1, on the reverse strand, counting down.
AATAACAAGCCATAAACCACCAAAATCTTAGTGTCTGAACCTCAGGGTCTTGTGCTGCATAAATGATGCCAAAGATTTTACCCAAAAGGGAGACCAAGGGCAGGTTCCCTATGTAGTGAGGCAGTAGAATATGTGAACGCTTTGAAATACTTTCAAGCCCTATTTTCTCTGATATTTATGGTGGAAGAATTCCAGTTCAGGAGCACGGATTTCCTGGTAATTCACAGTGACTCCACCGACTTTCCAGGAGCACTGTAAGATACATCATTTCAGCAATGCCTCTGCATGAATTTGAACCATTTCTGGCTTACTTCTGTCTGGCAGTGGCAGCAGGAGGAGGAGGCCTGTTTCTGCAGTCTGCTGTAGACAGTTTGATTTAATGTCTGATTGCATTTAATTTGTGGCAGCAGCCCAGATGCTATGGCCATAGGTGCCTAGAAAATCATTAAGCAAATGCAATAAGACACATGGAAACCTAAATCAGAGCCCAAGGACACCTGCATCCTGAGATGATGTCTCACAACTATAGGCCATCTGACCTTAGTCTTTATTCCATGGTCATGAGCTTTTAGCAAGCTATTGGACAGGGACCAAAGATTTACAGAAAAAAATATTTTCTGCAGAAAACAGACTGACCTATTTTTTATGCTAACAGTCCGCTTCTTCCTTGAGTTGAAACTTAAGCTGTGGGTTTTCACACAGCTGTGAGGTGACAGCCTTTACTCCTCAGGTAAGACTTAACAATGGAAGAATTGTACTTTTGGGGCCGTAGAGGTAGAACTGACCTGAAGGTGAAAGGCAAGGTCTGTACACATGTTGAGCCACATTTTGCCCCATTGGATAATATTTCAGAAGGCCTGAAGGCAGAAAAGCACAGCTCAGTGTGAATAGACCAGGACCTGAAAGAAAGAGCTTCTCTTATTTCTGAGATCTAGGAAAGACAATTGCAAAGGCTCCACTGGAAAGAACTCGACAAACTAAAATTAGTTTCAAGCGAGCAAATAGAAACATTAAGTTTTGAAAATGTCAAAAAAAGAAGCACACACATTTCACATTTAAAGCAATTCTTTCTTCTTAATTTATTTCAAACTGAACCATAAAGCAAAACAGAAAGAAATGTATAAAACATACTTTTATTATCCAGTCTATATTTTTTCCCCGAAAGTGTCACTGGGTTGAAGCTAGGATCTCTGTATCTGTAAGAATATGATGCTAGATTTCAACAGTAACAGTCCTGTAAGGCCAAAAGATATGCCTCATTTGAGCAGTCTGCACCCTGTCTGTGACATAAAAGTGTGGAAAAAAAACAAAGATAGGGAGACAGTATCCACAGGCTGTACACTTTGATTTATCAGACTGCTGGGGTCTGCCATGGGGGTTTGGAGGTGTTCCTGAGGATTGATCGTATTACCGTACTGATTCATTTTTGCTTTTAATCTGTTTGCTGCAAGTCAGAAACTCAAGTGCAGTTAGCTCAGTTTCAGTTTTCATTTTTCCTCAATGCCAAATGGTTTTGTATCCAAATAAGAATGCAGATGGTGGGGGCGTCTTGGTTTCTACAAGCAATTTTCCTGTTTCTGGAAACAAAACCTCATGCTTTTCTCAGATGGAGGTGAGGACTCCTTGTGGGAGATGAATTTTTGGTGTGTCTACCCTGACACATTCACTCTTATTCAGCATCTCGCTCAGACTTCTTGTGGCCATGAAGGGTTCATGCTCTGGCTCCATTCTGGACTGACAAAGTTAATCCTTGGGGTGGAGAAATACGGTGTTTTTTGTCCATGGATAGGTGAATCCATTTGGATTTCTGTTTTCTTTACAGACAGTATGAATGTTTCTGGGTACAGCCACATGGTAAAGCACACAAAAGTACAGAAACCTGGCATGACCCAGGTGCTTCTCAGAGGTCAAACTCAATGGCTTGTAAGTGTAAATGCATATCTCCAGCATTTTTTGTAAAGTGTGCAAATTCTGCTGTGTTGGAAACAGTTGGAGTTGTATAAAAGTTTTTTCAAGTATATGGAAGAAGACAGAACAGAGCAGGGAAGTGCCTGTTCCCATGCAGCCCTTCTTTTCCATAGGGGTTTGCACTTGGAGAGAACCTGATCAGGAGCCCACAAGCAAAGGAGACATCCTCAGCATGCAGATCATGGCTGCAAAACGAGCCTGCAGGAAACAGACGCAGCTGCATTGCCAAGGGGTAAAGCATCTTTGAAAGGCCTCATGCCAGGTGTCAAAGCATCATCAATAGAGACTTCCCTCCTCGAATATTCACTTATATGAGGCCTCACGTGCAAAACCACATTGCTTGTGATACTTATAGTTAATAACAAGCATCCTGACCCCCCGTAAAAAGACCAAGAGCATGAACAGGTTAAAGCCGTCAGCTCTCTGCTGGTAGAACATTTTGAACAAGCCCGCTGCAGGGGTAGTAAAACTGTTCCTGTCACCTGTTCCCAATTTCTCTTTAATGTAACCAGAGACTTAAATACGACTGAGTTAATCTTTGAGCAAAACAGAAAATACTGTAACAATAAAGGTTCTAACATGGTTACAAATGAGAGCTACTGCTCCCTTCTGCATTCTGAATTCCTGGGATAATTCTGCGGAGCTTCATTACCGGAGTATAATTGTGTTATAGAACTCTAAATCACCCTGCTACACTTAACTGGCAATAACATTAAGATAGCGCAGATATTCATTTTAATTAAAACATAGCCTCAAACTATTTCCGTGCTCTAAGTGGCAAAACTTTTTCCTCCTCCTTTTTTTTTTTTTTTCTCTAGCACCAGAAACTTTCATTTGTTCCCAGTGTGTCTCTGTTCACCAGAGGGTCCAGAACCAAAATGCAATTAAGAAACAACCTTTCTCCAAGCCTCCTCCATCCTGTGAGCATCCTTCTCTCAGTTTGAGTGACTCTGCTGCAGGGAGGGGAACAGCTTCCTCGGTTCTCCTCAGCATGACCTGCATCATCTAAGCATCTCAGAGCACGGATGATCTAAAATGAGTATTTGATCTAGTTTCTGATAATTCTAGTTAGCTGTTATATTTCAGAGCAGACCACTGGGCCAGCCTTGAAGCCTACAGATGCTAGAGCAAATGGAAAAAGGCAAAAAAAGAGAAGGCATGAAATGCCAGGAGTCTGCAACATGACACCCTCCATGAGTAAATCTTGCAACCTACTGACCACCTTCACAGAGATGCAGCCCAAGGCCTCTCCTAGCTCCAGATGTATCTAGAAATCAGATCTGGAGAACTATGGAGGGGTCTTTTGGAAGAGGTAGTCAGCTGGGAGATGAGAAGACCCCTTGAGATTCCAGGTGGTGAGATCCCTAAAACACAGCTGTGCTTAGAAATCCATGCGTAGATTTGATGTGTGCGGGTGTACGCTTTATCAAGCTGCTCAAATTCCCCCTTGACATGCAACAATTCTGCTGCCAGTTCTCTTTACCCTGTAAATTTTCACAAAGCTTCTCTCACTCTGGTGATGGGAGAACTTTGTATTGAAGAGCTGCCATTTAGAGCCAGTTTCAACTCAAATACTTCTGGTACAATCATGAGCAATGCAGAGCTTGGCTAAGCCAGAATAGAGATGTGTTCTCCAGCATCAGATAAAAGCTATCTCAACCTGGATCTGTCACCAAGCTCTGCAGAAGGCTAATCCTAGCCATGATCTTGCTAAGAAGGGTGTTTTTGCCTTTGGGTCAATGGTGAACACAGGAGGTAGAGGTCACTCCTGGGTGTCTTGCCAGCAGTTTCCACTATGCTTATTGTGAATGTTCTCTCTCCATCAGAGCAATGCCAGTGCTTCCACTATGCATTTAAATCTGTCTTTATGGTTGAACGTCTTCACATTATAAATGGGTCATCTGTATATCAGATTCTTAAGAAACAGAAAGGAAGCAACAGTCAGATACACTATTTTCAAAAAAAAAAAAAATCAAGTTAGCTTCATGGAGAGACCTTTAAGTTAGATTTGAATGATACAGAAAAATAACAGTTTACAAATCTTGGGAGAATTGAGATTACTTATGTTGTTTTCTCAGTTGCAGAATGAATGATATTAAAGATGAGAAATGACAATCGTATGATGCCTCAAGGTTTCCATGCAGGGTTTTCAAACATTTTTAATTTCTCCAATTTAACTTAATTTAAATTTTACTTAGAGGTAATTGGGATGAATTAATATAGTTACAATTATACAGAAATCAATCCATTAATGTCTGGAAAATCTTGTTAATATGGTAGCAATTTCATGGATACAAAACAAAAATCTACCCACTTAAAATAATCTACATAGTTCAATTTTAGATAATAACAATAAAAGAGTTCTGAATTTATATGAAAAAATCTTTTTTTTTACCCAATAATTGTTCTGGCTGATTATTGTTCTTATTGCAGCCATAGCACCTAACAAACACTGGTACTTTTTTTAGGTCATCCTTTTCGTGTTCTGTTTTGTATCACCTCAGACAGCGGTATTCAGATTTTAGTCTCCAAAATGTTACTGTTATACAGATAAGCGACTAACAATTGGTGGGCTTTAGTACTGTTCACTTACTATTCAATATGGTCCACTGGTATTTCATCCATTTTGAAGATGATCTAAGCCAGTGAAGGGTCTAAATTACATGAATAAATGGAACAATCCTGCTAAAATGCTAAGAGCTGTACCTTCTTTCTGTTGGCCTGACACCATCTCTTCAACATGTCCTCCAGCTCAAGTTGGCATCTTTTCCAGCTAGTAGCTTCTAGCAACAGTGGAAAGGTTTATGGAGAAATAATCCAAAGGGTGAAATGTATTGTGCTGATAAGTAAGAAAACTGCAAAATCAAAAGAATATAGAGGAAATTTACCTTATGGACTGGAAATTATTGGATTGTCTGATTATGAGGAACCCATTTTTATGAAGATGAAAACTCGATTGACTGCTCAAGGGTAAAGATGCCATAACATGTTAAAAAATATTAATGAGAATCTTAGAATATATTTTGGGTCCAATTAGGTTAATAATGCATAGAAATTTATCAGAAATGCAAGCCTTAACTAGAGGGCTTCCAAGTAAGAAAATTTTGCTCCAAAGAAATTTGTAAAGAAGTGCTCAAAACTGCAGCCTGGTTTTCTTTGAAGTGCCCATCACTTGGATGTGAGTGACATGTAGCAAGGGTTTGTGAAATGCCAAATATATCAATCTAAATTATGCCTGGCATGTTTCAGATTTGATGAGAAATGAGAAGGAAACCTGATAAGATTCAGTTTGAATAACTATCTAAAACTTTTCCAAACTATCTGAATACCTCGTATTAAAAAAAAAAAAAAAAAAAAAAAAAAGAGTAAGAGAAAAGAGATATCTTTTAAGTACAGCATTTCTTGATCAATTGTTGATCCTGCCAGGTATGATAGAAAAAGCATAAATACTAGCATTTTTGTGGGTATGGATGGTTATGTAGGTATGTGCAAGGTGTTTCAGCAGTTGCTTTCCATAGAGGAGAAAGACAGGAAAAAAATCTGTAGTGCTTTCCAGAACTCATTTTAACCTTCCAGAGTGTTTGGATCAGGTATGTCAACTATTTCTCTAATCAACAGAATAGACAATAGTCACATTAAAGACACTCAACAATCAGAATTTCAGTACCAGCAAAATTATTACATTTTTTCAGAACTAAACACCACACAGATAAAACCAATCTATTTACTTTATCACAAGTAGAATTTTTCCCACTGAAGTGAAAACACAAAAAGTGGGTTTTTTTTGTTGTTTTTTGATTTTTTTTTCATTTGAAAGCAATTGAGCCTAGGGACTAATCAGCTGTGGATGAAATAGAAGAAGAGTAATCATTCTGAAGTAATTGTAATGAAGGAGCAACATTATGACTGTGTCGTTTGTGGGCCAGACTCCTCTGAGAACTGAAAGTTCAGGAGAAAACTTTTTTTTTTTTTTCCTAGAGATTTTATTTTGTTTTTGGTAAGTATGTAAGTGGGAAAAGCCTACTTCTGTTTGAAAACTTCCGATCAGTGCAGCCCACAAATGACCGCTGACTGGCAATTACCTCAGAGTGAAATGAAATATGAACCGTACTTGGAATTTTTTAAGATTCTGACAAGCATGACTTCTGTGTAAGAGAAAAGAATACAAAATGCATTATGGCTTTAAACATAGAAAGTTATATCACTGTGGTAGGAGGTCAGTCATTTCCCTTTGTCAACCAGCACCATCTTAGAAAAGCAGAAGCTTTCTAGTTAGTGTGATTCCAAGTATCGTTTTTTTTGTTTTGTTTTGTTTTTGTTTTTCCTCCACCATTTTCTTTCTTCTCCATTCAAATACTGGGAGATTATGGAGGCTGAATGGTACAAAAGTGCAAACACACATCTCTTGACCTGCCTGGGTGACCATGGAAATAGCCCTTGTGGAGGTGGAGCCTTTTCTCAGAGCCTGTTCTGCACTTACGTTCACTCTAATACCACTCTTTTGGCCCTTAATAGCTCTTGAGATGACTCAGTGATTTTCTGGCTCTATTCACTGATCACGGGCCTTTCAGCTACTTTTAGGAGCCCTCTGTTCTTTTTTTAACCATGCTTCATCGCCTGGGAGATGACAAAGTGCCCCTGACTCACATGAAGCTTACTTCTGCTCATTTTAGTTTGGCTTCTTCTAGAAGAAGCTGATCTCTGCACCTGGGATTTGGGATAGAAAGCTGAGTTTAGTCAATATGTTTATGGTAATCAAGTGCTTTTTCTAAGCCTAAGACCCTCGTTGTATCTTAAATGGAAAAAGCGTGTCTGAGCACAGGAATGAAGACAGATATGACCTCTGGATCTGAAATATTTTGTGTATTGCAATAGCTTACTTCCATGAAGAAATATGAACATTGGAATTCATCTCTCTCTCCCCCTTACCCCCCTCCTCCCCCCCCTTTTTTTTTTGAATGAACAATATGGCTGTCTGGAAGCAATATTAATCAATAACTAATTTCATAGTTGGACAACTGTTTTTAATGACTTTGTACTTCTGATGCATTGTTACGAAAGGCTTCGGATCATTCCCATAAGAACTTGTCAAGGAAAGGGCAAATTCATTTACTTGTCATCATGTGAGAGCCAAAAGGCTCATTAGGCTAATTAGGAAGAGAATCATTTGCGTTTTCGCTCACTCAGACACAGCAAAAGCCTCTTGTTCCTGATTCAATGAAAGGAATTTGCCACACCTGTCAAAGAAAGGGTGCCGCAAGTGGATGTAAGACAGGTTAAAACTATCACAAGCTGGATTCTCTAGCTGGGTTAAAATAACTCCTTGCTTGTGTCTAAAGTGACATCTGCCACAGGAAGTTGTCAGGCTTTGGCAAGGATTATCTGGCTCTTGAGCTCCTATTTCCACGAGATTGAGAAACCTTTCTCCGGTACAGCTGTGGCTCAGCTAGCTGTGCGTGAAGCACCTGCTCGACCACAGCTATCTGCGCGCAGCAGCTCCCGCAGAGCTGCACCAGAGCAGCAACAAACACGGGCTAAGAAATTCTTGTGGATGAGAAGCCACTGAACACAAAACACTTTCTTTGCCAGGGTAGTCTGAGTGAGTTCTGTACTGAATCACCCTGCTTTCAAACGGATGCAGTCTTCGCTTACCCTCTGTTTTCCCTTTCAATCCTTAGCACATACAGTTTTCTACAGATATCTGTCACTTTAGTGCCCAGAGGTGGCTGCATTTCAGTGGTGGTGAAGTGCTACCAGGGCAGCCCTTTCACTGCTTCTGCTCTTGTTAGCCAAACATAACCAACAGGGCTATTCATCCAGCACAGAGCATATTGCAGGATGTGTAATGTCAACAGCAAGTTGTATCCTTCCAATGCCATGCTTAGCTGGAGTAATTTTTTATTGTCATGGGTGTCCCTTAGGCTATTTTCTTCCTTTATTCCTTTCTTTCTTTCCTTTTTTTTATTTTTTCTTTCTTTTTTTTTTTTTCCATATTAGAATTTGACTTCCCTTGTAATTAATTAAACAGCTTCTTTATGGAGCAGGTGATTTAATCATGCAGTGACACCTGCCCAAAGATTTTAAGCAGGATCACAAGAAACAGTGACAGTATTTTCTTTTGTAACTAAGCATGGTTAATGGTGAGTAGTAGCACAGATCAGCAATGCCTTTATTTTGTGGGTAAAAGGGATTTGGTCCAGAAGGGTCCCTGTGTGGGTTCACTAGCAAGATATCAATGCCAATATCCAGCAGCTTCTTAATAAAAGTTCTACTAGAATGAGCTAAATAGCCTGTTTTTAATTCCAAGAGGAGGGAGGCTAGTAATAATAGTGGGTAATGGGGCTTTGTTTCTTGCTTTCACTGCTCTCACATCTGCTAAGCACTGTTCTCTGATTTCCGTCTGGCATCCTCCTCTAGTGATCCATGGTTATACTCTTGATCCACACTCCCCAATTTTCCTGGAGCCTGAAGGACCATCCTGCCTACAAAACACAGTGCCAATAAGCAGGCCCAGTCAGGCTGCCTCCGAGCTCGAGAAGGAGCAGTTGCATGATGGGGAACAAAAAAAAAAAAAGAGATGCTCCATGCTCCGTGTTTGCTTGTCTTCTAATTCCACTCTTAAAAACTGGTGTTGATATGTTGATATTCCAGCAGACACTTCTCTGTGATCTGCTACAATGCTTTTTGTTTGCATTTCACCTTAGAAGAACCAGGATTATGGGAAGAGAGAAAGGCAACATTCTTTGTGCAAATGTCTAATTCACTGCTCTACAGCACCCAGGGAACGCGTCTGAACTACTTGCCAGTTCAGACTCAGCCTGTGAACAATTTTAGCTAGGGTAAAAATACAAAGTTAAAATTAAAAAACAAAAAGAGATGTCAAAACATTTTCCCACGTTTCTGTTTCCTAACAGAAGGGTTCCACTTTTGCTTCTGAAATGACACTTTCTTTTTTATATTGGCCTCTTTATCCACTGTTAGTTAGAAAAGAAACCAAAAGACATAGTTGTAAATGTCCTTAAACTAATAATAATAATAATAATAATAACAACAACAATAATAATAGAACTTTTTGTATTGGGTCAAAACACCTTGTAGAATAACCTTGAAGCGCTTTTTTTGCTCCATGATTTTGCTTCAGTTTGACCACTGAACCAAGCGAGTCATTATTCGCAAAGCGTGAGATGCTAGTGAGTGCTGACACTGCTGGCTGTATCGGGGATGAGAGTATGGCATCCTGTATCCATCAGATTAAAAGAAAATGCTTTCTGTCTATTTTTCACCCCCACCCCCTTCCCACTGGTTAAATGAATGAAATTAACTCCATGGCTTTATTGTCTGAGGCCAAGAAAAGTTAATGGAACCGCAAGAGCTGAGACTGATAAATGTCCTTGTGATGCTGTGCAAGGAAACCAAGCAACAAAGGCAGCTTGCGAGGAGGGCTGGGCTCTGCAAAGAGCCAGGCTGGGGCATGCACAGGGGATGGGTGCAAGCCCAGGCACCCACTGGACAGCATGACACTGGAGCCATGTGATGTTGGTACTGTCCCATAACAGCCCCCTGGGGGCCTTGTTCCATCACCCAAACCTCGTTAATCACCTGTGTCTACGTCTGTACCTGCTCACTGGTGGGGGTAGTTCCAGTGTTTAGGAAGCAAATTGGGTAGATCTCAGTCAAGCTGCTAGCAGAGAGGAGCGTTCACACAGGCTGGCCACATTTCATTTGTCATCCTAGTGAAGACCATTGCATGCAGGATGTTTGGCCATGGAAATGAAATTGTTTTCACCCCAGAAGCTGCTCAGAAGCAGAGAAGTGGCGGTAGTTATGCCCCCCACATCACCTGCACTGTGTTTAGAGATACCCAGACCTAAAGGCTGTCATGCCAGCTCAATTGTCTTCCAGATGTAAATCCTCATTCTTTCCTTTTCCCTTCCTTTACATGCAGCAAAATATTCAGCCACTACTTTTCATATGCAAATATAGTATCTATATGTGTTTTTTTCCCCTTTTATCTTGGTACTTTGTTTAACTAAAAAATTTACACTTGAACAAGTAGGAAAACCAAACCAAAGCAAACAAGCAAACAAAGAAAAAAAACACCTTTCTTTTAAAGGCTTTAAAACAGGGTGATTGAAAATAAATTCTTGTAACTGAAATTTGGGCATAGGATATCTGGAAAGGAAAGTAGCATTTACCCCCTGCGTACGTTCACTCTCTCCGGCTCACTTTCTCTCACTGGCTTTCCTCAGCGCTTGTTTTACATAAACTTTTTATTGGTGATGGACTGAACAATATAGCCTGTAACAAAGCAATCAATACACATTGCTCAGCATGAGTTAGACACAATATTGGAGACTCCACAGCCCAGTATGGTAAGGAATAATCTTGTTCCTTATCATTTTTAAGCAGGAAAGGGAAAAGCAGACATGGCTTTTACGTCAATTCCCGCCTTTCTTTCTGCTTGTTTCAGAGGCGGTTTATATTCTGCAACACCTTCTTGCAGGATCAGAGCATGTAGGGTTGGGACAGCTTCACATTAGAGGACTTTGCAAACCCTCTAATGAAACAAGTTTCAAATCTAACACCCTTCCAGGAATGAATCAGAGCAGTTATAGGCATGTAGGGAAACCTGCTGCCTTGGTATTCTTTTTTTTTTTTTATTATATTTTTTTTTATATTTTTTTATAATACAACAGGGCCATTTGAGGGAGTTGCACTATTTTGTTGTATCAACAGTGATAGGTACACTAAGGCTGATGTGAGCTGTCCTCTTAATTTAGGATTTATTCAGACAAGAATCAGGGCTGAACATACACTGGTCTCTCTGTCTTGATTTCAACCAGTAACTACCAAATTTCAGCTTCCATTAAAAGAAGAAACATTGCCCCTAAACCCAGTAGTTGTGAGGAATACCTTGATAATATGGTGCTGTTTGCTTGAGCCTGCAGAGAGCTTGGAGTGATAGCTCTAAGTCAGCTGAGCTGCTCCATCCATGGCAAAGGTTCATTGCTTTTGGGACCAGCTCTTGCAAGTGTCCCAGCCAGCACAGAGAAGGGGTGGTGTCACCAGAAAAATGTGAGGTCGGCTCCTCTGCTGTTGGAGTGAGATCAAGCCTGCCTTTTGAAGATTTACTTTGGCATAGGAAAGAGTGATCCTGAGAGATGAGAACATCACTGGGTCCAAAAGGGCAGAAGCACAGCAGGTATTTGTTTCCTTCCCATATTTTCCCATCCTGTTCTTTACAGCTGTCAGCCCTTTGATATAACAGCAGTCTCTAGCTGAGTATTTGTGCAGCACTTTGCACAATGGGGATTATAGGACAGGGATAAAATATATGGTCCTATTTTCCCTTGCACTTCACTAACAAAGCTGTGAGTAGAGACAGTGGCATTTGGAGTTCTCTGAATCCCAAGACAAAAAAAAAACAAAATAGATGATTCCCAGAACATGGATTGCTCTGAGCAGGATTAGCAAGGGTAGCATGTGTATGTGTGGGGAGGATGTTGCTGCCAACGTAGAATAACTGTGTCAACAGCTTTTCCGAAGGATATTTTTAGCTTACAGATTCAGTATCTTTTGTGGGCTACAGTCAGACTGACACAATAGACTCTTAATGACTTCTTGGGGACTTCATTGTCTTTTTCTATACACAGCTTATTAATGTGCCCTCTATGCTACTCATGGATGCAAGAGCCAATAATGACTTCAAAGGGGTCATTGTGGTCCAGAGCATCTGTACATAGGAATAAAAAAAATAAGCTGAATAAATACTCACCCTCTAATCCGTGGCACAATAGATTGTAATCAGTCTATCAGGGCAACGATTATTTTTTTACAGCTTCTTTTTATCCAAGGCATTTTCAGAACATCTTTTCATCCTAGCACTCTGTAGACATTATAAATTGATCATCTTAAGTCCTTTGACAGAGCAGAGAGGAGCAGAAGTGCCTTTAGTGGTTGGAAGTTGGGACTAGCTTGTGGCAAGCAGAAAAGCAGATAAAAAGCCTGATTTGTCTTTTCCCCAGGAGGTTCTGTCATAATCCCACAAAAGCAGTGCTCCCTGCATGTTTGACAGAGTGGGCACATTCCTTAGAAAACCATGTGAAAGAGGTACAGTGCCCTGTGCAGGAGGCAGAGAGCATCTCCAGCAACTTTCAGAGCAGTCCATTGATAAGTGTGGAGCCACTGGCACAAGGACGGACCAAAATTGCATGAATAAATTATATTTCCCTGAATTTACATCATTGCTGTTGTAGCTGATTCAGTTAGGGGTTTCCCAGAGACAGAGGAGTTTTGATCTGCTTGAATCCCCTCATCTCCTCCCCATGTTTAATTAACAGAATCAGTGGTCCCCAAAAGTGGTGGGAGAGAGTGATTTTGACACTTTACTTCAAAACTTATTTGCTTTTACACTGTGTGAGTTATATTTAAGCTGTGAATACTGCCAAAGGAATTGTGTGCTGCTGCTCAGCTGTGTGCATATCTTTGGGATTTTATGTTATGGGATCAATGAAATATTAGAATGACAAATCCTCGCTGAGTAAATGACCAGAAAAGGTTATTATTCAATGAGTATATAAAAGATTACGGTGGGGAGGAGTTGCCTCTCCTTAAAGTGGAGATGGAAAGGGAGCATGGAGAATCTGTCACTCCCTGTAATAGGAGAAAGGACAACTTGCAGATGTCAGCTTAGGGAATCATTATAAATAAGTCATATGTGAAAACAATGCAGAAAGTCCAACAAAGGTCTTGCAGACACTTTGCTCGCAAAAGCTTCTGTGTCCTTTATCATACAAACAAGAAAAGGCATCAAGAGCTCTGGATGTCCTGGGGATGCCAAGCTTCCCAAAGGCCAGGTGGTGAGAAGCAGGGACCATGGCTCCATACATCCCTTTCCCTCCGTGGGGCTTCAGCTTCCCCAGAGCACTGTGCTGCACGGATTCTGCAGAATGGTACCTGCAAACTTTGTCAGACAGGGACTCAGCCTCTTCAGGCAGGCAGAACAAGGCACTGGTGTGTTTTCCATTTTGTAATGATCTTTGACAACATTTCCAATCTGGGCTTGACCTACAATGTAGTGGAAAAAGGTAGTTTTTACTCATCTGTACCTCGGTTTCTAAGCATGATTCTGGAGAGAGCTGACTTCAGTTTTCTTTGGAGGCAGAGAACTTCTATAATTTGCCAAATTCCCTTAGTTTTAAGTTACATAGGATAAGAAGGAAAACTCACTTGAGTTAAAGTGCATAGTAGATATTCCCTTGGCAAGACATATCAGAGAAGTTAAAAAAATGTCTAACTCTTACTGTCACCATGTCCTTGTTGCACCCTGATTTTTGATGCATCAACGCCACTTGCATCAATTCCAGAACAAGATTCCTCATAGCATGCAGCAGTCTGAAGCCACAAGGTTACCCTCACTGGGGCTCTATACCGGGGAGACTTGATTAGCTGTGTAGGTGGATTTCTGGAAAGCTCATAGACATTGATTTTCAGCAGTTTGTCTCTCCCTGAAAAGATCTCCTAGCTGTTGGCAAAAGTCTTAGCATGAAATTATCAACTCGACTATTACTGTTCATACTGCAATAGCAAATAATCCCAGGTCCTCCATAATTTTAATGTGGAGAAACAACTGTGCTCTGAAGTTATGGGGATCGGGATACTAGCAAGACCTGTGAGCTGAAAGAAGAGTTTGGTTGCTCACGTATATTACTGAGATTGGTCCTGTCTGTTTTTGTTTGTTGTTATTTATTTATTTATTTAAGCTAAAAAAAGAAACAATTTCTTTTGTGTTTCTGCTCCATAGAGGGTAGGTGAAATTAAAGCCCTACTGAAAGCAGAAGGAGATTTGCCATTGACTTTGGGGCTTTTATGTTCTCCCACGTCTGCAGCCAACTTCAATTTACAGAGTTCTTTTCTGACAGACCTCTTGTAGAAATGACTCAGGTGTATTAGGAAAATCTTCCCGTCTACCTTCTCTAATCCTACCCCCTAATATTATCTTGGCATTGTCTCTATCCATAATCACCAATGTATTTATCCCTCCAATTGTGCCATTAAACACCATGTGGCTAAACCCCAGCAGATTCCCCAGCCCTGCCTGACTCCTTCATAAAATTGCCTTTCCTTGGAAAAAACAAGCTAAAACCTAATCCAAGGCAAAGGATAAAGGAGTGAGCAGCAATCAAAAGCATGGAGTGTCCTGCTCTCCGTTCCTGCACCCACTGCCTAATTCACAGCACAACTCGCATGATTGTACAGTGTCCAAACTGCTTTTGTAAAAGTAGCAGACAATTCTGTAAAAACAGAGCAAACTTCACCCCTGCTGAGTGCATCAGAAGAGACCACATCACAAAAAAAAAGTCAATGTTTTTGCTTTAGCAATGGTTTTCTCCAGGCAACTGTATTGCAGAAGAGCACAGCAGTATCCTCCAGCTCTTGTCTTAAATACCATTGCAAATCAATTACCTTTCAGGCCATAAACTTCACTTAAAGAGACAGAACAGAACCAGACATCTCCCTGTAACAAAAACAATTATATTGAAGCTTGAGCATCTTAAGTGAAGTCTCTTCTGTGTGTGCATGTGTGAGAGACAGAGACTTGAGACTGGGGGGGAGCAGAAGGAAGTTTTCTTAAACTGTATGGTTTGTAAACAAATCACAAACATATCATTAGTGAAGTTAATCTCAGAGCACAGGCAGACAGCTACAGTGGGGAAAAGGATGTCTGAAGGACAGGCACTAAGCACTTCCACAGAAAAGCCAGGAGTGAAAAATCAGCTGCCCCTGAGCGCCACCCTTTCGAAACCAGACAGTTCCAATTCCAAGACAATCTGCAGAAAACAAATACAAATTACCCAGTTCTTTCCCTCATCTGAATTAATATTTAATGTCCAAATAATGAATCATTCAATGAATATTTAATGCCCAGACACCAACATATATGGCAGAACAGACCAGGGTCTCTAGCAATTCAAGGCAATTGAGCCTGTACAATAGTGGCTGGTGAGAGGAACGGATAATGCAAATTGGGATAAGGCAGGAAGAAAGGACGCTGTCACGGTGACAGTGTTTTGGGTCCTTGTAAGCTCTTTGCAGAGCATGCAGGAGAGTGGCTGCAGTGGAAATAAGCTTAGCATAGCTCCTAGCAACTTTCTGCTTTTTTGTCTTGCACCAAAGAGTTGCAACCTTGGGGCCAGGTTCTTGGCAAGGAGCACATTTGTCACGTCCAAACAGCAGGTGCAAGGCTGGTTACATCCTGGGTAGCACCTGGCCAGGCACACTCACAGATTTAACATCACCCGCTCTGAACCTGCCTTTCCAACCCTGACAGGGGCTTTTTTCAGCGGGTCAGGTCTCTGAATTTGCGCTGCTGTAATGGTCACGCTTCCTATACCACCTCTCGTCTGCTTGCAGATGGAGCATCCAGCCTTCCCCGCCATGGCTCTGGGAACTACTGCTGTGCTAAGCAGCCCCCATTTTGCTTGCCACTCCATTAACCCAGGGTGAAATCCTCCAGCACATTAATGCACTTTGATACCTGGACTAAGTATGGATGCTGAGATAACACAGCTACCTAAGGGTAACTGGAAAATGGGAAAATGCTGTTATTTTTCCAGTTTGGGGTAGACAAGATCTATTTTTAAGTCAGAACAGGCTGCATTGGCACTTCTAACTGGATTCCCTAAAATCAGCATTTAAGATATTTCTAAATAGCTCAGTGTTTCTGGCTAAGGGAGTTCTTGAGTGTGGAAATCACCCTTGTATAAACCATCTTGGGAAGAAGTTTGGTTTGGAGGAGAATGAAGCAATCTACCTCGGGCTAAGGTATTACCTAATACGGTGTCATATAAAAAGAAATAATTCCCTCAGCCTCATTTTGCAAATAATCTATGTTAGGAACAGAAAGAGCTGGGAACACAGAGAGCTGTCACTGGACTTTCTTCCCCTCTTCCAAGGGAGGTCTTCTAACAGATCCACAGATTCAAAAGCCACACATGTGAGTACCATCAAGCCTCAAATCCCCCAAGTTAGCCCAGCAACATGAGAACACCTGGATTTGGGTCAGGTCAGAATAAGCCCTTACATCCCCAGTGGTACATCAAGCCAGGTATGTAGCCTTATGCAGCAACCTGGGGTTGCCACTTACTTAGCAGCAGTCCTGCAATTCTGCACAATCTCGTGTGCTCAGCGATGCTTCAGTTCCTCGAACACAGCACCACACATCACTCACAGTGGGATGCGGCTGACATGTGCCCCCATTTCTGTGAGGATCTGCATTGTTCTGCTAATGCATCTCCACTTGCTTCTCTCACTATATTCTCCCCCATGGAGAATTTACTTTCTATCCATGTGAGGTGGTTTCCTCAGCATTTCTTTATGTAATGCTCCAGGTGGTAAAGAAACACCTTGCCTGATTGACTCCCCAGATGCTGAAGTGGGAATATTGAGCTCTCGGTGGATGTTGCAGGTTCTTTGTGATTTGCAGGATAGATTTCGCTAGCTGGGCAGTTTGAGTTTCCCAGAAAAGTTTTGAATATCAGCTGAAAGATGAGCGAATGGCTAGGGTAGGGTTGGTTAGTGAGAGCAAAAAGGACAAACATTACATTGGGATGCTGGTTCAGACTTCCTTCCTAGCACCCAGAGTGAGCTATTAAACCTGAAAATATGCACTTAGACACCACACATTAATAGCCACCACTTTTCAGCTGAGGCTCCACGAGTGATGCAATGCAAACTCCTTCACTATGGCAAATGTAAGGAAACTCACCCCAGCTTATCCTCCAGCAAAAGAGCCATGTTGCTCTGCACTGGCAGTGGGCTCTCAAACTGCATGCAGTTCCTACAGAAGAGCTATCACAGTAACTCGGCGGCCACAGCCTGAACTCGTATCTGATCCTCACTTTTCTTCTATCTGGAGAAGAAACATAAATTGGAAAGCAAAATCCGTAGCTGCCTTGGAACCCAAATATAAAAGCTCGTTAAGCAGCTGGTGCTACACTGCTGGAAGCTGGATAGGGAAGTCCAGCAATCACAGTCTTTCCTTAACCCCTAGAAATAGTGGAAGACATTCAGAATTATTATCTGCATGACTGATGATTTCTGACTTTAGCAGGCTCTTCTGCAGTGTAAGGGCTTCTAGCCCTTACCCTCTGACAGTAAGAGAGTCAAATAGAAACACAGAGTTATAACAAACTTCTAGGACTATGTTTGCACCTCACCCCACACCACACTGCAGGAAATTTGTGTAATCTAGGGCCACAGTGCTGAAGCTGACAGAGCTGGGATTTGGGGGATTGCAATGGACTGTCAGAGACAAACAAAGCTTGCAAGAATAGGGCTGGGTAATGAGGAAATTGATTCCTTGGGGAAAATCTAATTTTGTCCCCTATCTGAAGGGGCTGAACTGGAACCTGTTGAAAAAAAATTGGAGTTGAATTTGCTGCCTGAATACCAGGAAGCTTTTTGCGACCATTTGAAAATTAACTGAAGCAAACCAGCTCAATGTACAGCTTCAGGGAAGCAACTAAAGCATGTGCAAGGCTCCTCCTTGACTAAGGGTCCACTAGAGATCAATTAAACCAATTCCCTGCTTTCGAAGCAATGGAGGCCATTTATTCCCTGTAGCAGACAAATGCTGCCCTGGCAGCAGATAACTAAGTGGATTTAGTGCATGCTCTCCCTCCTGATCCTTTTACCAGCCCTGCACTATCCCTGCACTCTGTCCAGACAGAGAGCTTCAGTCTTCTGTACTGTCAGCTCATCTCCCCTTTTATTAGCCTGTATCAGTCTTTGCCATCTATCCTTGTCCATTAAAAGCACTGAGGACTTTGGTGTCCTGTCCTAGCACCTGTTGCATACTCCAACCCTCGCAGAGCTCCAGTGCCATCCACCCCTTCCCCTTTCTGCACCAGCTCCATGCATGCTCTGTCCTCCTGCATTTTCTAGCTGATAGGTTATGGAGAGACATCCCAGCTGTGGCTCTGTCTTCAGGACAGTTCTCCATATCCAGCCAAAACAGTTCAGAAGCAGGTAATTTCAGCTGTTGTAAATTGGTGCTAGAGTAGAGTGTTGCATATTTTTGTCAGTTGTAGATCTCATGATGAATCTGAATCCTGATACAACTGTTTCAACCGCCTGCCATCTGTCTATTCGTTGGTTGTTGTTACATCCTATTATATAGGGTCCAATTTACAAATCTCAGTTTGAGATCCAGATCCAAAGTGGTGGAGAGTGAAAAGAGGTATCTCTGTGTGCTGCACTGGGTGGCTCTTCTGCATCTGGCCCACCTCCTGCAACTCAGTCTATCACAGCAACATGGGACATAAATGACTCTATTTTCTGGCTTCCCAATCTCATGCCATACAACTGCCTCAGTGGGAATTATCTTCAGTGGTGGAAGGGGACAATTACCCGGCTAATGAAGCACATTTTCCTCTTTCTTTTCCACCATAAAGCTGCATGGAACCTGACTCTCCATCCGGGCATGCAGAGGAAGAGCTGAGCTCTTGCAGAATGGGCCCCCAGTCACCAGTGGCAAACGCGCTTAACATGCCTGCTGGAAAATGAAATGACGGATACCATGTAATTAGGCCTTAATTATTTATCATTTTTGTTTAATTATTGCCACTTGGAAGTTAACAGGTTATAAAACTCTTGGGCTGTGTTTATTAAATGTTGGTAGATTATTAGCGAGTATGTGCCATTTCTGAATGTTAATGAAATATCTGTGAAAAGCCCATGGCCGGAGGCACTCCAGCAGCGCACAGCCATTGCACAGGGGAGCTACAGGAGCTCAGGGCTAATTACGTCCTGCAGGCAGGGCCATGGGCAGCAGGAAAAGAACAAAATTCAAAAGTGCCACCAGTAGTTTGCACCCAGAAGGATATCTTCCTCTCTTGCTTTTGCTTTGCATCATCTGCCATAGAGGGTGGGAAATACTCCTGCTGCTGGGCACAACATGGCAGTGGTTGGATCCATCCTGAGCTTCTTTCATGTCACTGTAGTGGTGGGATGGGGTTGTATCATCGCCCTTGTTCAAAAAGCCAGTGTGGGACAGGATAATCTGCACCTCTCCCTGTGTGCTGGGCAAGCGAAGCTCTGATTAGCAGAAAATGACCAGAAAAAATTAACATCCTCAAAATGTAATGGTAAATTTCGCACAGGAGAACTTGGGTGGAACAAAGCCTGAATGCTGCTGACAGTTAGTGTTTTTAAGATTTTGAAGACTGAATTTGAAACACAGTGATAACGCTCCCGGAGCTATAGAACACCTGTTGTATTTCAAAATGTGTCTCTGAAAACAGAAGTTGTTCTTTCCCTGTTTAAAGCACTAAAACAAGAGCAGTCATTCCTCTTCTGTGGACGCAAAGACATGAAGGCCCATTCTGCGAAAGCTGGGGAGCCTCTGAGTCGAAGCACAGCTCACAGATTCCACAGGCACTTTTGCTGATCTGAGCTTGTCGCACTGACCTAACCCACAAAGGAAACATGCAGCAGAGCAAGGCTTTGACCTTATTTCCCTTTCCTTAGACTCAGGCTTTAGTCAAGGACCCAATCTGCCTCTGCTGAACATAACCCTAAGCCTTTCTGCTTGCCTGGAGTAGTGATAACCCCTCTGAGCTGCACTAGAGCTGGTTTCCCAGATGCACTTTACCCTTTCAGAAAACACAAGTTTGGCACGGACGTCTCCGCACTGATTCTGTCCTCAGTTCTCCCTGTGCTGCCTCCTCCCATGACTCGGGAACAAACCAGTGCCAGGGGATTTGCCTGCAGACGCCAGCACTACACCTGCCCTGCTACTACCAGCTGCCAGTTCCTAAATTATGCATGGAGGGATATTTCATTAGAGCATTAAAGGGTAAGAAGTGTCATTTTGAACTAACTAAAACTTTCAGGAAGAAGACAGGCTGTGAATTATTTAGGGAAGAAGTCACATTTTATTCTGCTGGAGAGGGTGATGGGGAAAAGAAGTTGTGCTTTCTTCCCTCTCTCTGTGGGGAGAAAAGCTGCAGAGGAGGACGAGCTGCTGGTT
The DNA here is from genome assembly GCF_964034855.1 of Anser brachyrhynchus. Lineage (NCBI taxonomy): Eukaryota > Metazoa > Chordata > Aves > Anseriformes > Anatidae > Anser > Anser brachyrhynchus. Next base: position 7,718,639 of record NC_137712.1, on the reverse strand, counting down.
TGTCAAAATGGCTCCCAGTGACCTCCCAGTTCTCTCTAGTATTGTAAGACTTCGTTAAAGAAGCATTCCAGAGTATAAAGAGAAATAGTTGGATGTCTGGCCTTCCTTCCCCTTGAAAGGATGGGCCTAAGGAGTTGCAGAGAGGTTTTCTCATCCTTGTTGTGAAAACAGGCTTTGTGCCCAATGAAAACATAGCTAATTGGGTGACCCGGAGCACTCCTGTCTGGGGAGGTTTCAGCCTTTCCTCTCAGGAGCATCTCGACTTCCTTCAACCTGTTCAGTCCCTGTGTGCTTAGATAGCCACAAGTCTTCTTCCTTCTCAGAGATGCATCAAAATGCTCTTCAGGACACCTGCCTAAAATCCCATCCCAATATTTCACCTGGTTCCAAACCACTGCCATTTCTGTGGAAGAAACGGCGACTTTTCTGTTCAAACTGATTTCACAAAATGGGACAGGATTTCTTTTTCCTCCCCTCCAGCTCCCCACAGTCCATGTGAGGGGCTTGTCCCTGCTCCCCAGGTCTGCAGGACCCTCTGAGGCCCTATTCCCTCCTGCCCGGGAAACACCTGCAAATCCCAGCAAAATCCCAGCCCCATAATCACAGAAACCGTGCTCTTTTTTTTCACCCCACCCCCGAAGAGACTTAAATGCTGAGATTATTTTTAAACCCAGTATGTTTGCATCGAATTTCACCATTTCTGTGCTGCGGATGAAAGATGGGCCAGGGAGAAAAACACTCCATTTTTTCCCATTTCAACCCCGCACCAGGCTAATTAAGAAGCCGAGGTTAAAAAGCTCATCATAAACTGAACAAGTTCCAACCCAATTTCATTAGGATGCCAGGGCTTCATTGATTTAGGCAGGATTAGCTATTGTGAAATGGAAATGATGCCATTAGACGCGTCTCCCCCTGCCTCCTGCCCCCCCTTCCCCACGCAGCCCCACGCATCCACCTCTCGCCCAGCCCGGCTGGCACGTTCAGCCGAGGCACGGAGCTGGCTCATTTCATTACGGAGAGTTTTAGCAAAAGAGCCAATCAGCGTTTATTCGTCTGGCTGCAGCTGGAGGCAGCTCATCAAACAAATTAACAGGATTTTCATGGAGGGTTTTTTGGCCAACGCGCTGCGTTTCGCTTCGGGTTGACTAAACAAACCTGGGCTGAGTTTCACCGGAGGAGGAGGGAGCGGCGCAGATGGGAAGGGATGGGGATGGGGCAGGAGGAGGGCAGCACCCATCCCGCTGCCAGGGCTGGGGCAGTGCTGTTGCCCATGGCCCTGACAGTGCCGGGGGCTGGCTGGGAGGGAAGGGTTTGGGGCCAGGAGCAAGAGGAAGGAGCCAGCCCTCCTCCAGAGCCACAACAACTTTTCAGGTGTCTGCTCCAAGAGGCAGGGAGGGATTCGGCTGCTGCAGCGAGGCTCTCATGGCTGCTTTCTGAACTTCCCCTGGCTCTTCACCCTTCTCCTGCCCTTTTCCCCACTCCATCCTCTTCTTTCTCCCGACTTGTCTTTTTGTTCTGGAGGGGTGCAGATTTCCTACAGGGTGACCCCTCATGTCTTGCTTCCCCATCAGAGGTACAGGTGGCAGCAGCAGGAATTAGGGCAGGCAGGGATGAGGCAGGGACAGCCCAAGAAACCCCCAAATGGCAGGGCCAGGATCTGCCCCACTCACCACTCACCCTGTCTGCCTTAGATGTGAGGCAAATTAACTGTGTGAAAGGCAATTAACTGAGAGGGGAAAAGGTTGCATTTAGGGGGCAAGAATAGAAGAAAGGGCAGCTGGCCTAAGGGGTAAAAATGGGAGGAGTAAACTCGCGTGTGAAATTTCCCAAATCTGTGAGAAAGTACGTGTAAAATATTCCTGGAAAATGCAAATGAGATCTTGGCCCAGGGTTCAGCCAAGCTCCTACGTAGAGGAGGGTTTACATAGCACAAAGCTATATAAAAAGCACAGACACACACACGTACACACTTCGGGCAGCAGTTTGGGCAGTTACTGAATAAGGCAGAATGAAACTGATTCATGAAGTAGAGTCCTGCCAGGTCAGCTGCAGTTCCAAAAAGGGGGTAAAATATCCCAACATCATGATCCTGTTCATCTTCATTGTTACTGCTGAGCTGCTGACTCCACTCCAGCACACAACAGTACTGATGTTAAGGAGTGCACTGCATCCCAGACCACAGCTGTGGCTGAGCTCTTGGGACAGTGTCAGCAAGATCCGATGGAAATAATGAGATCTATTAGATCTAGATGGCATCTAGCAGATCTATCTATTCTAAATCTCTCACTCCTCTTTGGAAAGGCAGAGTTCAAGCCATCTCAACCGGGATGATTTGTTATTCACTGATTTTGCCTACAGTTGCTGGGGAACTTGATCACCAGAGCATCTAGATATATTGCTTAACTTTAGTCTAAGGTTTGGAGTCAGTTAGTCCCCAGGAGGAAAGAACGGCCACAGTTCCTTGTGTTAATTGGCTTCTGGGACAATCATAGAAGGTGATATGGGGGGGGCTCCATTTTTAGCTCGATCCTGAAAAATCGATCCCTTCTGACCAAAAAGAACTCACAGAAAGAGAATGCTCCCAATGATGTCAATTATTCTCCACCAATTATCTCAGGAGACTCATTTCTCACAAGCTCTTTCGGTTTAATCTGAGCAGACCTGTTCCCTTCCCATCAGACCGTGCAGGAACATGGATGCAATTAGTAACACCAAAAAGGCAGCTTGGGGAAATGTACCCAGAATATGGGTGACATTCACGGTTCTGTGCCTCAGGGAGGTTACAAAGACAAGGAATCCACCAGGCTCCCTTTTGGTTAAGACAGTTAGTTATTTCCCCATGCAATAACACCAATTGCCACGTAAGCCTGAGAATGAGGTCTCAGCTCAAACTAACTGAGTAATTTGGGCAGACCTGAAAAGGTGTTTTCCTTCTCCAGTGTGAGCTATGCACTGCTGGCTGCATACATTCTCTAACATGTAGAAACCAGGTCTAGGTGAAGGACTGACTGACATAATTTCTCCAAACCACTGGATACTAGTGCAGAATACCAGAATAAATGAATCAACATAAAAGGTTGGTATAACAGGACAGATCAACCTTTGCATAACTCAAAAATTTGAAAGGACTTTGTCCAGAAAAAAAAATAAAATAAAAAAATATATATATATATATATGTTTATCTGCACATCAAAGCAGTGGCTTGTCCTCCTGCAGACACAAGTATGTCTTTTTCCCTGCTTTGCAAAGACTTGGAGCATTCTCCTTCCCCCATGTCTGAAACATGAGTTTTTAGCAGTTTTATTTCCAGAGCTCCAGGAATACATTCTCTGTTGCTGTGCAACTGTATTCTCCAAGGATATGCTTTGCAAGATATTTTCTTCTGTCCCATTTTCTATTCTGAATGTCTTCAGGTGTTAGTCAGTTTATAAAAATAAAATTATAATATTATACATGTTAGAGAATCTGAGCCATGTGCTGCCTTTCCTTGACTGGATTTCTAGAGCTCTGCGTTGTTCTCTTGACATAAACTTGTCTGAATACAGCGTTTCTGTATAATAATTTGTCAGCTTTCCCAAGACTCTTCTAGCTAGAGAAGAAATGCAAACTGTAGGGGTAAGGTGTTAAATTTACTGGTTTTCTGTCGCTGACTTTCACATTGATCTGTGCTTTGCTTTTTCCTTTCTCCTCACTCTGCCTCCTGTTTAATTTATAGCTTAAACTTCGTAGGTCAGGAATTTTATCTAACTAGGTGCTTTACACACAGCCCAGCCCAACAAGGCCTCAACCTTGGTTGTGGCCTCTAGACACTATCACACTACAGATACTAAATACTAAGTACTTCCATGCATGCTGCTGGGTGTTGAATAGGACATCTGTCTTGGCTCATTAAATGCAGCACTTCTGTGTTTTTCCAGGGAAAGTTTCACCTTGAGAGAGACCTCCCCACTCCCACAGTGAGGCAGAAAAAAGGAGGAAGACGTAGCCAAGGTTGAGCTACAAATGCATCCCGTCTGGAGGAAAAACCGTGATGAAGGCATCTCAGTCCGTGCTTCCCTCGCCTCCTGCCCTTCCCCTTTCTCTAAACAACCATGCTTCTGAAGCGGGAATTATCTCCTTCAAATCAAAGCAGAGGATAACCTGACTATTTCTTGTGGAGAAGTAATAATTAAGGCACTAGAAGGATGCAATCTGCATACATTATTGCAAGTTATGCCAACAGAATGTCAACATTTGTGTCATAAGTAATCTCAAGCAGCAATTACTCTGCGCATTGGCCTGGAATCCATCGGCAGCACCAGTGGTATTAATTATAGGGGAGCTTCTCCTCTGCTGGAGGATGGACCGAGGATTATGAGGAAGGACTACTGTGCAAAAGAGATCACCTAGCTAGACCACTGGGAACATGGGGCTTGAGGAAAGCTTAATACCTGAGAAGGAAAACACCTGCCTCTTACTACTGGAGAGATGGACATCAGGTAAAATAAATCAGGGAAGTGCTTGATCTCACCTTGGTCCACTGGTGATTTATTTTTTTTTTCACAGGATGCAAATTAGGAGAGAAGATGCTGGAAGAAAAGCCACTACAGATGTGACAAGGATGATTAAGAGGTCCTGGTTCTGCATCTGTAGGAGACGACACTTTGAAAATAAGGCAAGCAATGCATTAACTGAATTTTGAAGGATTTTGAAGTCCTAGAAGAGTAAGTGTTAGACTCAGGATGCTTCCACAGTACAGTCTGAAGATCCAGTGTAAACAAAGCTGCGATAAAAGACAAATTTGAGGCTTCCTTTAATTACATTTCTTATTGGCACTAAGTTTTGGTGTCATTTGCTTAAAACGATGCCTGGTGACACTCTAAACACTATGTTACCACAGAAAGTAAATGCTCAGAGAGTTCATAAAAAAAACATTTCCCTCTTTAACTCACCCTGGCCACACTTCCTTTAGGGAAGGGAGAAGAGAGAAAAACCCTGTAAAATTTACTGGGGAATGTGTTAGTAACTTCATCTTGGAAGGAGTGTTCTTAGCCTGGTAAGTGCACAGCTCTGTAGTGAATGAGCTATGTTTCTTTCCCAAAAAAAGGGAATCTCTTTTTCAGCCCTATAAGGCTAACCCTGAGAAATGTGCATCCATATCATGCCTCAGTCAGCCACAACTGTATATGCCTGCAGCAGAGACCGGGCTTGCACCAAAATTTTCCATATTGCCCTTTTCCCAGCCTAGAAACTTGGAGTTTGATCAGAAATTTTTTCTTAAGAGCAGTTCCTGAAAAGTTGCCATCAGTGGAGGGAAGACCAGCTGGTGTGAAATAACGATAAGCTTTATTATCTTCGTCATTTCTAAGGGACAGTTGAAAAATTCAACCTATGATGTTTGCTAAAAGTTATGCTCAAAGCGTAACTTTTGAGAAAATAACTGTCAATCTCTAGCAATTTTTAGATTACCTTTTTTTTTCACTTTGTCCTTTTTTTGGACCTAGAAGAAGGAAAAAGCATAAAGCAGTTCTTTTTCTGATCTTTTTCTGATCTCATCTTAATCTCTAAAAAGTTATATGAAGAATGATCAGGATTTTTATTTCTGGGAAGAGTATTCATGTACTTTAGCATTTTTCCACACTTTGCTTCTAAGTGCTGCTGCTTTGGTATTTTGTTTGTTTGTTTGTTCATTTGTTTGATCTCTATATAAGGGATATGTAAGCTATGGCCAACATGTTGTTTAGAACCAATGCTTTCACTGCTCAGTCTGCGGTGACTATGATTGCTTTGTTAACTTGTCCTGCCTTGCCTTCTGGTTAAACTGAAAGCATCATTTATTGTCTGTTTTCACTCCTCATCTTCCTTGAATTTGCCTTCCTTCTTGCAGATACACATGAAACTTCAAGGCATCCTCCCCGCCATCATTCACTTTCCTCATCCCCATCTGGAAACGTTAAAACCCAAACCTCCATCTGCCTCTTGTGGACAAATACCTACTACTTCCTTCTGAGGCTGCTGGTTGAGATGCTCTTATTTTTGCTGAAAACTCTTTGGCTTTTGGGCAGGATTGGACCCACAAAGAGCATTCTCTTGAGTTACTGCCCACTGAATGTGTCTCAGATGGTCTCAGCAGTCTGCTCTGGATGGCCTCACATCCCCAGCACGCTGAACTCACTGTGCTGCACACACATCCCTCCAAACTCATGCTTCCTTGCCAGGTTCAGCAATGCTCCAAGGCCCTCGCCTCCCCGAGGCCTGGAGCTCACAAAAGTTGCATTTTGTCTTAATACTCTGTCATTAAGTGGAGTTAAAAATAAAGCCTGTCAGAGCCTCACAGCCTGCAGGGAAAAGGATATTAATTACAGCAGGCAGAGAGTGGAGAGGAGCTGCCGTGAGTGAGAAGTCCTCCTGCTGAGCTGTCACCTTCTCCGTGCCACCGGTGGAGCTCTGCTTCGGCTTGTGCGCAGAGCAGAGGTTGGCCCCAGTACCTGCGAAATGGCAGGACAGGAGGAGCCAGCACAGGGATTTCGTTGCTGGCACTGACACTCACCAGCAACAGCATCCCTGCCTGCAAACTGAGCCTCTGTGAGGCTCTGCACAGGAACAGGGACGGAAGGCTGAAGAACGGGCAGCAGAGGCAGCTGCAGGGGAAGAAATTGTTCAGGGACCCAAAATAAGATCCATTGCTAAATACTTGTGTACTTGGGATTTCAGTTATAGGGACAAAGTGTGTCATTAAGGACCAAGCAGGCAGTAGACTCAGCAGAAAGTGACACCCAATTTTCCTCCAAGATGTATGAAAAGAAGATTGAGCTGCCAAGGGAGGACACAGATCAAAATACTAGCATCATCTCCATCTCATAGCTTCTTAGCTATGAGAGATATATGGCGTTACATTTCCTTTTCTTCTAATGGATAAATAGGCATTAAAATATCCCTCCAAAAGTTAGATTAGTCCTGACTGCTCATTTCTTGGCATAAAACATACAGATATATGCAGTATTGAAGCATATATATAGTGTCTATTTCATGTGTAGAGAGAACATGCCTTCTCTGAGTAAGCAATTACTTGTGGGGTCAGATTGGGGAGCACTCTACTTTTTTTATTCACTTTTCTAAGGTGAAGAGTAGGGGGGATGGGGAATGGCTCAGCCAGCCAGGGCATCCTGCATTTCTGAGAGCATGCCATCAGGATTTAATTTACCCCTAAACTTTACTGAAAGGGACAACAGAGGGAGAAAAATAATAAAATGAAATAAAAGCAACAGCAGGAGCCAAATATTGTGAATTTCTGTGTGAGTCTTTAGCAGGGTGAATCAATCAAGCTGACAGTGCAAACCCTTCTAATGGGAAGGTTCCCAACACCATCAGCTGAAGGGTAACGGCAGGGGGACGGTGCTGTACCGACGCTACCACGCCAGGATGTGCTGGCATCTCCTTCTTCTTTGTCAAAGCCTGACTTTGCCCAACAAATCCATTGACAGAGCAGCTCTGTGCGTCAGTGTCTGACAAACTTGGCAAGGGCTCTCCTTCTGCTAGAGAAGACTTGAGAGTTCACTTGGAGGGCACTACACCACCCCAGCCCCATCTGCAAAAGAGCCCTGCACTGCTCTTTTCAGAGCGCTGTTGAGGAGAGAGGGAAATGAAAGAGAATAAAAGAGTTAAGGCACACAGGCTGGTCCTTGAAACCAGCAGGAAAGAAGCAGTGAAAGAGCTTAATTAATGGCACATCAGAGTTCCCCAAGATGTGTGTCTAACAAGGCCTTTGCCTGGCACTTTAGCTTTGCTTGTGAGAAGTTAATGCAGGGAAAATATAAGCAGAAGGCTGTGAGAAAACAGGAGCCAGCATGAGGAGATACATCCTGATTTAATTCTCTCCTTTGGATGACAGCCCTCTGTGCCTCCTCCCCACTTCCCCCTTCTCAGGGACAGACTTATTACAGATATCACAGAGGGAAGAAACAACCAGCCAAAAATATAAGGAGAGATCCAGTTTTAGCACGAACAGCAAATGAATAAAGCAGGGTCAGAGTGTTGACTTAGAAAATTACAGTCTTCCTGGCTCCCAAATAAATCCAGACACGGTACCCTATGCCACTCAGCTTTTACAGAATTTAATTTAGAGCAATTGATTTATTTGCTGTGGACAGGTGGACTCTATAAAGAATTTTTAGGGCAGGATTTATGGTGGGTTTTATCGTGCAGTGAGCAAAAGAGCAACAGGTGTCTGGCAGGCCTTTCCCATGTCCCATGGGCTGCCCCTCTAAGGTGGGCAAGATGTAGTTGGAGTGAAACCCAAGCCCCACACCAGAAGAACTACCTGTTTAGCACAGTCTGATGGTTTCAAGAGTTACCAAAGTTTCCAACCCAGGTTTTGACCCTCCCTAGCCTGAGGCTCTTGGCCTCATTTACTTACCCAGAACAGAAATTATGGATGCAAAATGCCAGTCTCCATGAGCACAGCAACAAACAGTGAGAGTGAATGTGACACACAGAGCCCAGCTGGGACAGGAGACACAAAACATCTGTGTGAGCTCTTCAAGAGAGCAACAAACGAAAAACAAAACATCAATGTGACCCAAGAGCAGATTACTCATGGGTGTTTTTCAATTACAATAAACTATTATAAAGGGACAATGTTCTCGTATTTACAATAAATTTCATCAATTTATAAATCTTTCCCTTATTTAAGAAAAACACACAATACAATACAAGCTCCATCTGGCTCTATTTAGACTCCAGGCCTTTACATTTGTACAGCCAGCAGCCATCAATTATCATGTCAAGACCAAGCATTTCAAGGCCCTGGACACAGGAAATGAAAAGGAGGCAGGGGAGGGAAGGGGCATGAACAGGAGCCTTGAAGAGTTATAAGTAGTTGTGTGGCAAATGATCAACCTGGGGATTATTAAGCATCCAGGTTTACAGAGGCCACAGTCCTTTGCTGTTGCAAAGCTAAAGCCATGAGACAACAGGTGAAGAGGTAGGTAGAGAAGAGGGGTGCTATGGGGTTCTCCTTTTTGCTTTTGGGAGATTCGCCCCCAAGCCAAACACATCCTTCTCCAAAGGGCAATGATGGAGGCTTTACCTAGCCCAAATTTCTAATTCAGGGACAAGAAGGTATTCCAGGTAGCCCCTTGCTGTACCCGAAGGGCACCCATGTCAATGCAGGCAGGAGAAGGCAGATCTTCCTTAAACAGCTGTGAGTTGGCAGGAAGGAGCCATCAGCCCCACGCTCAATGTATGTATGTCTGGGCAGAGCAGCTTCATCCCCTTTCCAGTCAAAAAGCAAGATCCTAGGTGAAAATTGGTTCAAAAGCATAAAGAGAAAGATTTGCATGGAACCAGACCAATATTTTGAGCAGAAGACTGAGATGGAAGATGGCTGAAGGACAGACATATTGACATTTCCCCTCCTTTACCAAAGACAGGCTCACAGGACCCAAACTCTTCTGTCATACTTTTGTGATCATCATAGAATCATCACAGAATGGTTTGGATTAGAAGGGACCTTAAAAATCATCTAGTTCCAATCCCCCTGTCGTGGGCAGAGACACCTTTCCCTGAATCAGGACAGCCAAAGCCCCATCCAGCCTGGCCTTGAACACTTCCAGGGACAGGACATCCACAGCTTGTCTGGGCAACCAGTGCCAGGGCCTCGCCACCCTCAGAGCAAAGAATTTCTTCCTAATATCTAATATAAATCTACCCTTTTTTAGTTAAAACCACTAGCCCTTGTTTTGTAACCGCACTCCCTGACAGAGTCCTTCCCCAGCTTTCCTGTAGCCCCCTTTAGGCACTGGCAGGCCACTGTAAAATTATTTCAGGTACATATTAAACACAGCTGAGCATGGGAGGGGGTACTATTAGCACGGTCAGCCATGCAGTTCTCTCATTTTAATAACAATCTGGTGACTCATCCATGCCATTAATTTAACATTAAAAAAAAAAAAAAAAAGTGTGGGTCAGATCTTCTTCATTTACCTAAGTTAAATATAAAAATACATATAATAAAAAAAAAAAATTGCTGGACTTTAACTTGAAAAGCCCTAGCACCCCACAGAAGGGCATTTTTATCCACAGCTATCATTTGACAGTTTGTAATGTTATGATAATTGCTTTCCATGTACAAAACTGAGACACTTAGAAGCATGAAATTGAATGCTAAAAACCTTCTTCCCGCTATTGATCTGTATTCCAGCAGCACAGAAGGGACCTCAGCCTTGGACCAAGACCCCGTAGTGCTGGGAATGTCTGAGCACAGAACAAAAAGACAATAGCTGCTTCAAGGAGTTGCAGGTTATGCGTTATGGCCCAGGAACGAGGCTTACCATTATCTAGATAACTGTAGGCATTGACCATATAATAAGCACATATGCTGAACTGTTGTAAATGCGCATGCTTTTTCTGAAGCATATAGCATATATATTTCTGAAGCAAATAGCATTAAAACTCTGTATCATGAATGGTCTCATTTTGGAATGTATTTTTGTTCTCATAGAATTTAGTGCCTGAATTCTTTGCTCAAAGAGAAAGCTGTAGCATAGAAAATAGTTGTAATTGGTAATTGCAGAAAATGCTAAAGAAGTGACCCCCTCAGATCAGATATATACCTTTAGACATCTGGGTACCTGACAGGGCACCTGCTGGCTCTGCCTCCAGGTCTTCTTGCTTAACCTGCCCATGGAAGAGGCTGTGCAGAGAACAGGGGATAGAGATGCTAGAGGCGACACTGGGAAGCCACTCCTGATCTGTCTCCAGCCCTCCACAACAGACAGGAGGGCTCACGCAGGAAGAAAAAGCAGGTTGGTTGGCTTTTGAGGCATATTTTTTGCAAAAAGATTTCATTTTTTCAAATCAGACATTAGTGAATACTCTGTATTTGGTATGGACATTTCTTCTCCATGCCTGCTTACAATCAGGGAAAATGGGACATGGCTCTCCCTCAGGTGGTCCCTTTTCATTTTTATTTTCCTGTATGGCAGAATGGACTGGTGGTAAGAGGAAAATATGCATTAGATGCCTTTGGTTTGAGTCCTAATTCCGCCTCAGGTGAACTCTGTTCCCTTCTTAGAATGCGTGATTTAACTTTTTAATCCCTCTGTCTCTCCATTCTAGAAAATGATTGGAAATAACTCTTACAAAATGCACCAGTGTTTTCAAACAGCAAGTGCAAAACTTTATTTGTCTTGGTAGGAACAGCTCTTTTCCAGAATGATACTGGAAGCCAGCATGTAATTCTGGTGCCCTGTTCCAATATTGCTTTGCCTCTTCATGCGTTGATATGCTGTGACAGCTTGTTTTATGTTTATAGGGCAGGTGTTTTGTTACTACATGACTCAATCAGCATGTGGTTGTAGAAAACAATGTGCTGAGATACAGTTGTCTAGCAGAAAAAACAACTCCTCTTCTTCTGTGAGCTTGAGTGCTTCGGCTTTGGACTCTGACAGTTTGCAGTGAAGTGGAGAAATCCTGAGCTGAGGGCAAATGGCAAGAGACAGCACCAGTGGCCAAGCGTTGCTTGGCTGGGTGCACGTGTGCTGGGACACCATCATCTTAGGGTCTCCTGACATCATCTTGGGGACTCCTGAGGACTTAACTGCTATAGACTTGACAAATGGCAGTCCTAGAAGATCCCCATGACTCTGGTTGTGCCTCCTGAATTTTGATTGTGGTGATAAGCTGAAGCACCAATCTCTGACCCCATGGTCAAGTGGACACAAAGCTCTGGTGCCAGTCGGCTTGTCCCAAAGAAGCATGAATTGCTTTGGAAAAGCACAGGCATAGAGGAAATCTTGGGGATGATGTGGAGCAGAATGAAAGGGAGAAAACAGAAAGCAATGGAGCAATGCTTATACACAAGTCCAGTTACATCACGACTAGACCTTATCTTACTGGGAAGATGTTTTGATATTCAGATTTACAGGATTTGGTGGTTCTGCAAATGAAAACATTTGAAAAGATTTTGGTTTCTGTAAGATTTCTAAGAAGTGAGAGTTCCCTAACAGATCTTCCTGAGAGCACATTCCGTTTGCAGTTATGACTGCACAACTCCTTAAATTCAGTAAATTTAGTTCAGAGTTGATTGAATGTAACAAAGAGCACATTTTGGCCTGTTGACTTTAAAGCATATGCAGGTTGGTGAGAGGTAAAACCCACCTGCCAAGTCGCTGTTATAAATGTTGATTTAGAGCAGGCTTTGCTATATAGCATTTGGATTCTGCCTCATTTGCTTCCCACTTGTAAATGAGATTTCACATATTGTCCTTTAAGTTTTACCTCTAGAGCATTTTCTTTTATTACTCACGCTTCTGGGGATTCTCAGTGAGCATGAGAAAGTCGACTTATAGGGAACGTGGGGCTTCTCCGCTTCAGTGTTTAAAATCCTCTGACCCAGCCCCAACCACCATTTTCCTGCCCTTTTTTTCTGTGCTCAGGCTTTTGAGCCATAGAAATGATCAATTGCTTAAATTATCGTAATGGTTTGCAGACAGAAGGGGGAGGGGGCAAAGGGGATGGAGTTAGAAAGTGTCCCTCCAAGCTGGGAACTTGGTATTAAAAATCTCAATCCAATCCATTCTGAAACCGCTGAGCTAATAAATCTCACAAACAGAGCTTTACAGCAGAAAGTCTAACTCAGTTGTAAGTATGTACTGCAGGTATTACTGCAACATGACTAATGGTGAGTGAATACTGCAGAAAGATGTCTGTGTATATTCATTTGAAGTCCTGAACAAATTTGCTTTGAATCTCCTGGTCTGTTTCTATGGCTGCTTTCCACAAATACTCTAGCAAATGAGCTTTACTAGTGTGAATACTCATCAAAAGTCAATTTGGAACTCAAATAGCTTAATATTTTCCAAAAGTGTATTCCAAATTACACATATGAACATGCAGTTCAAAATGGATGCTGGTTCTGATGTGATTAGTTACACAACTTGCCCAATCAGAGAACAGAAATAATACAACATAACTTGTGTAGCTATCCATGCAGCTTGGATTTCAAACTTTGAATGTTGGATATTTTCAATCAACTGTTGGTGAACAGCTTAGCAGCCTTGACTCCCATCCTCTGAAGATATTTGCAAATAGCCATTTTAGCAATGAATAGCAGTTGGGAATTTTGCAATTTGTGAGTGGCCAGTTTGCAGGAGGGGAGGAAGACTGGATTTTTTTAATGAATCGCTGGATATCTGTCTAGCTCTGAATGTCAGGAAAGCTCAATAATCCAGCTCTATAGACAGAAAACAAGTAACAAGTCACATTTTCCATTGAAGTCAGCAGAAAATTTGTGTTCATGGTGTGCTGCGGATTGGCACGTGCAAAGATTTACCCCATCTCCGATGGGAACACAGAGGGCTCACCTTGTAAACTTTCAGTGAGAGAAACAGCCCTCCATGAATCACTTAGCTAAAGAGGCAATCCTGTCCTTGTTCTTTGAATGTAGGCTTCACTGTGCCTTCAGCCTGAGGCTGCTGCCCTGTGGATGTGCTGATATGCACAGGGACAGTTGGTGGCAGGTGGCTTCCAGCATTGCTGGCACATCTCATTCCTTGTGAGATGGATCCTTGTGCAAAAAGACCCAAGTCAGGGAAGGTTGGGCTCTTCCATATTTTGCAGTGACAGAGAGAGCTTTTAAACATTATCTGAAGGCATTTGCTGCTGTTATTAGATGAGAATTAATCCCAGTTCTCAGTATGGATTTGCCACAGCATGAGGGAAATCCTCACCTACCTTTCGGAGACAAGTTAAGCAAGGCTGGTGTCCGCTGCCTACCACCTGTGTCTTCTTGTCTGTGTCAGGACAGGCTTAAATCCCTCGAGCTCCCTCAGAATGGCACATTTGCCAGGGAAGAGAGAGAAGTGTGACAGAAAATGCAGACAGCCATGGTCCTAACTGGATCGAACTCATGGAGAAATGATGTCATTACCAGCACCGACAGTTTTCCAAGGGGAAACTTTCATCGTTTGCTCTGAGCTGCGGCTCCAGCTGCATTAAACACTGTTTTCCAGCTAATAAAATGAGGCACAATTTTTTACATGCTGTTTGTGGTGACAGCGCAATCAGTCTTGCTGGGAAAGTGCTCGAGCCAGGCTCCAACCGGCCAGGAGCTGCAGAGAGCCTGTTATCAGGCACCCCGGCTCTGAAGTTTTGGGTTTATTTCTTTGGAATTTTATTTTTTCCCAGTAAAATTCTCTCCAATTCCCCCCCCCCCCCCCCCTTCTTTATCTTTTTCTTTATTTATTTTCTCCTCTGTTCTAGATTTATTTTGCTCCCCAGCAATTTCAGGTGACAGTAAACAAAAGGAGACTCACTTCTGGGAAGAGGCTGTTAATAGCCTCACTGAGGGAGAATCAAATGTAACTTTCCTAAACAAAGCTGCAGGGAGCATTGCTATACACCCAGCAGGGTCTCTGGGGCAAAGCAGGTTGGTTAGCAAAAGAGCACGCACAGAGTTGGTGAGGTTTGCTTTTTTTTTCTTCTTCTCTTTCATTGTAAGAAATACTTGCAGAAAGCACTCAATGGGAATGTGAAAGTAAACCAGAAGCTCTGCTTCTGCTGAATTTAAACCGAGAGGGAGTGAATCTGCACTTAGTCCCATGTGCAGTAGCACGGGGTAGCCCCACTGTAAATCAAAACCAAGTGAGGTGGCATCTTGCTTTTTTTTTTTCCTTTTTATCCCTCCTCCATACCTCTCTTTTAGCTTCTGATTATTTTACTTCCTTTCCCTGCATTCTGAATCTGAAACACCTTTTCTCCTTTCCAGCTCCAGTTTTTCCTAAGAAGTAAAAAATAAAAGCTTTAACGTGTTGCACTAGCTTTGTTCATCTCAAAATGCTAGATCCGCACTAGGAGTGTGGAAGGCAACTGCACCTTGCTGCTGAAATGCATCTGTTGTGTTCACATATATCAAGTGAAGTCAGATCTAAAGATCACCGATGTCAGTAGAAAGATTTCCATTGACTTGTGAGGGATTTGGATTAAGGGTGTGATAATAACCAGTCACCTTATCTGGAAAAAAAAAAAAAAAGAGGCAATAAAATTGGCCAGTCAAAGTTTGTCATTTTCACCTCCAGTCTCCTGCCCGTGTTAACACTTGCCCTCTCTCAGACATCTCACATGTACAGGATTGGCCTGGAGAAAAACCTCCCAGATAATCTAAAAACAGTTATTTCCATCTCTCTGTGTGTGATTGAGTGTATATTACAATAGCAAAACTAGCTTTGGTATGAAGAGCAGGAAGCTGTGAAACCGACACGGTGACAGGCTAAAGAAAATGTAGATATTTCTCCCTCCAAGGATCTCGTGCTAGGATCCACAAGACATGATTTCTCTCTGGAAATTCAATTTCTGAGCCCCTTACTGTCTCAAATGACCAAACAGAAAAGACAGTAATTGCTGAGAAACTTATTGACTTTTCCTTTTTAATTAATCCTAAGTGGAAGAAAACCTGCAGTTCCCTGTCCAGACAGTGTATATGAGAGAGGAGGAGGGAAGTGAGAGAGAGGGGAAAGAATCATAATTAAAATAACTCAAATTAATCTTGGTGAGTGCTCCTGCCACTTCACTGCTCTGAGTCTAAGGGGAAAGCATCGTTTTACTCCAGACTCTTTTGTTTCAAATGTCAGCTCAAATGAAGACCACCAGACAACAGTTCCATCCCATCCAAAGTGCTGCTTTTCTGGTCAGTATAGCACCTGCATCTGCATCCTGCCAGTGGCTTGCAGCAACTGCTGTAGATCAAAACACCTCTCGGATCCTCTCTGTGAAGCCTTGAATGTGTGTCATGTTCAAAATGAGAACAAGGCTGCCCAGGGAAGTGGGTGATGGCAGAGCTGCTTCCATCCCATGGGTGAGCTTCCTGGGTGGACCTGGGCAAGGGAGGAGGGATGAGCCCTCTCGGTCCATCTTGTTGATGTGTGTTGAGAAGATTTCTATTAGCACTGTGGCCAGAAATCTTAGGTAATGTTTATGAAGGTTCAACGTTTTTGGGTAGGCAGTGTTTTAGGTGTGCTGTATTTCTCCAACCCAAACTACGCTGATGGATGCAGCGCAGCTGTCAGAAGCCCACCTTTCTCTGGCTGTAGTGTGACACAGTTGTGGCACATCTGAAAAAATACTGGAGGTATAAAATATGATTGACAAATGAATAATATGAGGAGAGGATGACGGAGAAGAAAGAGGTGTACAAGAAGCTTGTGAAGATGCCACACATGCTGGATGCTCTGGCAGCACTTAGCTCTTTAGGAAAGCAGTACGCTCTGAATTTTGGGCTGTGAAATAGCCGGACTGGACCAAACTGCTTGTCTTTGAGTGATGTGAGAGTGACGGCAATGGAAGCTGACCTCAGAAAAAAAAAACACAAGTAAAGTGTGTGATAGAAACAGTTGCTGAAAAGCAGCACAAACCCATGTGTACCACAAAAGGAGAGTTCTTTCTTTGCCTCTTGGTGCAGACAGCAGGTACACCCCCTCACGCCCCCAGCGAACCTGACCCCAAGAGCATTTCAGAACACAGATTAATGGCAAGCAGCATCTCGGCTGCCGATTAATCCTTTCTGCTGAAGAAGGGGCCTCTTGCTATGTTTAGCCTCCTCCAAAGAAAGAGCAGCCTCTTTGAGAGAGGAAAAATCACCCAGAGACTTCATCCTGGTGCTTGACTTGCACCGCGTGGTGCTCGGAAAGAGCAGGACTTGATGGGAATTTGCATGCCTCGCGTTGCAAGTTTGTTTTATAAACCCCTGGCTTCGTTCCCCGGCTCGTAGAACATCCCAAGCCAATTAGATTACATAACGAAATGAAGTCAATTGCAGACAAGCGCAAAAAGCTGCTGTTTGATCTGGGTTCAGAGGAACACCCTCCGTCAGTAGTAGAAGCTAATGAAGGCCGACAGCCGAGGAGGCAGGAGCAATGTAGCTGTGCAGAGCCAGGGCTCCAAGGCCACCCCGAGCCTCAGAGCAAGCAGAAGCGTGACTGGACACCGAATCTGGAGTGCCAGATCTTCAGAGACCTCTTCTAGGCTGTCCTCTCCACCCATGTGCCCCCTTTCCCTGCAGCTTCCCCGCAGCACCTGTGTCTCGGGTCTCTCCGAGCTATTTTGCTTTATTTTAGTTTTCTTCCTACTCGCCGAGAAGTTGCTGCTGGGATTAAAAAGGCATCAGGCAAATCATCAGTATGAAAGAGACACGCTGAGAAGAGAGCAGATTAACCCACTCTGCAGAGAAAACTCCTCATTTCTGGAGTGTTTGTTTTGAAAATGTCACTTCAACGGGTCACAGAATTCATGAATAAAATCCCATCCTTATTTCCATTCAAAAAGGAATAAAGATTTATTACCCAGCCTCACCAGGAAGGCAGTATTGACCGACCGATGAGTCAAGGTCTACAGCATTGCATGCAGGAATATTTATTGCTTTTAATTACCATAAACTAGCAAGGAACTTGTTTTAATAGATTTTTATTATTATTGTTTTACTGTACTTCTGAAAACGTAAGTGCAGAGAGAGGAAATACTGAACTACCAGCAAAGCCTCCTGAGAATTTATAGTGATGGAATGAAAGACAGCTTGATGCTTAGGGGTTAAATAAAAGGTCACTGGCACTCAAGAGATCTTGGCAACACTTTGGTAAACCTGCTTTGAAGCATCATTAACCCTGTTTTACTGATGAGAAAAGCAGAGGCAGGAAGTAGCCCTAAAGATCTCCAGTGACATTATTTGGAATCCCCAGAGGGATGTCAAATATCTAAATATCAGGGAATTTTGTTTCACACGGTTGCCTCTATTTTGCAAACTGGAACTGGTAAACGCAGAGGTGTAGGGATACTATGGCCCTGGGAATCAGGTGAACATTTAGGGGGCAGCTGGCTGATGCCACCGTCTGTGCAGGTAGCCCAAGCACTGCCCGCTGGACATCACTTGCTCAGAGGAAAATAAAGATCACTGCCTCCTATCACTGATACCTATGTCGCGTTCATTTTCATGGGTGATTGTAAGAAAAAAAAAACTTCTGGCAGGCTGTTCTTGCATGTACGTGTGCTGCAGGGTACGGGAGCGGCCAGCAGACTGATGCTAGTCATCACGTTACCTGCTCTGGCTCCCATACATCCAGGTCTCTTCCTCACCAGCAGTGACGGGAACCTCTCAGTCGGAGAAATGTGAGGCAGGCTTGGTGCAATGGCAGCTGATTGACAGGCAGCTTGCGATAATGAAGTCCATTTCTATTTTTTATCTCTTGTCGAGGTACAAGGACTCGGCCGGTGTCCCAGGTAATGAGTGTTCCCTCTCCCTCTCCCTCGCTTGGATATGAAAGTGTGTGTAGCCATGTGTAGCTGTGTTAACACTACATTACTAAAACCAATCCCAGGAGCCTGTTACTGCTGCACACCTCACCGACTCCAGCACTTCCTCACGTTGATTTGCATTCATGCAGTTTGTGTAAACAACGCTGTTTGGGGAATATAAATAACTGCAGCCAGGGATGCAGTTTGGCTGCTCAGCCTCGGGAGCTCAGTGGCATCCCTCAGTGGCTGCTGCAGGGCTGGAGCTGGCTGATGAGGGGACAGCCCCTGCCATGTGCCAGCTCCGTTCCCCAAAACGCAGGAGGTTTGCTGCACTCCAACCTTTCTGCCTCTATCCCCAGCCTAGGATGACAAGGGTGTCCCACTGGAGACTGTTTTTCAAGGGACTGTTCCATCCTGGCATGAAAAACTTATGAAAAAGCCTTAAAACAGAGCTCAGTTTTCATGCTTTGTGGTCTTTACCTGTTGGGCTCTTTGGCCAGTTACTCTATTTCAGACTGTAGTCATTGGAGCTCTCTTTAGATGTTGATGGAGGCAGGCATGACATGGCCAGAAGGTGATTCAGAAGGTGATTCAGAAGGTGATTTCACTGGGCTGATTTAACCATGAGATGGCTGACTCCCCACTTCTACATAGGACTTTTGGGGTCATCATATTAAGATAAACTCATATCCCTCAAGTTCATACCCCCCTCTTCCAAAATCCGGCGGAGGATTTGTAATGTCTAGCCCAAATTCAGTTAAACAAAACCCCCAGTGGGCGTCCTGCTCCAGAGGTATCAAAGAAAAAAAAAAAAAGAAGAAGAAGAAAAAAAAAAGAGAAAAAAAAAAGAAAAAGTCTTTAGCATGAAATCAGGTAAAAATCTGTCTCTTTCAAATACTCTTTGGCCCAAACTCAGAGATCTAAAGTCCCAAGAACTGCTCACACACACATTTGATGTGAAGCTGCTATTGATCACCATGCCGTAGGGATAGCATATTCGTGCTTGACCACTGTAATTTCCTCATGATGCATTTGCTTCATCTCTCCTTGACTTCTGCAGGCAGGGGCAATGTCTTTAGAAGCACCACCTGGGAACTTCATGTTAATTAGTCATAAGCTTGCATAAAACTCTCAGGTGGAAGCAACCAAACCAGATGAAGTATATTTTTCACTCAGAGTAAGAACAAAAACAGCTAAGAGCACTAAATATTAAAGGGATTAAAACTGAAATTTTCTGATCTTTTAAGGATTCGCATAAAGCCTGGTCTGGAGTTGCAAGCTTGCATCCAGATTTGGATCCTTATCCGCTCCTAAACTTAGCCTAAAAGATGACTAGTTTACAATTTATTTCTCTTGAAATTTAAAATTCCAAGAAAACGTTGGCAGAATCTCCGCAGTTTTCTGAAGTCTGCATCTTTGCTTTACATTTATGCCTTTCTCAATCCTTTTTTTTTTCCTTTTCTTTAGCTGAGCTGAAGCAACTCAGATTAACAACACACACTCTATTTAATTGGCTTCATATGGTTCTATTTTAACATTTGGATTAGAATAATATTTCAGAAAATGACTGCTATTATTTTTTTAACAGATGGTGAAAGATCCACCAACATAGGAAGTGAGTCACAAGTTGTACTGTAAATAATAAATAATAATAATAATAGTTCTGCTGACAGTGTAACAAGGGCTCCGATTTGCTATCGCACAGGAAAGCTAATAAACCAAAGTGGAAAGTGCCTCTGAAATCTTTTGTTTTAATTAGCAATGAACAAATTCATTCTGCCAAATGCTGAACCCACTGAACACTAGTGGCTTCGCATTTTGCTTAGGAGACAATTTGAAACAGAAAGCAGGAGTTGGAGGGGACGGCCAAACCCTAATGAGAAAATACAGTGCACGCATCTCCAGCTGGGCTCCTTTCAGGGCCATTTCACAAGTGAAGTTAAAAGATGATGAAAAACTAATAGTGATTCTGATATGAATTCATTCATTTCTCCAGAGTGGTGGCCTTTACTTACAACCAGCCTCCCAGCACAGTCTATTTCCTTTAAAACAGCCATGTGAAAGTATCTTTTCTTACTGTGTTTGCTGCTATGCATGCCCTGCCTCAAAACCCTGCACACTCCCAAAGGGCTGAGAAAAATCAGTGTAGCAATAAGAGGATGGCCCCCAACTCTAAAACTCGGCCTGTTCACAGATAGACTCTTTTCTGAGGTTCCCTTTCATGTGAGTGGGGAGGTGAGGGTGTGGCCTGAGATCCTGGGTCCAAGCCTAAATTTCTGCCACCTGTTAGACGTTTTTTTAATGGGCACAGACTGGTTTGGCCCTTGTGTGCATCTTTGGGCAAAGAGGTGAAGAACAGTAGGTTTGGGGCTGGAGAAAATCCTATAGTGGCCCTGTTGCAAGGGAAAAAGTCTGCCATGCAGCAAGCTGTGCTCCACCTGGGTAATGTCCATACATCATGGCTGGCTCCAGAGAGGTTCAGCCATATCATTGAAGACCATCTACTATATCATTGCGAGCTAATGCTCTATATAATATCTGTGGTAGCTGGACACCACAGTAATTGATTCTCTAGACAGAGGTGAATGAATGGATGCACATGGACAAGACCTTGGCAGAAAAGAAGGTTTGGCAAACTAACAACTCTGAGCCTGTGCCATACCCTCATTTCTTCCATGTCCACGTGATTGCCATGCTTGTGAATTAAGTTTCTACAACCAGCGAGAGTTTTCATTTTGTGTCTCTAGCAGAGAAGGGTCTGGCTAAACACAGCACTGCTCAGTCCTGTTGTTGGTTCACTGTGGCTTTCTGACAGTGGGCTTAAAAACAAATATTCTGTTGTTTGAAAAAGCTGGATTTTCTTTCCTGGCTTACATAATAGAGTGAAGAAATTCAGGCCCAGATTTTAAGTCCTCACACTAACTTTTCTTGGCAAAAAAATGGTCTCCACTTCCATCCATGGGGGATTTTGTAACAATGTGACCCTCCCTCTCTCCCCAAGATCTTGCTGCTTCAGAGATGAATTTGTAGATGAAGTCAACATGAAAAGGTTTCCATCACTTTAGATCTCTCCAGGCTTACTTATCTGCAGCTGGTAGGAGTCAGCAGCAGCTCTCTACCCCACCTTTGCTTGTCAAACACACTCCATGCTTCATCATGCTGAGAACTTGGAATAAAATGGAAACAGAGCAGAGATGCTCACTGTCCACTAGGAGCCGTACAGCTGAATTATTGCAAGCAGCCAAGGAAACAGTGACCAATGTACCACAGATATCTGGAGTTTCCCTTTCCAGACTACAGAGCAAAACGGAGCTCTGGCAAGGAGTTTTTCCTTTATTAGAAATGACTGATGCCCCCCACAGTGCCAGAGCCCAGCAAAGGGCCCTTCTCTGAACCAGCCTGACATATAGCGGCTGCCTTCTTAAGACCTCTTGCAGACGGAGAAACGTGAATGATTTCTTCTCCTTCTTTGTTGTGCACAGAAGCATCTGGACCTATTCCATTGTTTGCCTGTCTATCCAGCTATCTTATGTCTCTATAAAACTTCCTACTGTCATATCACCTGAGTGACTCCTGTGTACGACTGACAGAAGTCCCAGCAGACTTGAGAGATGAAGGAAAGGAGGAACACAGGCAGCCTGGATGAGTTAGGTTGCAATACACCATCAAGATGCTGAAGTCATACTATTGCCCATGAACGCCAGTCCCTGCCTTGCTGCGTCTGTGGAGTATAATTCGACATCTGAACTCTAACAAATTCTCTGCAATTTACTCTTCAAATTCAGGTTTGATGGGACATCAAGGGCTCAAGCCCACATTGAGCTTGTTATCTCCTTTGGTGACTGAGTGCTTTAGATTTCCCCAGTGGGGACTCATTCTGACTAGATGTAGGTGTCATTCCCCACCTCTGAGTTAATCATCTGGACTCCCTTCATCATCAAGAGAGAGAAATAACACATTTCGGGCATGACTCATCTGACTTCTTACACTTGTCCCTTACGCACATCCAGGGTGCCAGTAATCACCGCAAGTAATCCCCTGCCCAGTATAGTTGCTAAGACAAAGAGGAGCATACACTTGGAAAAATTCCCACTAGGTTATGCCTGTGCCAGATTTTGACGCTTACCCTATCCTTACCCCTGAGCCTATCTCAGAAGGTATCTGAATTTCTGAATTCCTCTCATAATTAATTCATAGTTAATCTTGAATAGGTATGATTTTAATAATCATTCAGTAGATCTAATACTGCAGAATTGCCGCACCATTGAACTTGAAATTACATGAAATGAGACAGCTATTTAAATAATGGCCTCTTCTGAGCTTGGGTGTTTGGTGTTTTTTGTTTTGTTTTGTTTTTGTTTTGTTACAGAGATATCCAGAAGCACTAAGTTGCTGTCATGATGTTACACCATTTCTGCAGGCATGTAGGCAAGCCATTAATATATGTTAGTGAGTTACAAACTACCTGGAAAGCTACTTGCCTATTTATCTGCAGTTTCACAAATGATAATAAGAAAGTGACTACTCATTGCTTAGAGCTTTCCAATGTGGAATTAAATCTATAACTGGTCTTCATATTTATTAATCAGCTATAATGCAGTAAAATACTAAGTTTTAAGTGCCTTTGTACATCAGCTAGTTAATGGTCATCTCAATTAGCTGTGCTTCCTCTAACAAATCTATTTAATAAAACTATGTGCTTCTGGCCCAAAGCTGCGGACAACAAGCATACAATTTGCACTAGCTCAGAGTTTGTATATGTCATTTAAGACATTTTGTGTACCTTTTCTCATTTAACTTAAGCCAAATCTGAAAAAAGCCTTCTGCTCTCACTGAGTTTTTTGAACTTCTCAAAGTCAAAATGACTGATGGATTGCAGCAAGTAAACAAGTGGAAATTTAATACCAATTATGATTGAGGACAGATTTTAAAGTGACTTAGTAACTGAGAAAATGACTAATCATGACTAATATCGAAATGGTGATACATCTGGGGACACAGGTATATCCATGTTTCTTTAAAGCATTTAATGTTGTGGCCATACCTGAGTGCCCCTGAAAATAACAGAACCGAGATTTGTCTTTTCAGGTTTATTTTTGCCCACACAATTCATATAAATGTCCATCTGAACAGAAAGATGAGCAGAGGTACAAAATTTAGGAGTGTCCTTTGGATGATTTTGCCTAGGTTGCCTGTATGGATTTCAGTGCCATTTGTCAATGGAGATAGATAGACTAATCAATTTTAATTTAAAAGTCTCCTATATTGCAGTGATGTGGTTCCCATAAGTTTATAGCATGTTCCAGACATCTTATTTGCTGCAGTGCCAGACAGTAGAACCACTTTTTCTTATGGCATCAGTGATATATTCCAACACACTCTCCCATGGGATTCATATATCAGTAGTTTCATCCATCTCATTAGATTCACCACCTTGCCTTTTCATCCTATATTTCAGGTTGCTCTTCTGCCATCAAGTCCATCCACTGGCTCATGGCTGACCATAGGCTTTAGGGCCCTCTTTTAAAATCTTGGTGGGAAAAAAAGAAAAAGAAAAAAAGATGAAAAGCAGAAGCAGACACCAACACTATAGCCAGAAATGTTGTGCATGTGAGCAGAAGGATTATCAGGATTGCCCAGATGGACCAAGCAATTTCTAGCCCAGACATATGTACAAGCCACAGTATGTGTATGGAGGTAAAAAGATATTCCAGCTGAGTCAGACAAAGCTATATATCATTCTGAAAAGATTATAATTAAGAAGGGAGCTCACAGTCCTACATCGTTACAGGAAGTCTTGTGCTTCACTTTGCAAGTGGCCACCAGAAAGGTCAGTTCAGAGCACTCTGAAAAGAAATCAGTGAAAGATACTGAAAGGGAAAAATTCTGGTTCTGGACTGGGAATAGTAACTACAGAAGAAGAAGATTCTGTACACTACTTGCAGGGAGGTTGCTGAGTGATTCAGCAACACAAAAATATAATAGATCTGGCCCATGTTTGAATCTCTTTAGTGTCATCCAGGCCACTGATTCTCACGTTCACCCCTTCCTTTGGCAGCTAATTTCAAAACCATTTGAAACATGCTTTATGGGAAAACCTGCTCTTCTTAACACTTAAAACTGACGTTCATCCAGTTAAGGGACAGACATCGCGATGTTCTTCAGAAAAGCAACATAACTTGATCACTGGGATTTATACATCCCACAGTCAACAAGCTCATCTATTTTTTAATAATTTCAAATACCAGGTAAGATATGAACCACAAGCACCTCCATGGGAGGATCAGGTTTTATTATCTCGAAGACTGTGACTTGAAGAGTTGGAGTTCTTCCCCTTTCTCCACGTGCATCCTATGCCTGGCAGCAGGAGCAGCCTTGTTCCCACAGTCCAAGTAACAAAATAATCACCGTGCAGAGGTTCTGCAGACCTCAAG
Organism: Anser brachyrhynchus; assembly: GCF_964034855.1. Taxonomy (NCBI): domain Eukaryota; kingdom Metazoa; phylum Chordata; class Aves; order Anseriformes; family Anatidae; genus Anser; species Anser brachyrhynchus. The sequence continues at coordinate 7,693,943 of NC_137712.1, read as the reverse complement.
AGAAGCAAAAGGATCAAGGATTCACTTCAGCACTTCTGTCGTTACCCATCTGGTCTATGCCCAGTACTGGCTCCAGATCGGTTTCCTTCCTGGATCTGTTTTATCCTTAAGGGGAAAAATAAAGACGGCATTTTTCAGAGCTCCATCTGGGGATGACTCCAAAGGATAGACTTTCACCATACCTTTTTTTTTCTCTGGGCCTCTGGTACCCATCTGTGCTCAGGCCCCCTGTGTGGTGTTTAGCAGAGTGATGCCTCCCTGTGGGAGAGACTGCTATCAAGTACAGGAAAACGGCAGCAGGAGGAGAGGCAGCACTGGGGAGAGCCTTGGCTTAGAGAGATTTTCATCACCATGTGCCACCATCCATGACCCCTTGTACAACGAGCCAAGGGGCTTTTCTGATTCCAATTCTGATTTGATAAGTGGAGGGAAGCATTGGTTTTTATAGCCCTGTTGAACATAAACATTGATTTTTAAGGCCTAATCGTCTGCTGAAGCTGAATGCCATCCAAGGATTTTTTTTTTATTATTATTTTTTTTTTAGCTGAAATTGATCAGCTGGAGATGGAAGGAATACAAAGGAAGCAGAGAAATGGCTGCAACTTAGTTTTTTTTTTGTGTTGCCCAGGCAAGGATGTTGCCTCTGTGTCACTCAGCCTCCACTCTGCCGGGATGCTGCCGCCAGCCAAGGATGTGCTGCTGAATGAGCTCTTGTCAGCTGCCATCCTTGCTGGCTGGCTCGCTCACAGCTCCTATTTAGCTTCCTCGCTGGCTCCCTCATAAATATTCACAGTGCACAGCCAGCGGAAGACATTGTTTTTTCCTTAATTTCCATATTCAGCATGACATCAAAAATGATTCAGAGACGAGTTCAGCAGGGGCTGTGCATCCAGGGAAGAGGACAAGAGAGATCAGGGTATATGTGTTGGGTGGAGGTGGGGGAGAGGGGGGAGAGGAGACAAGCATGCAGCAATGAGGGAGACAGGGAACAAGGTGAGGAGCGCGATGGAAGTAGAGAAAGAGAGCTGGGGATTAACTTGGTCTAGCAATCACAGCAAAATGAAGCTGTTCCCATTCATAACCCAGGCGATCTATGTCCTCATCAGGAGGTTTTCATAAGTGATTAATGGTTAATTTGTTAAAATTCAATGAAATCTTGTTTCCTCTCTTTAAATTAGAATTCAGGGAGAGAGGGAGAAAGAGACGGTCCCAGCCATCCCCTGCTGCTTCTCGACAGAATATAATTCATCTGCCAGAACTGGCTATTGCTTTCAAAGGATTACAAATAAAATAGAAACATAGCCGGGGGCAACAGCCATGGAGCGCTGGAAGGCCCAGCTGAGTCGAAGGGGTGGAGGGGAGACCTCGAACCCCTGAAAGCATTGGCAGACAGTCCTTGGAATAAAGCCAGAATAAGCATGGCCGAACCGGTCCTATACTGAATCCTAATCTCCCACCACAGGACATGATTTCTGTTGCTTGAGCTGTGATAAGGAAGGCCCAGCGTGAACCACTAGCACTGGGAATGGATGGGGTACACCAAGGTGGTCGTTATAAATTGCATCCATAAGTGGTTGGGAGGCATGGGCACTGGTTTATGAAGCATTTCACTGGGGACATGCACACACTGGAGATCGGACTACTTTTTGTTCCTGCTTTATTTCATTAGTGAAATTTTTAACTGATGGTATGTAACTGCTGGTTATATAGAGAAAAAAAAATACATAATTGGTCGTGAGCCGTTACGGAGACAGCCCTACTTCAGATGTCAAACTAATTTTCTTCTATATAAAATCATTATCCTTGTGAGATATTTCAGTATATCTAAAGCCACTGAATCCGACATTAGATGCTATGTTCCAAACCGCAGACCTTGCCCTTATTTGCCTGAGACAGAGAACACCGAAGATTCATAACTTCCATTGATAGAAAAGGATTTAGTCATCTTATCAGTACTGTGGTAGTAGATATTGCAACTACCTTAAGACCATCTCTCAAGACAGACATCCATGCTGGAGTTAAAGCCAGGGAAAAACAGCCAATTCTCCACATCCCGTGGTATATACATATCTCATGGTTCCAGTAATTAATTAATACTTAAAAAAAAAAAAAAAAGAAGCATTTTCCAATCAATTCAGTTCTCTGTCAGATTTACCAACTATGTGACATTGCTACTGTGTGTGTCTGCTAGACAGGAAAAAGTCTTGCTGATTCTTCTGAGCAGCAACGGAAGGCCTTTTACTACATGAGACATTAAAATATTTTGCAAATGTCTTCATTATAATTTAAAATTATATGGTAGAGTTTTTTTTTTTTCTGGGATTTATTAAATATTCAGAAAATTGAATTATTTTTATTTGATTTTTCAAGCTGAAAAGTATCACTGCAAACTCCTGGTGACCTTTCAGGATTCCCCTAACTTCAAGGGACAGTGTTTCAGTAGAAGTTTAACTCCTAATTTATGCTAGCCTTTTTTTTTTTTTTTTTTTTCCTGGATTAAAATCTGTTTATCTGAAAATTCTCAGCCCACTCCACTTGAAACTGTCTCATATACATCTTCCTAAGGGAAAAATCATAGAAGAAACTTTAAAATACCATTTCATTTTCAGATGGCACTTCCAGTTTTATTTTTGTAGGAGAATAAACAGCCTTCTTAATAAATATATGGTTACCGAGTCACATTAAGGTTATCTGTGCATGAAATAAAAAGCTGAATTTATTCAGACATTGAAAAATTCTTCTGATGTTTTGTGCAGTTTTTTGTCAGTTACTGCGAGTACTCGCAGATTTTCCTACACTTGATATAGATACATTTGTCTGCTTTTATGCAGTGCTTTCTCTGTATAAAGGACCAACACTTTGATATAGCACAATTTTTGGACAATGATGTACTTCCACTACCAGGAAAGGTGAAAAAATTATTTCCCCAGTTTACTTGCTGCAGAAGTATACCCTGGAAAGTGTTGCTCTCCCAAACTATAGATGTCGTACTGTCTTGCATTACAATTTCCTGTGCTGTTATATCCTGTAATTGTATTTCCCCAATTTTTTCTGTCTGTATTTTTGTTGTTTCTGCTATGACCTATGTCAAGAGGTTCCCATCAAGACTGAGGCTCTGTTCCAGCAGGCACGTAACAAAACCTTGTAAGACCCAGTCCTTGTTCCCAGGAGCTTGAATGCTGTACAGGTAAAGCAGGCAAAGAGTCGGAAGGCAATCAAGAGATGCAGCGGTAGTATGTGGCTCATTTGCAGTCTTTTGGCATCTCATGGGCAAACCATTAAACTCTGTAGCTTGGCTACCCCACCTCTCTCAGATGCTGTATTGCACTGTGTGTGAGAAGCCGTGCAAGGACTACAATAGCAAAATGAAAAAGGGGTCTGTGGGTGCTCAGCATAGGCAATGTGTTACTCCAGCCACAATGTGTTTGGTCTCTAAACTGGGATTTGGAGACCTGAAACATCCGGTCTTTGAAATGTTCGCCCTTCATCTTATGAAATGTTCTGCCTTTTGTGTGTTTACAGCATGCACCTAAACTCTGCATTTAAATAAATGTTTGTATTTAATGATTACTCCTTATCTCTTCTATACAGTGTTAATAAGAAACGAAAATACTTCTGCTGTACTGCATGATCCATTGCACCTGGGCATCAACTTTCAAGAAATGACATTTCCTGAATATTGCTCATTAAGACTCACAAGTACCTTGTGATACATATAAATCTTGTGAGTCCGAGATTAAGTATGGGTACCTGAATGAGAGGGATGCAGAGGGGTTCTCCAAAAAGGAACATAACAAAAAAATGTCAGAGCTAAGAATGGCATGCAAATATTTTCTTTCCAGTTCCTTTTAGACAATATCCCCATTGAAGCCAGTGAGAAAAAATACTCTATATCCAATACTCAGCTCACTCAAACTGACATAGACATAGTGAATTCATTGGAGTTATGCTGATTTACACCAACACAGAAACCAGTCCATCATACTTATTCAAATTGAAATATTTTTTCCCCTTCTTTGACTTAATCAAAGCTGTTTTCCCCTTGGAGCATCAATAATGAAATATTTGAAGTATTTATTTATCATAACTTCTCACTTTAATCAAGTGATTCTTCAGTGGACCTCGTTTAGCCTTGAAGTAATTGTTTTACTGATGCTTCAGCATAAAAAGGTTGGACAATTTCTGATTAATAAGTTTCAAAACGTATTGTCTAGAACATGCAAACAGAGAATCAGTCTTTTAAAAATATGATCACATGGATGACACAGAGTATCTAGGCTGCGGAACAGATATAAGTATGCCAGCGGAGCTAATATTAAAAGCTTGATCATTTTTTTCCTGTTTGTAGCAGGACCCACCCAGTATTACAGCAAAGGTGGATTGTCAGAGAGAATTCTCCTGCTTCCTTTTAATGAGTTTTCTACTCATTAATATTTGCATTATTCAAATCAATGACAACAAGGTTAAAGGCTTCCCACAGGTTGTTGCAACAATTTGGATTGATTGATGAATTTTCAGGGTGAAGGGAGTGAGAAAGAAGAAGAAAAAGCAGCATACCGTCTGTAAAAACTCTGGGCAATAGAAGGACAGGTGCAGGTATCCTGCAAAGATGGCTCCATCCTTTGAGGTGTGAGGGAAGAAGAGCTGGATTCTGCTGTTCCTCAATGATCTCCCCTCTGAGAGTCTTGGGACTCCTCAAAACGCCCATTTAGAGAATAATGTTAAAGGAAAGCCAGGTTTTGTGTTTGCAGTTGATTTCTCTGAGGTTTCTTTTGATGATTTGATTATCTCCAAGAAAAACTCATTAAAAGTTTCCTCTTCAATCTGTTTCTGCTGAAAGTCCTGGCCCTTTTTGATTTGCTATAAATTTAGCTTTTGGACAGGATCTGTAAAACAACAGTGAGTCATGGCCAAATGGCTGGTATCACCAATGCCACATAACATTTTTGGGAAAAAGGTGTAATACCTACAATTTTAGCAATTTTGGTAATGTTCCTGGACAGAATAAGACCACTTGGTAGTGTCCGATAACTGTTGTTTCCTTTGCGTGGGTAAGAGCATAAGGAAAGTGTCAGTCTCATCTTTGCTCAGCTGAATCACTGTCTTATCACAGCTCTTATAGCAGTCTGATAAGGCAAAACTGATGTGTCATATGGCCAAATTTTGCACTGTAGCAATTGCTGTCCCATTCCCTGGTCCCATCTCTTCTCCCACTCAAGCAGAACAGAGCCCATGCATCATTAATTTATGTTGCTTGTCATTCTTATCTGTCTCTAGGCATTTAAGACAGCAATGGAAACAAACACTAAAACTAAAATCCCACATAGGCATTGAGGCGCACACAGTTACTGTCTGGCAGAAAGGGAAGCAAGTTTGCTGGCTCATTAAGACCGAGTATTTTCCTAATGGGAGTTTCCTCCATCTTTGCTTGCTTTTCCACTCATCAGGGTGCAATTTTAGCTGCTGTCAGCCTGATTTTGAAGGCACTCTTACATGCTACTTCACCACTTTCTGGTGGTGGAGAAAAATAGTAGGGAATAATGAAATACTGCTAAGAAACCTCACCTTGACTAGTCTCATCTCCACCATCCCACTGTTTCCTGCCTTCCTGGAAGGGATGCATTTGAAAATGTTGAAAATGTTATGAGGTAGGGGGCTGAGAAACACAAGCATGTTGCTGTTAGTATTATTATCTGAGCAAGCACGAACAGATAGCTAGACAGCTCAGGCTGATTGACACACTGTGGCTGGCCCTCAGATCTCTAAGAGAAAAGCAGAGAGTCCATCACTTCCTGCCAGTCTGTTAAGCAGCAGGGGAATAGAAAGGACGTGGAGAGGTCAATCTTTACTCAACTCAAGAAATAATATGTAGAGGGATGAAGGAGATAGTTTCTAGCTTCAAACTGCAAGGACGTGACTGACGCCACCTGAGAAGAGAGTAGCAAAGGCTCAGTGATGCCAAGATAACACTCTGGCTGAGACAGAAGGAGAGCCTTTAAGCACATTTCTTCTGCAAGTCTGGCCAAAGCTCACGGAAGGAAGATAAGAGCCTGACTGGCACAGAGGAGCCTGGTCTGCAGCGGCAGTGATTCCACAATAGCAGTTCACTGAGGCAAAAGAGAAGTAGCTAAAGGCCAGAGAGATTTCAGATCATTATCTCTACAACAGGGTTGCTGTTGCTAAACCAGAGCAGATCTCTCTGCCAGGGTAAGAGCTTTTAAAGGCAGGACAGCACGTCCCTATCCGGAGTCTTTGCATTCCTTTCTTGGCACTGTAATACCAGAGGGTCCCAAATCACTGGAAAGTTTTGGTGGTCAGGAGAGGAAACCCTGAGCCCACATGATCAGGCTTCTGGGGGCTGTCCCAGATCCTGGACCACAACACTGGTACCAGTAACAGGGCACTGGCACTGCTGGAGCCACAGATAGCCAACACACAGGAGCTTTCACTAAGTCCCTTCATTCAATTTCCCAGCATTTCTTGATTTGATTTAATCCAGAAGCATCCCTCTTTTGGGATTGCACTTCATTTGTTTCTGCAGGTCTGCAGATCTTTACTGACGCACTTTCCCCTGAAAGCTAACGGCCTTGCTTAATCTCACTAGGGCTTTGCTGCATGGAGGGAAACGCAGCAGCTGTGCGGAGCATCCTCCTCTGACCTGCCTTCCCTGTGGCTGCAGGCAGGCAGGCTGCAACCACTCCGATTTTCAGCATGTGAAGGGCATGGGGTTGAAAAGATCCCGTTGCTGATGTGGTTAAGAGGCACAAACAGAGCATAACTGGAAGGGAACCGGCCTGTCTCCCCCTCTGCCGTGGGGCAGGCTCTGGAGGAAGCTGTCGCCACCTGAGTGCCAGCTGATGTGGGCTTCGTACAGCAGCAAGAGACCTTTTAGGTAGGGTTGCAAAATTCACTGTGCACCAACAGATATAATGGATGAGGAAAGCGTGGGGAGGGTTAGGGGGGAAATAAGTGAGAGCATACAAATTAAAGAGCAGCATTTGAAATCTAATCAAATATTCCCTCAATTTACTCACCACCCCTGCAGTGCTGTGCGGCTTTATTAGGTTTTTATTCAGTATTCTCTTTTAAAGTGACATTTACATTAATTTACAATACTAACATGAAATCCTACCTAAAAGCTGAGAGTTTTTTGTAACTTTTTATTTTTCAGGGGCTGTCTGTGACTTTCCAGCCTGCTAATAAGGAATCTTTAGTTTCATTTCATGTCTGCAGGAGTGGATCTGAAGTCTCTTCAAGGTGGGCTCCTGCTGCTTTTGTTAAATGTGGTAGGGAGCCTATGGTGGTGGGTTCAGGTGGTAATTGGCTGCAAAGCAGCAATGCCCCATCCCAGGAGCACTCCATACTCCAAAGTGCCTTCGGTGCCTGTAATCAGTGCTGGAGTCTATTCCAGCTTCAAAACCAAGGACCAGACACATTCTGGTGGATGCGCAGTAAGCCAAGAAGCATAAGGAGAGGCTTTATTTTGATTCAAACTGGTGGGATTTTACTGCAGGTCAGTGGAGAGGAATGTGGCTGGAAAAATGGAGTGTGTCCAGAATGGGCATTTGAAAATCCATTTCCCATCACTTTCTTGTCTTCCATCCTTTTTATTTATTTCTCCTGCAGATGCTAACAATTTAGTGGCAGGCCCTGCGCATTGTCCAAGGGCAGGAAAGGTGCTGGCACCTTCCTTGCCTTGGCCAGAAGAGAGAGCAGAGGAACATGTGCATGGTCTTGGCATAGGACAGATGTGCAGTCCGCAGACACACATTCTCTCTGGTGATCCAATTTGTCCCCTTTTCCTACAATTTCTTCCTTTTCTTTTTTTTTTTTTATTCCCTAATTAACGCAGGTAATGAATTGCATATGGCCACGGCATTTACTTCTCTGTGTGAAATCTGTAGCAGCTGCATTGTTTATCAGCTCAATATGTTTACTACAGATGCCATTTCTGTGTGACAATTAAGTTGTTTAAAACCTCTTTTTCCCACCCGCTATGTCCCTCCCCAGCCTTCCCATCTTCTTTCCAGCAAGCATCATTGTAACCTGATTCCTTTCCCAGGCTGATGCCACACTCCAGCTAAAAGCTCTATTTGCCAGAGGTCTGAGCCTTGTGTGGTCATTTAAACTGATGGAAAGTTCTGAAATGTTACTGCATTTTCACCCCCACCAAGACCAAGTTAAACTGACCACCCAAGGTGCAAATGATGGAAAATCAGACCCAGAGCCTTTTGCATAAGACTAACACGAATTGATTTACCTCCTTTCATTTAACCATGAGTGGATCCTACATGTCTTTGGAGAAATATTGTGCTCTTCAGACCTTTTCAAGTATAATGACATCTGAAATGTACATACTTTACCAGTGCTATTGAACTGGACTCTGAAATAATCTTTGAACCACGTCAATATGGCAAAACACACAGAGGGGGCATGATTTACTGAGACCATAATTAATCATTGAATTTGACTCTCCTCTGGGCTCAGCTGAATTCCCGTCAGCAACCTCTACAGCAAATTGTTGCAACCTAATGTCCTATGTGTTTGGATTTTGTTAATTTATTTCCTGTACCTCATTTTCCTGGAACGAGTGCAGTTATTTATGGCACAGCAGCAAACACTTTACATTTATGGGGGGTTATGAATTTCAGTAATGGGTTTTGTGGCAATTTAATCTGTCCCAACTATGAGACATTTTACAATGACAATTAAATTATTATTAAAAAAATAAACCTCAAATGACATTCTTATCGCTTATCAACATATCAAAAGTTTCACCGTGTTGCATTTTTGGACTAGGATATAAATATTCCTCTGTACTTTTTAGAGAATCCTTGCTATAAACTCTGAGTGAACTTAATTAACTTCTACAGTGTATCTGAAAGGAAAATTCCTTACACATTTCCAGTGTCAGTGAATGAAACAGTTTTTGAAAAGTCGGTTTATTATATGCAAAGGCTCATGCCAATGCTTAATGTCTAAAGACTTAAATTTGATGTATTACATTGACTCCTGAAAAGGAAAGAACCCCATGGGGTGGGAGTGGTAAATTTGTGAGTTTTCTTGTCCTAATCTTGTGGGGGAGAAAGCTTTTATATCCATTGGTCAGCACTGTCTATGAAAAATGATCAAAAAAGTGTCAAGTATGTTAATTTACACTCCATTAAATTAATTTTAATGCTGGCCTGCTGAGTAGCTAATTTTCAAAGCTAGATATCTTGGCTCTTTCAAAACAATTCTTTTTTTTTTTTCTTTTTTCTTTTTTTTTTTTTTTCCCTCCTCTAAAATACCCAGAAGGCTGCACTTCTTCTGGGGGAGCTGGGGTTTTACATCTTCTTCTAGATTCAGTATAGATATGCAGCGCTGCATGGGTGAGAGAGAAAACGTAAATTCCCCTTCTCCACCTCCTCTCCAGAGAATGGCAAGTGAAAACTTTCATTACAAAAGACGACTCAAAGTTATTTTCAAATCTCTGTCTGAAAAAAATGACCCCTAATGCACTGATTATGGTAATGCCTCAGAGGCCCAGTGAGATTGGGACTATATTTTGCTAAGTGCTATATAAAATATCAGATGGTACCGATTCTAAAGAGCCCGCTATCTCAGAAGACAAGACAGACAAAAGGCTGGGTAAAAAGAGTGGAATTACACCTATCTCCAGATAAAGCAGGCTATTCTAATCATCAGAGTGCTATCAGAAAGCTTGTGATCAATTCCTTCTTCAGCTGCCACCTCCTCTGATCCCCGCAAGCCGCAATTATGATTTTAGGCAAGTCAGGGAGTCTCTCCGTGTCTCCGTTCCCCATCTGTGAGGAGGTGGCAATAGCACTTCCCCATCTCATGGAGGAGTTTTGCAGATGAAATTCATGAGTGAGTGAAGGAGGACGTTTAGGTCACATACAAAGTCTGCCCTCAGCTGGCCACATTGCTTTCCACAGGAAATTCCAGGTTTTTAGTTAATCCCAGCTGGCGAGGTGCATGCGTGTTACATGCCGTAAGCACTCACACACCCAGGACAAAAACACAGTCTCAGCTATAAAGCCACAGCACAATCACAGGAGTAACTGAACCCCTCAGGAAGACCATCTGCACTGAATATAATTTTATCCTGCATTTTAAGTACCCCACATCATTTAAGAACAACTGTATTCTCTGATTTTGGAAATGCGTTGGGAGTTTTTCCCATGCACATCACCTTGGATCTAAATTTCCCCCAAAATAGGTCAGAGGAAGAAAAGAGCTTTAGGTCCTTTATTATTACAGGGCAGTGTAGGCATTGAAAAAGATGATGCATGTTGTTCCCTTGTCTTGAGACCTGGGGTTGTTGACCCTGCAAGCTACCTCGCTGCAAGGGCACACAGATCTGGTCCCAAATGAGCAAGAATTGCATCTATGTTATAGGGAGCAACCACTGAGAAATCAGAGCAGCTCAGTGCTTTTTTTCCAAGTGAGAATTAGTCCTGGGAGAGGTAAGATGTCAGCAAGTTGTGGCTAATAATTTGACTTGGTCTCTTCTATTTCACTGAAATAGGAGAGCCCATGCTCAAAATCAAACTTGTGCAGCTTTGATAGTGCAAATGGATGTGGATCAGAGCATTTAATAAAACCTTCCCTCCCCGATGTATACCCACAGAACCTGGCTCTTTCAGAAAAATGAATCTGGAAAAATGCAACCTGGTGTTGAACCAGAGTCCCACTTCTTGAGCTTACGTCTTCCAGTCACGGAGCACCCAATCCCCAGCAGCATGCATGAACATAAGAACTAGAAACTTAACTTCCATTCATGGGGAATTAAAATCATATTTTGCTGTCAACCGCAAAGCTTGCTGTTAACTGGAACCGGTACCAAGTTTGTCAGAGACATGGCTAATCTTAGTATTATTTTCAGCCCACCCTGATGATGCCTCTCTCCACTGGGATATGTAACAGTCTTCAGCAATCTGTCTTTTAGCAAGAAAACATTACCTGTAAAGAGAAAAGTCCACCTGTAAGAAAATGAGATTCCCTGGGGTAAGAGAATCATCCACCTTGATAAATCAAACTGCACTCCTTAGCAGTTGAAAATCAGTCTTGTAACTCATAAATCTACTGAAGACATCCTGCAGGTGTTCAGAAGAAGCCTACATCTTAGCACCTGCCCAGGTCAAGAGAAGGATTTTTCCTACTTAATTAACAAAGCTGTTTTGTTTCCCTGTCTTTAATTCCAAAATGGTAAGTAATTGAGGAATCAGCTTACAGAGATCAAAAGGTCTTAATTGCCTTTAAGCAGCCACTAGGTTAAATTCAACCATGGACGTCTTACACTGGTGGCAAGAAGAAAACTGTTTACTAGAAACTATAACCCCTATGGTTCAGGCTTATGTCTCTTTCCCACTGTGCCTTTGAATTTAGCTACATTTTCTGCATTTAAAAAGTAGTCAAAAATTGTAACTAGGATCTAAGGGAATTAAAGCAAAAGTTTATAAATGTTTTGTTTCCAAATGAAAATGTGGAGGGACCTTCAGAAGCTTTGTTCTCTTTTCACTGTGTTTTTTGTTCTACCTTCAGACGAATAAAATTAGCAGGAGAAGGCTTTCTCCCTCAGGCTGCTTGGTGAACGGGCACTGCTTTCAAGACAGCCCCATGCAGTTCACTAGCAACAACTTCAATACTCCTAAAATTTCAGTGTCACTGCATGAGAGTTTGGAGCAATGTATTTTTTCACTTTCAGGTTGTGGAAAGGAAAGGGTATGTTCTGCATACACTTTTCCTGCTTTGAATGAAACTTTATTTTTATTATCTGTCCTGATATATTTCTAAAGTAAATTGACAGTTCTGCCAAAGATTATTGGAGAAAGTTTTCTCATCTGGTATAGGATTTGGGAGGACAATACGCCACTCGCTATGAAGAATTCATGACAAATTCTGAAGAACAGTCAGAAGAACACAGAAAGTCCCACTTTGGAGTACATCTCTGCAGCAAGCAGAAAGCAACAGCATCTGCACAGACATTCTGTACCTCAAAAACAAAAAAACAAAACAAAAAAAACAACAAAAAAAAACAAGGTGGGGAAAGGAAGAGAACGCTTTCTGAATTCAAATAAACAAACATTGAAAAATGGTCATGGACTAGGCCGAACTGGTTCTTTCCAAAGTCTGTCTGCACCAGGAGAACCAGAGCTGTGACTAATTCGTCATCTTTATGTCAGCTGTAGATCAAGTTGAATTTGGAAGGAGAAATCGTAGATCACAAATAGGTGATTTCAGGCAGCCAAACAGATTCTCTCCAGTAATCATTGAACGTAATGGGTCTGGAGACAATATATGGCTTCTCCCACAAACTGTAAGCCTAATAAGAGATCAATTATGGACAAGAAGTCAGCTTTTTATTTCTAAAGAAGCATCACAAAATATACATTAAATGAGCTTAAAAGGCAGCCACCCAGAGTCAGCCACCAGCACGTGGGTTTGGTGAAAACAGATGCTGTAATGTAGCATACAAATTGTCAAACAAGATGACAATTGCTACAGTTACCATGTAACGTATTTCACCTCAGTAACCTGAATTTATGTGAATTGTTAAAAGTAGTTGTCTGGGTTCTTTTTACTATTAATGTACCGTTCATCTTATTTTATACACCCTTGTTGGCAAAACTGTCTGTATCTCCATTGACTATAAAGGAATCTTAGGAAGTTAGGTTAGATAAAACAGATTTTTACAAAAGTAAAGCAAGACGAGATCAATCTCACATTCATGGTGTACAGTTCTATCTCAAGTCTACTACATGCTCATGTACCTCACAGCTCTACAAGGATGACTGGATTCTTACCATAGATCATAGAATCCTCCATTCATCCTCCAGTACAGAATTACAGATCATTGAAAGTGTTTTCTCCACCTTGAAAGGAACCTGAAGGCATATATCTACTCAGTAAAAATTTGGAAAAACTGTGAATTCCAGTAGAATTCCTAGATTTCCAAGATAAATATCTTTCTCCCCAAATACCAGCATTTTTTTAAGAATCCATGTTCAGAAGAGCTCCAGAGTATATTGAAGGAGACAGAGACCTGGATGGGTAACAGAGCATTGCTGAGAAACCCTCCTTTTAAAAAGGATTGCATTCTCCAGAATAAAAAACAAACAAATATTGATTTTTGTGCCCAAACTTCCTGAAGGCTGGCTGTGTCTGGTCTGTAAAAGTTCTGCAGTCTTCAGTGGGTTAGCAGCTACATGAGTGGTCCTGAACGGGTGGCAGGAGGTAGAAGCCCTGGTACCAGCTTTTGGTGGAGAAGACTTCATTCAGATTGCTCTGAAGCCAGCAGGACTATTTCCCTGACTACAGCCAAGGAGCCACAGGAGGTTCATGGGATAAAAATACACTGCAAAATTTGCCCTAGTTGGACAATTCCAAACCACAGGAAAGGCTGGAATAAGGCAAATAAGAAGGATATCAGAAAAGGGCAAGAGCAATGTATTCTGCAGATACCAAGAGCAGAATTTCAGTCCTTCAGTCACTCTGTCATTTTTTTTTTCTCTCTTTGCTTTAAATAATTGAAACGAACATTTAGTGTCATCTTTCAGAAACAATTATTGACAGAAAGAGTAATGTACATGTAAGGAAATACGTAAATCAAAAGCAAAGGAGGCCTCATTAACTGTCAAGAAAAATGCTACTTGCCCTCTCTTTCTCACCAAGTTTTCTCATCTAGCGTTAGTGTTAAAACTTGTTCCGTAAAATACCCCATGCAGGCAACACCTTGGCTCCTTAGAAATCCATGGCCAAACTCCCACTGTCCTCAGTGAGAACAGGAGTCCTCCATATACTTAAAGGCCTATGAAAAGTCCCTTTTCAAATTATTTTCACTCAGAAGATAAAGTGATCTCCGGGCTGGATTCCCCTACATTCAATTTTCTCAAATTAGGGACAGATTTTCAAAGGAGGTTGCTTCCAATTTTGGCGTATAAGGAAAATCTGGACTGCTTTAAAAGCTCATCTTCCTACAGAGAATGCTGTGATTCTCATAACCTGATATTTGCAAAGACTCGGGACATAAGATGCCCTCAATGCCCAGGTTCCTGCAGAGGTGCCTAAATAAAAGCTGAGCTCTTTTGAAAACATACCCTGTATTTTACAAAGCAAAGCTTTCCCAGCACTTTAATATCAGAAATTTATTAAGACCTGTAACACCTTTGTAAAATAGGGTCATATTTTTGCTCTTCTAATTCTACATATAGATAAAATGAGATACAGAGAGGTGAAGCTGATGTGCTCAGGATCATAAAAGAACTATAAATTAATGCTGAGTTTGGAAGCGAAAGGTCAGACATCACAACTTCCACTCCCTTCTTTAAACACTGGACCCCTAAAGTCCTTAAAGAATCCTTCAAAGTGATTAGAAATCTGATTTTATTCATTTTCCCCTCTGTGATTCATCTCACAGGCAGTGTGACCTAAGAGCTTCATTCAGGTTTTGGAAGAGACAGAATGAAACATTTATTAATAAATAAAAAGAGTTTGGAATACTTAACGGGACCAAAGTTTAAAGATTATAAAGATCTGAGGCTCTTTAATAAATATTAAATATACATTTTCCACCTCATTTTTTTGCCAGATATGAAGTGTGGTGTAGAATTGCAGGGACTTCGGATTCTGAAGCCAGGAGACCTTTATCTTTGTTAGAGGCTCTTTCTAATAAGAAATACTTCTATTCCCTCCAGTTCATGCAAATGCACAGTTACTCTGATTAGCGTGAAGAGCACCAAATGGCAATGGAAATCAAGGAACCTAATTATTTCCAGCAGTCACTTCAAAGATGCTCCACCGAAATGAAAGACATGTCTCTCACCTCTTGGGCCCTATTATGTTCTAAACTTTGCCTAGCCCTGCTGACATGCCACCTCTGCTTCAGACGGATTTGATGAATCATGAAAACAGCATCATTTACAGTTCAAGGTACCAAAGCAATTTTCCGTTGGCACCTTTACGCCCTTGCTGCTGCAAAACAGAAGTGTATGAAAAAATCCCAGTGACTATTCAGCAGTCGAATGATTTCTGCAGGAAAAAAAAATAGCAAATATTCACTGAGAGCAAATACGTGTGTGTAGACATGTCGGTGCCCATGTACACAGGCATGTTTCAGTGTCCACTGGCTGTGGCAAAGTAGAGGTGAAGGTTTTTCTGTAACGAGGATGCAGAGGAAGGCAGGATGGTGGAGGGTGGGAGAGCACAACAGCAAGGTTTGGTGGCAGAGGCTGTAGAGCAGCTCAGCATTTAGCAGGGGGCAGTTCTGGCAGATCTTCGTCTGTTCTTTGCTTCTGCAGGAAAGAGGCTGCCATGAGGGCAGATCTCTGCCAGCCATGGAGGTTTGTGTGGCTTCTTCCGTTCAGGAGCTTTTCAGCCCCCTCCCCATTTTTTTTTTTTCCCTGTCTCCAGAACAGAATAGCAAGGCAGGTCTATTAAAATAGCACCAACCCTCATTGTTATTTCAGTCTTTCTGTAGCAGACAGTTGTTCTCATTACTAAGTCTAAGGAGGCTACCATTTTATGTAGAATTAATTTCCTTTCTGGAACTGTGTGAGCAGAGTTGAATATATATTTTCCCCCCAAAATGTCACGAAGGGTTTTTTCTTAATTATACCCCAGGACATTTCACGGCTGCCTGAGAACTGCTGCAAAAGCCTTATTGAAAAAGTTTTTTTTGTTGTTTTTTCCTTTTCCTTCTCTCTAGTAAAATCTTCATAAGATGGTGGTTCAGTATTGACAGGTGTGAAATTAAGAGACTTTCACAGTTTTATATGAGAAGTGGTCTTCATCTATGCAAATGTTAAATCTGAGAAAAAAAAATCATTTGAACAAGGGCCGATATTCTCTAGTAAAAAGACATAAAATTTCACAGCAGTTTAATATAATTCTCTTCATAGAAACTTTCTGTGAAATACCTCCTGGCCTGTCATTCTGGCTTTTGCCCTCAGGTATCAGCTTCATCAGCTAGCCGCCAAATTCAGAGCTGGAATGAGTCCCTTTATGAAGTGAAAGCAGGCAGAGAGAAGCTGATGTGAGCTCAGAGCCCTCGTCCCTCTGCCTCCAAGTTCCCACCTCTCTTGGAAGGTACTTCTTGCGGAGGTGAGGTGAAATTTTCCTAATTTTAGAGAGTGCATGAAATTTTTCATCAAAAATCCAATTTTCAACAACAGACCTGGATTCTGTTCCTGATCCTGTCACAGACTGTGCTGTAGCTTCAAATGAAACCATTAATCTCCCTGTGTTTCAGTTCCCCCAATAAAATGACATAGTGGAGCTTCCGTTCTCCTCTTTCTTTGTCTTTATGATTTATTTGTTTTACTTCTGTGCCATGTTTTCTCTGTGTATTTGAGCTGGAGGCTGTAAATACTTTTCATAGCAACAGTACGCTCAGGCTGAGATTTGAAGATCATATTAATAGATCCTAAACCAGCACAACGACAATTCCGCTTAGAGTGAATTGACTTAGATCCTCTGAAACCAGTCAAATCATTTAAGTAATTTGCTTTCATTATATTAATAAAGTGGCTTTAAAATGCATCTAAGGGGAAATACATACAGGAGCTAGACTCAAATCCCAGGATCACTGTGAAACTTTGTACCACGTTTATGTACAGCACCTAGCCCAAAAGGGTTGATTCCTTGATTAGAGCTGTCTAAAGTCTTTCCATTACTGTTGAATTTTAATCCTCATCTCTCCAGACTGCTGATTTTCCTCCTATTCACTGCCCTTAAATCCAATCTAATTCCATCATACATCAAACCCCAGGGTAGTTTTTCTGACATTTGGTTGAATACATTTTCCTATGTTGTAATATTTTTCCCTTTTTTTTCCCATACCTATTTGCTTAAAAATAAATAGTATCTTCTGTAATTCCAGATAGAACACAGAGCACTTGCCCTATTACACTGCAGCTGAATTCTAAATATACAATTATACAGGGAGTATCTTTAGATAAACCAGCTTGAGGACTTTCAAACATTAAACTCAAATCAGATAACAGCTTTCATCTTGTGCACCGCATTACACATTATGCTGCAACTAAGTGGAAGGCTCAAGGAAAAAAAATATACCTTCCATGGGCATAAAGATGTAAAGGCAATAAAATAAGCAGATGCAAAATTTTCCAAAAAACAAGAGGAATGGAAAAGATGAAACAGATAGACTGTGTTGCCTGTTACCAACAGCTTGTTGGAGTCTCAGAGACTTGGCCTGGCAGAGCCTATACTTGTCTTTTCATGTGCTGCTGAGGGCTGAAAAAAAAATAAGAAAAGAAAAGAAAAGACCAAATATTCTGGGTGAATGCTGAGTCCCAGATCAAACTGCTAATAGAGTATTCTATGTAAAACAAGAGAGGCAATTATTCCACTCAGCTGTGCTCTGGTAGGGCTTTAATTGGAAGAGTGTGTTCAGTTGGAGCTCAGTGCTTTATTATACACATCTATATTTCAAAAAAACAGGGTGGAGGAACAGAGAGGCAGCTCATAGGGACTCAGAATAAAAAGGTTAAGGAGACTAATGCTGATGAGGAGAGCTTAAGGAAACTGGACACTTGCAGTCTGAAAGAAGTAATTATTATACATGCATTCAGTTATGAAATGCAGAGGTGAGGCAGCGCATTTGTTCTCATGGGGATGACATTTAGCCCAGGGAAGAGCAAGCAGCATACATCTCATGCATCGGATAAAGACCATTTAAGTCTTATTCTGACAGTGTAAGACATACATAGCTTTTTTGCCAGCCCTCTTTTATTGGCAGCAGTGTGAAAACCCCATCATTTCATGTCAAGATGGGACATTTTTACACATTTTTAAGGGCTTGCTTTGAGACCCATTGAGCAGGTACTAATGCCTGCACTAGGCAGAACTCAGTAATGGTCTCTTCAAAATTGTCTCAAAATATATTCTTCAGTGCTGTCTCTTTTTCTTGCCCAAGAGGACCATGTAGGGTGTGAACTTTCAGCTGGTTCTCTGGAGATAGCATAAATCCGTTGCAGTCAGAGAAATGCATCCTGTAACTCAGCTCAAAAAAGGTTTATGGCAAAAATTTCATAAGGATCTGAATAAGCCAAAGCTGACTATTGCCTTGGTTTACACAATTCCAGGTGAGATATATCCCCCTCTGTCCTAACAAACAATTAGAAGAAACATTTTGATTTCACAGCATCCTCTGGATCGCAGGATTTCCTGCAGGCAGATAAGCACTGAGTGTTTCAGCAGCACAGGGAAGGCAGTTTAAAGTAATCTGAATGACTTGCCCAAAACTCTTCCCAAAGCTAGCTTTTTCTCTCAAGTTCCCATTATTTTCCACTTTTGCTTCTATCTCTGCAATTCCTAACAATATCTGATACATCAGTGACACCGCTCGCTCAAAATACCCTATGAAGATTCATTTCTGTGGGGTTTTAAACCCCACTGAAATCTGGAAAAATCCTGAAAAACTCACAAGGAACCTGAGAACAAACACACAAGCTTCTGTAAAAAATTAAAATAAAATAAAATAAAATAAAATAAAATAAAATAAAATAAAATAAAATAAAATAAAATAAAATAAAATAAAATAAAATAAAATAAAATAAAATAAAATGCAAATTTACAAGCTACAGAGATCTCAGGAGTAAGCGTCTTGTGCCCACAGTAAAAATCCACAGTGGATGCAAAATCCTGGTTTCAATAATTCAAAACAAGTATTTTCCCCTCTCTTCTCCCCTTCCCACTCCCTTTACCTTGTCCTTTTGGGTGGCATCTGGTATAACCAGACACTGTAAAGACAAGCTTGATCTTCTGGGTGCCCACTGCAATCCGTAATCCCTGCAGTTTGGGAGTTGCCAACACCAGTCCATTCACTTATTTCTCCATCACTGCTATTTCATGGTTAAAAACCTGAGGAGGAGAATATACCAGGGGCTGCTTTCACATTGTGGATGGGAATTAACAGCAACACAGATGACACTGTAGCAATAATAACATCTCATGTAAGGTCTCCCATTTCACGCTATCTTTACAACATAAGATGGTCTCTCCAGGGAAGATGAAAGAATTATAATTACATCTGTGAAAAACAAAACAAACAAAAAAAAATCCTAGGGAAGGATGGAAAATCATTCGTCATAAGTGTGTGGAAAATCTTAGGAAACACAATAGCTGTTCTTTTGGGAAGTAATGGTGGATGAGGGGCTGGACAGGCTATTTGTTTCATTTTCATTATGTTTTGTTGCATTTTTGCCATGTAATCTGGCAGTGGAGGTTAAAAGTGTTGTAACATAAACATATAACATAAACATAAGCTGGGTAAACAGAATTATGGCCTAAAGATAATAAAAGCTTATGCTTCAGGGTATATGTTGATTGTTTCTTGTGGTCAGGACGAAGCACATTACTCGCTGTCCCTCGGTGCATAACTGGTTATACAGATTATGGGCTATAGCAATGAGAAATTTATTTTGTCCTACAGCATCAGATAAGGACTATTCTCTACACATTTGCACAGCCAATGATACAAGAGTTTCTTTTAAATGTAAAGACAAAACTAGTTAGGGATATCTCAGTCATTTTACATGTGAGCACTTGTTCAATAAGATGAAAATCCTTTCTTCTACTTGGTGTCCATCATGAATGTCCACCTGGTAAAGCACTGGGAGGACAGCTGCCGAACAAGACCCCTGAACCTAAAGGGCTTCTGCAAATCATCTCCCAGAGATTCAGAATGAGCAATACCCAAGCCATCAGCTCCAGACTTTGCCCCGGGGCAGGCTGCAGGACTGCAATCACCCATCCAGCTCCCAGCCTGGACAAGAAGCTGTAGAGGATTAGATGATGGATGCAGCACAACCTGGTACCATGCTGGAATAGGGAACAGGGGGAGCTGAATTTTCCCCCATCTGAATTATTACTGATGTTTTAGATGCTGTGAAGCAAAAAGTCTCTTTCCAATGTTTGTCTCATATTTGCCACTTCAAGAAATAATACAAATCTCCCTTGCTATTTTGTTGAGGCAAAACAAAGGCACAGAAAAAAACATGTGATTCCCCTGGAGAGTGGCACGACTGGAACCAAAATTCAGTTTTTCTTATTTCCAGCCCAGGCCACTGGATCCAGCTGCTTTCCATCACACTTTTAAATGGTTAATTCAGTTTTCGTAGTCTCCTCAATGTCAAGCCTTCCTGCTGTTCTTTGTGGATGGCCCTCCCAATCAATTATGTCAGAACAACCACCAGTATGCCGTAATAATGTATAATTTTTCATCTAAATTAAAATGTACTTAGGAGACCTTCATTTCCCTCACATTTCATTGCATTCATCAGAAATACAGCAGGATTAAAAAAAAAGAAAAAACAAAACAAAACACCTCTGAGCAAACACTGTGAGTTGTTTACAAATGCTTTGAGTGCAGCAAGACACAGATTGTCATTCTGCAAGGCCCTCCTCTTCCCATCACACAGGAGATTTTCCAGGCAAACTCCAGAGAAAGAGATAGCAGGGTAGAAGGGCCAACTCTGATCTTTAGGAAAACAATTTGTATAAAGAGATGGCATTCCGTTTAAAAATCTTGTGGTGTGCTGTAAAACAGTAATTGCTATCTATCTA
Organism: Anser brachyrhynchus; assembly: GCF_964034855.1. NCBI lineage: Eukaryota > Metazoa > Chordata > Aves > Anseriformes > Anatidae > Anser > Anser brachyrhynchus. The sequence continues at coordinate 7,673,354 of NC_137712.1, read as the reverse complement.
GAGACTTTCTCATTTCATGTCTCTCTTAGTGAATGAAACTGCAAATTAATTACTATCTTGTGTATGCATCAAAGACCAGCGCTGTGCACGGAAAACATTCAGGGTGAAAATCAGGCCATATTTATTTCAGTCAAGCTGTTTAAATATAGGTGAAAATCATAACAGTCTCACAAGTAGTTTAGAGAAAGCAGGACAATTCCATAACATCTCTAATAAATCTTCAACTGACTCAGGCGTTTTTTTATCAAACCCATTGCAAGGCAGTTCATATATAGAAAGATACAGATACAGGTGTGTGTATATAAATAGAAGAGATGCCGGTTTCTGAATTAATGAATAACTCAACATTTCTATAGTCAGAAATATAACCAAAAAACCTTTTTCCAGAGTACCTCATTGCATTTAAATATATTCTCACCACATAACGGCAGGTTAGCTATTAATCCAACCGCCCAACCAAAACTGTGCAATTTTGCTGCAGTCTGCTATGCATGAGTGAGAGCACCACGACTGCACTCTGCTTTCAGAGCCCCTTCTGTTTGACAGCTTCCTGAGCCCTGATATACCATAGTTTGTTCTTTCTTTCACAAAAGCTCCCATGCTTTAGCCCATTCCTACCTCTGCCTCTGATTTTGCGCATCTTACATTTAAATGTGAGTTATCTGAGACGTGGATTATCTGGAAACCTGTTTTCAAGCATGATATTTTTAGGGAGCTGTGAGTTGTCTCAGGTGTAAATGATAGACCTAAAATTACTGTGCTGCAACCCTACAAGGAGGGCTGCCATATATCATGGTTTTCTAGGAGATGACACCTTTTCTGCTCTAAAAAGATTTGGCCAGGTGGTTTCTTAGGACTTCATAAGTCTTTCCAAACCCTGACTAGCCCAGGAGCCCAGGCAGCAGCAGCCAGGCTGTTGCTCTCCCAGGAACCCACCATATAAGCAGCACAACGTTACTGCTGTTGATTTTCTCCAACCAACTGCTCGCTCCAAACAACTTAACAGTGTGGGCTTACAGCAAAACAATATCACTGTAAATGCTTTGTCCAAAAGATACCGGGGAAAAAAATTGCATTATGGTTAGAAGAATCAATTAGGATGTGAATGGGCGTGTGGAAATTTCAATTCTCTCACACACTACTACATAATCGAGGGAATGCTTTGATTCTAAAACCAGTGAAGTGGCTGCATATTTCAATCCTCAATTGTGTAGTAAAACACCAAATAAGATATTAACATTTTTTCACCCATACAGAAAAAGGCTTTTTCTTTTCCCTTTGAAAATGAGCAAGAAAAATGGAAGTGAATTTGAGAATCTCCAACTCCCCCTGCTGTGTTAGTAAGCCTAATTATTCAACTCACAACACAACCATGTAGGTAAGCAATTGGCTGTGTGGGGCTTAAAAACCCTCATTTCTATTAAAAAAAATAAATAAAAAATTTAAAATGTCAGCATCTTCACTGGTCTTGGCTTTATTTTTGGATGCATCCAAAGTGGATGGCACTTTAAAAATAAATAAATAAGTAAATAAATCCAGAAAAGAGAAGCAATAGGAGGGAAGAAAGAAAGAGCCAGAGAGCAAATGTCACTTGCTTGAGGCCATATGGTCAGGGAAGAAGTAGAAACTCTTTTTTCTGAATAAGCTCTCATCACCGGGTAATGCTGCCATGCAGCAGAACATGGCTAGGGCAGAAGAGCTGGGGAAAAATCAGAGGAGTTTTATTCCCCTGTTATATCCTGATGTCCCTTTTTCAGGGCTTTATCAGTATTATACCAATGTACAAACCAAAGATAGAAAAAAGCAGGAAATACCACACTGTATTTGGGAGCAGACACGAGCCATTATGTCTTTGTCTGTTTCACCTGAAATATTTATTTGTACATATTGACAATGAGCATTTACAGCTGTCTGCTGAGGATATATTACCCTTAGCTGCTTAAACTGCTCTGCTAATCAACAGTGCAGTGGATTGGCAGAGATTTCCCCTGGAAGCCCTTTGGAAGCCTCCTCCAGCAGTGCTTTGTAGAGCTCCCCTCTCCAGGGAATAAAAATGCCCCTTTCATCCCTCTGCTCCAGCAGAAAGCAAGAGGGGACAAGACATGGTTTCTGGATAGATTGCTATCATTTTGGCTACCTTTTCAAAGGCTGTATGTAGTCATAGGTGATAAAGGAGACACACGACTTTGCAGCAGACATTTTCTGCTAGCTAGGTTTGCATGGAAGGATCTGTCCAGAGCAGAGGGATGATGGGGATTTTCTGACAAGGCTGAGCAGGCACAGGGATCTGTTCTGTCTGCTGATGACTGTGCTTGGACTCTGCTTCTTCCACTAAAACTTTCTTAGATAAGAGCCCGTGGCACATGGGCATTTAGAAGCACAGGTTAAAAAAACACTGCACAGCTTCTCCTGCCACCCTGGAGGCACAACGGGTGCTGTCCTTCTCAATCTAAACTCACTGTCCACAGAGACAGCAAGGCTCTGAGCACAACCCCAAGCCTGAGCAAACATTACACCCTACAGCACGAGATCCAACATATCGCAGCACACCTACTGGCTCAGAAGCTAGCAGTCTGGGTGATGTTTCCATAGCTTACATACACACAGGCTGCAAAAAGCCTCCTCAGCAGTCCCAGGAGGAGGAGGCAGCAGGGAAAGGGGAGCACACCATGGAGCACTGCCATTCCTAACAGCTTTCTGTAAGTGCCACAACCCCCAGAGCCCAGCCCAGCCCTGAGGAGCATCCTGTTTTCAGTCCCAGCACCAAAGCTCTGCGCAGGCATGGTCTTCAGGCCACATGGGGAAGCAGCCTCCAAAAGAATTAATAGGTTTTATTTCTGCCTTTGAATAACATCTGTGTCTATGAGTCATTTCAGTCACATGTGGTGACAGCTTAGAGTGGTGTTAACAGCTCTGGGTGCACAGGAGAACATTTCTGAGTGGAGAGAGAAGTATGGCAAATCCCTTTATACTATCAGCATAGACCAAGCAATGGCCTTTGCTTATGCAGATCATAATCATAATCATTATCTTTTATGGTGAAGTACTTCAGTATTATGGGGCACAGGTACTTTTTCGAAGTGGTTACTAACACATTAAATAAGGAATTTAGAGCTTGGAAACATTTGATAAATGGCTGGTTGGGGGAGCACTTAAACTGTAAAATCAGCTTGTGATAACACCATGGCTTCAGGATTGAGGAGGCAGATTCATCCCTGGCTTCCAAGCAGTGCAAAGGATGGTCAGCAAAACAAGGCTGTCACCTTTTCAGCTTCTCTCCAAGCAGTGTCCTCCTGGGCAAATATTCCTTTGGACCCTGAACCATATTAACAATTCAGCACATGGGTAGCTTTAAGCTGTGCACAGACTTCAAGCAAATGTCTTGTTAAAGATGTCATGCAAAGCAAACGCGTTGAGAGTAGGGGGCCAAGATGAGGTCTAAGCATGTCCACGTGAAGATGGAAATGGGAGTTACCAGGTCTATGCACAGCATGCATTATCTCTGATGATCCAACATGAATATCATGTTTTTCTTCTTCTCTCTCCATCCCTGTGGTAGGACAATGCTCGGAAACTGAACAGCGACTGTTAGAGGTGGGATCCACTGCACTGAACTGAGGGGAAGAATTTGCCCTATTACATTAGTTGTTTGTGCAGGCGACATGCCCCTTTTCATTGCTAGTAAGTGATCATGTCTCCTCGGATAGAAGGGCTGATGAAATCAGAGCAGCTCCCGTTGTTTCTGGCTCCAAGGTTAATTTTATCAAAAGCATAGCTCCTTTGACTGCTATCAGCAGAAGGGAAAGTAAAGCTCTTTTTATTACAGGGATATCAATAGAAGCATTTGTCTGACCTCCCTATCACCTCTCCCCTCACCAAACCCACTGGCTCCAAATTAGGGATGGAAGAATAGAGCTGATAAAATAGGGCTAAGATAAAAATCTTAATATTGCAGAACCCACAACGTAAAAGATATGAAGAACCACAACAGCCCCATTTTGACCTTCAAAGATGGCACAGAATCAGAACCATAGGACTATATCTGTTTTACTCCCAGGGGCAGGTTAAATGAAGCATACCCGTGTCCTAAAAATGGAGGTGGATTAGGTTTTTGAAGGCATATTGAGCCCTACAGTGGAATATCTTTGCTAGTAATAGAATAATGGAGACAACACAAACTGTGGTTCCTGAAGGCTTTTAGCAACTTCATCACGGAGAACAAAATAAGACTAGGACCTGAGGAGTGACAACTAGAACACTGCCAAGTTAGAAGTCAGCATGCTGATCTACACCAGCACCTTACAGCCTTCTCTATTCCATCTCCATCATGGTCTAGAGAAATAAACTAAGGTAAAAAGACAAGGAAAAGTTGACTCATTTTCCCGGTTCCTTGTGGGTTCCCAGAAAAGCTGTTCTTTAAAAAGGGTTTAATAACCCCAAAAGGAACAATAGCATTAAGTATAGCTGTGCATACAAGATTACAGCCCAGGAAAGGGTGAAAAGATGTCAGGTAAATAAGGCATTGAAGTGGCACTAAGGAGATATGGGTTCAATGGCATCGATTTCCTCTGTGATCTTAGAGAAATCATATTGGGTTTGATATTCACTAATGCTGAAGCATTTTAACATCACAGGAGAAGTGAAAAGTGAGTGTAAATATAATATATACCCACTTCATGGTCCGTTTATGCTGCCAGGGTAGTGGAAAGCAAATTTAGTGCAAATGAGAATCACACATTTTATCTTTCTGTGCCTCAGTTCTGCATCTGTAATACAGAACTTAATAAAAATGCCTGACTCCCTCTCAGTCTCTCTCTTTTTTTTTTCTTTCTTTTTTTTTCACTACTTGTCAGCCCTGTTTATTTGCCATATAAGCTCTTCAGTGCAAGAACCATCTCTTACAATATCTCTGTATAGCCTCTTGCACAAGGCAAGCTCGATCTGAGCTGGTACCTCTGGATGTCACTGCAGTAAGCATGCTAATAACAACATCCCCTCATCCAACGCGAGGATTCCTTTTAAAGACAGGAGAATGCCTTCATGGCATTCTTCCTTTCTCCATTTTCCTTTTTTTTTTTTTTTTTTTTTTTTTACAGTTGTAGGATGTAAGAGAGACATCTGAAGCTGAAAAAACGAAGTGGCTTGCTCACAGGTTGACACCCAGCCAGCAATCATAACAAACCCTGAAATTGGTATTTTCACCCTCATTTGGATGATCAGGTGTAAATATAAATTTTAATTATTTACATAATTAAGTCAGTAATTTGCTGCCCATCAGAAATGTTTGACGATATTTTGGTGCCATCTGTTTCCTAATTGAACTTAATCTCTAAAAGATGTTACAAAAATATCCACAAAATAATAATGATAAACACAAAACAATTCCCCTTCTCCCCCCATAATTACTGCTATTTTCAGTCATTTCCTAGGGAAAAAAAAAAAAAAGGCTGTAGTTCGGTTGTGCCAAGGTCTCATAGATGAGCAATGAAGCAACCAAAAAGAAGTGCTTAGAGAGGGTGTTGAAGCTTGCAAGATGCATAGGGAAGACCTGGCTGCAGGGATCTAAGTGGAAATAATGCAGAAAATCAACCCAGAATGCATCTTAAGAACCCTGTAAGTGATGTCCAGAGTTTGTAATGGTCCCCTGACTTTCAGCCACAGCAAAGATCTTGTAAGGCTCCGAATCCACCAAATGGATATGCAAGACGAGCAAAAGTGCAAGAATGCAACAAGTGGCACAGGTCTGAAAAGACAACACAAAATAATTAAAAAAACAATGCTTGGATGTAAGAACTATATCTGTACGCAGGCTTTTCTTCTGTGTGGCATGAAAAGGAACTTTTCAAAGGCAAATCATAGTTTTAGAGGTTTAGCTTACTGCCCAGCAGCACTTGGGTTTTCAGATGCTTCAACCAAAAAATGATACAACTTCTCTAGTCCATGGAAATAAACTGGAATTTTCAAGTTGCAAGCAGTATCAGGAAACTTGCCTCCACCTGTCCTCTGAATACAGAAAAGAGTCATGAGACAGACTCACATTCTCTTTTGGCAAACAAGTTTCTAGGTTCATCTGAACATAGAATTTCCAGGACCCTTTCTGGTTTTGATCATGTTGACAATTCCTATAACTGAGCAGTGGGCTGCAAAACCATCAGAAGATGTTTGTTTTAAAAAAATTAATCAGTTTATCAAGGTTCAGCGAAGATTCAGCTTGTGTCTGGTGCAAGTTCCACTTAAAGATTGAAGTTAGTAGCTACTTTATCCTTTGCTCTGTAGGAACATAACCTGCTTACTGATTGAGTTGTCAAAATCAAGGACCGTCTGATGGCTCTCAACAGGCCAATATAAAATTGGTGTACTCAAATCAATTGGCTTTGCCGGAATAGAAAGAAGTGGCTGTCAACCACATATGGTGCCCATTTGTTCATGTGGACAGACTCCAGACATCACACCAGTGCTGTTAAAACCAGAGCTCCTTCTTGTAGGAGGCACAAGATTTCCATGGGAAAGACTTGATGCCTCTTCGTCAAACACTTTTATGACAGGCAGATGGGGAAAATGAGAGATGTAGTTTATTGTGGAAGTTTGAAGGAAAGCAGAAAATCCACTCTATGTGTGTTTGCACGTAAGGGCAGTTATGCAGCACTTTTACCGGTATATTCTAAAAGTGTTTGAGTAACAACAAAACACAAAAAAGACCAATGCATTTGTCATGTGTCACAAAAATCATCATGCTCAAAGAATCACTAAAATTTAGTAGCTAATGAGTTTGAGAGGGTAGGCATATTACCATCTCTGTAGTCACATTAAGTTTCCAATTTCTTTCTTTTAATCTCTCCTTTCAATTGTGCATGAAGAAAACTATTCAATTTGGTCTCAGCCTAAAGGGCTTTTTTGTTGTTGTTCTTTATTTAATTTTCAAGAATGCCAGCAGATCCCTCTTTGAATTATTTGAGTTTGGAAACAAATGTACTTTCCTCATACGTTCTGACCAGGAAATCTACTCTCTGATTTCTCAGTAGAAGAGCAGGATGGACATGTCGAGCTGTCTTATTTTGGAGAGGTAGTTGCGACATAAAAATTAGCTTAAGCTTGAAGAAAATTGGATGAGTACTTGCAAAATTAATAACACCTAAACCCGGAAATTGTGAGTTTACAAATCATATAATTTTCCTCCAGTTTAATATTATTATTATATGTTATTGTGTATGTTCACGAGCAACTACTTTAATATACACTGGCAAAATACATATGCAAGTTTCTAATTTAAAAGTTTTAAATTACTTAAACAGTATTATATCAAACATTTAATTCCCAATAATATCTATCAAACAAGAAAAGTTTGATTTTTTTCTAACCTTGAATCCTTCCAAACTGTAGATTCTGCCAAAATACTGTTTTTTTTTTTTTTAATATAATTTAAGAGGCTTAAGATACTGTAAGCCCCTAGAGCAGTTTAAGAGGCTTACTGTAAACTCCCTAAAACTGCAGAGCAATTTAAGCAGTTAGGGCACCCCTAAGGTTCACACCCTTGCCTGGAGTAAAGTGGTGCAAGTCCCCTGGTTTCTAAAGAGCTTCTGCAGCTTTCTTCCACCAGGAATCTGTCCCTAAAACTTTAGAAGCCTTAAGCCTCTTTGGGCCTTGTGTGCACAAGGCAAACAGGCACTTCAGCAAACCCTTGTCAAAACAGTTTGAGCCGCCGTTACTGGTGCAGCATCTTGAGCCCAAGCACAACAGACATTGTAGACATTTTACAAGTGTTTAAACTAGATCAGTTGCCCAATCCATAAGGCTGCTCCTCGGGAAGAAAGAGGCACCAAAGTTTGCAGGGTGCTTTTGGGGGATCTCAAACATGAGATTTGCTGTGGGAACACACAACAAACCATCTGTCTTAAGAGAAAATATAAATGGCTTTCTGTGGCCAGACTCTTCTATTAAGGGCACAGAAAATTAGCCCAGCTTGGAAGCAGTTTCTCAGAGAAATTCTGGCATCCTCCCATTCCCTCAATACCACTCTTCACTACATTTACACATTAGCACATTGGGATGTGGGTTCTTGGGTCTCAGCATTTTGCTTGGGCACCAAGTTACTCCTGGACATGCAGGTCCAGGTTTTATTTAGCTCAGCTCACCATTTGCAGATCCTAACATGCAGCTCCCATCAGTAGCTCCTACTCAGCTCATCCTGCATGTAGTTAATGGTATTAATGGATGTCTGTAAAGCAATAATGGAATTTAGTGCACCCATCACACATACATCCTGCTGGAGCTTTGATCTGATGGCTGCACCTCCACACAGACCAAGCTACAACACCATACTCTGTCTTATTGAATGTAGTTATAGATTTAGGCTTTGTCACTGAGATTCATCTCAGTGCAAAGATAGGAATGTAAGTCCTAGAAAGCACCGATTCAGCTGTTCAAATCATAGCTGGGTGTGCATAGCTTGACTAGTGGAGAGTCAAGACCTCGTGCCTAAGAAGACCTCAGTCCATGTGGAGATCCCACACTCTCCAGTCACTGACTCAAGAGACCTTTATCCAAGAAAGAGGATTGTGTTAGTTAGACTATTAGTTAGGCAGTAAGTCACCCCATCAGGGCTGAGTATAGAAAACCTTTCCTGTTCTCCTGAAGAATACCTTTACAGGAACTAGCAGGCAGCCTCACTCCATGCATACTCAAAGGCTGGATGCCAATTCAATTTCAGCCAAGACCTACAGCCATCGGAATGACAAATCGTTCCTTAACACTCTTATTAAATCCTAATCTCAATCTTATTCATCATTATTAAGCCTTGAAATTGGGCTGAATATTTAAATGAGGTGAAATGAAAAGACAGAGAGGTGTTGGAAGCATGTGAGGTGGGGGAGAGGAGAAAGATTTAAAGAGACAACTTGAATTCCCTTCATGAACTGAAGAGTAATCTATCCAGATTCAGGGACCGATAGAGGCAAAAGATTTTCAGATGTAGCTAAAAAGGAGAAAAGGGGAGAAAAAAAAAAAAAGATAAAGAAATAGAAAATATCTATTGGAATCCAGACTTGTAATATTAGTCTTTCAAAGACCTCTCAGTAAAGTAGCAAGGAGATGGGGAGGAGGGGGGAAGAGGGACTAGGGACATATAAAGAAAAGATGAATTGAGGGATTAAATGTACCAAGGTGATTTAAGGAATATTGAAATATGACTTCAGCCAGGTATCTGTTTGGCCCAGGCTAAATATGATGACAAGGAATAGCGTCTCTCAGCAAGGTCTATGACAGCAAACTCCTGTCAGCTGCTTCACACTACAGGGAAACCTGAAATGCTTTTAGAAATCTCAAATAAACACCAATGAAGTTATTCCTAATTACCTGTACCTATTACAGGAGACTCAGCAGCTACACCGAGTACCTTCTTAAGTAGGATTTATTTATTTATTTATTTAACAATGATGTTGTTGGAAACACTGGAACAAGACAGCAGTTTAGTTTTAGCTGCTTAACTGTGGAGCCAGACCTTGAGACTGGCTTTCTCCACAGGGGGTCAGGTTATGGTCTCAGCTGCTCCAGTACTCTGTGACTCTCCGTATCAATCCAGTGCCAATCCCTTCTTCAGACAGTTTTGCTGATGTAAGGGAGATCACAATCTGCCTCACAAGGAATGGATAAATTTTTTTTGCATTTAAAAATAAATATTCAGATTTGGAGCATTTCATGAAGCAGGGTGACCCACACCATCTGCTCCTTCTGACAGTACTTGGGAAGCCTGAAGGTCTGCTTTTCAAATCACATTGCACATATATAATAGCTTTTTTTTCCTGATTGTTCCTTTTCCTTTTTTTTTCCTTTTTTTTTTTCTTTTTTTTTTTTTTTCAGATGGGACCCAGTCAAATGAATAATTCCAGCTCCCTTCTCACAGTCCTTACCTACCCAAAATAACTCATGCAGCTCATTGAAGATTTGTGCATATCCACAATCTGTATCCCAAAATGCTAAAACAATCTATTTAACCTTTATGCCAGCTAATGCATACATTAGAACAAGGACCTATATATGAACATAAAAATGTGAAATTGAAACTCACTGACATAAAATCAAAGAGCTTGGCCATAAAAGGTGTCACTTTTATGTGATTATCTTGCCAATATCTCCATGTTGCTAAACTAAATCAAACTGCAATTTTTCCCACATGTATTGCATTTAATGGAGTTCGTTAATGACAGTGATTCCTTATAGATCTCCCTGTAATGGAAGAATGGTTCCTTGTGCCATAACACTATGGAAGCTGAGTCCCCCCCTCAAGCTGCCATATATCTTGTGAGCTTGTGACCTTATACAACTTGCTCTGTCAGGCAACACCGAGCACTGCTTTCTCTAGGACAATCCTTCAGGAAGATGGAGAGGCTCTTCAAGAACTAACTGCTGCCAGAAACTGGATCAAACCACGCCCAGAGATGGTCTCAGCTCTATTCTCCAGCTCCCTCTACTCACTGAGCTAGACAGTGTGTTCTGCAGAGGTCGGGAGTTGCATTTGTGCAGCCTCCCAGCTACCTGGGAGTTTGGATCCCAAATTTCTGCAACAGGATCTCACTGCCACCTTGTTTACCTACACTCCACATTGGACCTGGAACTGATCACAGCATGGCACACACCTGGGCTCCTCTCCTCAGTTCTTCAAAGTACTGGTGTATGAGAACTAGCTGGAACTCCAACTTCAGAGTTAGAGAAGAAAATTTGATTGAAAAAAATATATTTTTTTCTTCTGGAATATTTAGAGCAGAGTACTCTGCAGCAGAAATACTGTCCTGTCTCTGGTCCAGCAGAACGGTTGCACCTCTGAACTGAAGGTGGAGAGGTTATCATGTTGACCAAAACAACAACAACAAAGACACAATACCTCTTGAACCTCTTGCAGCCCAGGTTGCCCCTTACACCCACAACACACGCCGTCCCAGTAGTGCTCCCTCATTGTGGATGTTGCAAATCTTGCCCTGAATATGTGCAGTGGGAGCAGAGCTTACAGAGTGACGATGCTTCATCCCAGACAAGAACCAACACAGATTTTTGAGGGTCACTTTCCACTGACATTGGTCCTTACACAGGACTTCTCCCTGAAGTTAGCCCTCCCTCCCAAAGCCCATTGAAGTCAATGCAATGACAACCCAGATTAATTTGACATCCACATGCTATTTTTTTTAATTATGCTATTAGGAGAATTTTATTCACTGTTGTTTTAAAACCCCTAGAAACATGAAAATTTCATTTTCCCTGGATCTATTCATCTTCATTAAGCACATACTGATTTATTTTTTTCTTTTCTGCTGTTGGTAGAAAATCCAAGCCAATGAGACCCCCTTTTGTTGTACTTCAGTATCAGCCAGAATCTGAGATTTCAGCATTCGGTATGTGACAATGTCAAGGCCTGTAAGTGTGTGTCAGTCAATAGTGGGATCATTGCTATTGCTTTAGCAGCATTCCTGGCCAAATTGAGATTTTTATTTTCTATGTTTTTAAACCACTAGATTTTTTTTTTAATTGAAACAAGTAATATCTGCCATACAGAATAAAATTGGTATGATGGGGAGTAGGTAGGAAGGGAATAAGAAACGAAGAATTAAAAGACAGGTTTTTTAACATTTTCAGAAGCAAAAGAGTTTTCAGGGGGAAAAAATACTGCAAGTGTGTAACTAGTAGTTTTAAGCTAGGACATTCTTAACTATTCCATGGAAAATTCATTTTTTTTCATTCTTCCTCTGCATCACAAACCATGATAAGTTTTTAGCTTGTAATCTAAAAATTTTGAAAAGTCTCCATAAACAGAGATTCATTTCCCAGAAGTCAATGTTCAAGTAATTATTTTGGCATGAAATATATAAGAACAACAATAAAAAACAACCAGTTTTAGCCTGGATTTCTCAGCAAATGGTAACATATTACATCATATGACCCATACACACTGACTCAGCAGGACTGCACATCAATAGATGTTTTCTGTTCGCACAGCTCACAAGAGCAGCAAAAATAGACTGGTTGGGTCTCTGGAAACTTTAATACTTTTCCAGGTTCATTTTTAATGTTTAATGAATTGATTAGTCATTTTTAATACAAACTCCACTTTCTATGCCATCTGTGTCTACCTCTTAAGACTAGAGAAAAAAAAAGAAAGAAAAAAAAAAGAAAGAAAAAAAAAGTCTTATTTCTAAAGACTTCCAGAGTTCGGTATGTAGGTAAGAGCCACTTGCCTAGAAGGTGCATTTTATGTTTGTCCAGCAGTAATATACTCTGCCACAACACTCTTTGTCATCCTCAAGAGATTTTCTAACCCACTCCAACCCTACAAACCTCCTTGTAGTCACTAGAACTTGGGAGTGTAGAAAAATCTCTCTATTTTTGTGATATTATAAGCTTGATGTCAATTTTCTGCAGCATCCCTCAGATCAGCTAGTCACCTCATGGGAAAACAAGGTGCAAAAATGTTCTCTGTCCTAATTTCCCAGAATGAGCCCACTTCTATCCTCCCACCACACCCCACACATCCCTGTAGAACAGAGAAGCAGCAGTTGTAGCCCAAAGGTGCAACAAATGAAATGTAAATTTTTCCACTTTTAGTCTACTAAAACCAGAAAGAATGTATGATCTCTCTACATCCCTTGAAGCCTTTTGTGGTGGAGCTGTGGAGAGGAGATTCAAGGCTGCAGAGCTAAAGGACTCTTCTCATAGAAGGTTTAATCAACAGATAAGGTCCCGGGGTTGGAGAGGACGAAGGGCAGAGGTTTACAGACACAGGCAGTTCTATGCATTTTGTGAGAGAGGTGGCCCTTCCACACAGGGAATGTAGTTTATCTATGTCCTGAAAGGCACCATGTAATTTTATGGTGTCATAAAAAGGATTATTATACTAATAGCAGTTAATAATTCTAAAAGCTTCGTGACCTCTTTGGTCATCTTGGCTCAGATTCAGCCTGGGCAACTTTTTTTTTTTTTTTTTTTCCATGTGCAAATTTTAGTTGGCAATGACCATTAAACATAAGAGACCAAATCCTCAGCTGGTGTAATTCAGCCTGGCTCTAGTGAAACTGCATCTAGAGCCAATGGATTTCTGTGCTACTTTGCAGACTTGGAGAGAGGAAATGTAAAACTCTGATGTGACTTACTCTACCCTGGTATCTCAGACTGCCTTGTCTTGCTTTTTGTCCTCTGCAGTGTCTTTTGAGCCACCCTTGGGTGTAAATGGTCTTCTAATCTGAGCCGAGCTATCTCTTAACAATCATCTTTAGGAAAAATGTAACTACACATACTGGCTGGTTCTGAAAAAGAGATGCAATTCAGCTAATGTTATGTGCCAGAGTCCTCATGTCTTCTCTTATGAGCAAATCAGAGGACATACCGTAGCAACAGGAATGGAAAGAGCCCCAGTGCTCCACAGCATGGTAACCTTAACTGGTACTCTTTCCCTGGTGATCAGGCACGACCCAGGTGAGAGGTTACTCCCAGTTTCTGAGTGCCTGTTGACAGACTGAACAACCACAGGGTCAAAACTCTTCCTACCATCTGGGAGACCACCAATGAACTGACTCTGCTGCAGCTCTCCTGGTTAACATGTCCCTGGGAGAAAGACTACAATAGAACCCGAGAGGTGCCTCCATTCCTGCCTCCAGCATCTGTCCACATCTCCTTTGCACTCAGTTTCTGGGCTGAAAACATTATGTAGAGCTTTAGGGTTTCTGTTCTAAAAGAATATTTGCACTGAAGTGCTCGGAGGTGGCTCATGCATAGGCAGAGGTTTTACTAATGCAAGAGTTTGGCACCATTACTCTTACCTCAACAGATGTGGGGTTCTCTGCTTCACTTTCTCTATGCACATTCTGATGTCTATATAAATATATATAAATACGTATGTACATATACACATATATGCATGCACATATAAATGTGTATACACGCATAAGTAAAATAAACCTTGAAGAACTGTTTGCTCAAAGCACACACCTGAGGAGATTAAATCTGTTCCGGTGCCCAAGCAGCAGCTTGACCCCAGAGATGTCACTTCCCACATTTTCTAACGTAAATTCAGAATCAGGCCTCGTACTTCGCTGAGACAGTCCTCAAAAAGAATATCGGTACAGTGCATTGTGCTGGCCCAACTTAATCAGCATTACCTCTTAGTGTGAAGAATCAGGGCTCAAAATAGTCCACTCCAGTGTCTTTTGATTGCAAAGCGTTTCAAGAGGGAGGAACTGTGTACAAAAGACTAATAAAATGAAGCTCCATGCTGCATTTGTTTTTCCCACCAACTTTGCCAGAATTCTGCATCTTCTGAGCATTGTTGCAGCCATTTCTGAAGCATGATGCTCCTTGCCTCTGCAATGACCATGGTGCCTGGAGCACTGCATCTTGCAGTACCCCAGGTCCTCACCCAGAGGAGGGTTTGGGGTCTGGTGGGAGCTCCACCTGGGGCAGGCGGAGGCACAGGAGGAATGGGCACAGCTCAAGGTTCCCTGCACCGAGGCCACAGGAGAGCACAGAGGACAAAGCAAATATTAGCCCAGATCTCAGCAGCCACAAGTTAAATTGGAAAACGAAGGAGAAGAAATTAAATGGGGTGGGAGTTACTGCTCCTGAATTGAGCAGCATGGAAGCTGCATCTCTCTCTATCTCGGTCTCTTTCTGTGGCCTGTACAAACAATTTAGTGTATATATATTTTTGGCACAAATCACAGTGTCCTGTGATTCTTGATTATAATTATAATAATGGGTTTCAGAAAGCTTGCAAGTGGTTCTGGGAATTACAATAATGGTTTAGGACCGACGAGTTGTTTATATGGTTAGTGTTTGTTGCATATTAAAACAAGTTTAACAGAATAGCTGCTGTTATAAGAAACTGCAAAATACACAATTAAATGCAAACTAGCTGAAAAACACCTCTCTTCTCCTTGAGAGACAGACATGCTCATATTGTCGTCTCCACCCTGTGAGCAGGGATTAAAGCAGATGCAGCTGGCTAGTTCTGTCGCGACGGTATTCCATTGCATTTTCCTCTTCTCAATTTCCATTCCTACAATCTTCTCTTAATTTACTATGAGAAAAATATGTATTTGATCCTTTTTTTCTTCATGTTCTACTCAGCTCTCTTTATGATTATCCTTGCTTAAAGCATCCAGCCATGCAAAAGCTCCACTGAGTCATACAGTTCCCATTACACGTAAAGTAGAATTATTCCCAATGATAGCATCTTTTTCCTGTGATTTTTTTCCCAAGTCTTAATTTCTATTCCATCACATGAGAAGATTTCCACTTTCTCCTTTGTGAAATTATTTTTTAGTTCAATAGTTTTCTCTAAATTGTAGCCCAAAGCTCCTGAGGTCCACCTATCTCAGAGCTGGCTCCAAGTAACTGCTGATGAACGTGACCTTGGAAAGGCTCTCTGGTTGTAAACATGGAGCCCATCACCACTGCATGGAAACAGGGGCCCATGGAGGTGATGCAAAGAAATAAGTGATTTTGTAAAAACCTGTACAAATGTCCTTTTCTTTGTTCATGGCTGTGACAGAGAGACTCCAGCCCACAAAAGGGACTGCTGGAGTCTGCAGGATTTTGTGCCTGACTGAGCAAGAGGAATTGAGATTGCGCTCAGGCCCACAGCGAGGTTTCTGCAGCTGAACCTGCCAGGCGGAGATAGGGCTGAGCCTGGAACCGAGCGCTGGGGCTCAGCAGGGACTGCGCGATCAATGGGCTTACCCCGCGCTGGCTCACCTCCGCTCGCCTATAAGATGGATTCTGCATGCCTCAGAGCTGCGGCTTTTCTCTGTTCTGAAGGGGGAGAGAGAAAAAAATATGAAGATAATAATAAATAAAACCCACGCATCTTCCTCCCAGCTGCGTTTTCCAAGGCTGCATCTCGACACCGTCCCAGCCTGCGGCCAGCCGCTGTCACATCCCACTCGGAGAGAGCCAGCCACAGACACCGCTGTCTTCCAGCCGCTGCAGACTGCATGTTGATCGTGTTCCTCTCCTTTGTTAACACAATTGCCTTCACCTTTACATAAATCAGATTTAGAGAACACATTGCGTCTCAGAAGCCTTGGGACACCTCGAGGCCTCTCAGTTCAATGGAGCTCATTATGGAAATCAGCTAAATGCTGAGCAGAGAGATAAGTACTAACTGTTTACCAAACCCCTCCACCAGAGATATACAGCAAGAGCTAATGGGAGTTCATTTGCAGCCTTACTCAGTCATTCAGCCCTCTTTATCTGCTCCTTTGACTAATCTACAGGGAGAGATGCACAAGTTTGTGGGAAAGATCTTTCTGTGTAGCTCCTATTGCTAAGGCAAGGTGGGGAGGAAGGATGGGGAGGATCTGTGGTTATGCCATGAGCAACCAAAGCAAGACAAAATCCAAGTGCACAGCTCCAAACATTCTTGGAGGTTGCTGACATCACCTTATTTGTGGTCAAGGCCCACCTTAACTAGAGAGCACTGCACTGAAGAGGAAGAAATCCTCCCATCTCCAGACCCTGCAGACCATGCATCTGTCCGAAGGACCACTGGCACAGCAGTGAGGTTACAGAGGTGAGAAGCAGTGCTCTGAGGGTCTGTGGGAAGGAACCATGTGGTACCCAAGCTTGTACCCAAGGTGAGGGAGCATCAGGCCTGATACGAAAAGTGGATGTGAAGGTGGATGCTCCCGGTAGTGGGATTGGGTTATTCTTTGCTGGAAGCATTTCTCAGACTAATCCATCCACAACCAAATACAGGAAATCAGAAGGAAGATGTGGATGAAGATAGTCTTGTAAACACCTCCTAGGTAAGGAAGGAGGTCTTCAGATTAGCTGATACACTAAAAAGCCTGGGTGTCCCTGAAGAGCACATAGAAAACATAGCCAGCTCTCAAACAGGTGGGTTTTTTGTTTTTATTTTGTTTTGTTTTGTTACCAAAACATTTTCTTTTAGGATAGTAAAACTTTGCAAGCTGGAGAACAGTTTTGACTTGCTCCTCAATTCCATATTTTTTAAGTTTCAGAGTTGTCAAAACATTTTGTTCTGACATTTTCCCTGCAAAATGCCAATTTTCCAGTTCAGGATGACTTTCCATTTTTAAATTGGTGCAGAATTATTAATGTCGTGATTTTACAATATAAAAAGAGTTATGCTACCTTTTAACTATTTAATTATGGAGGGGAGGGAGCTGTTCAAATACAAGATGAAAACACTTGCAATTTTTCAAAGTGAAATATTTTTTCAGATTATAGGTTTGCAAAGGTTTTAAAGATGTCAGCTTCTTGTCTTAATTCAAGAAAGGAAAACATTTCAAATTCTTCACAATATTTTTGAAAGAGGAAAGCCAGTTTCAGCTCTAATAGACTCCTTTTATGGAACTAGCTCCATTCAGAGGTTCTCATTAACTACAGTCAATGGCTATAATTTTTGTCTGTCCAACATGAAGAAGTCAGAGGGAATATCATATCTATTCCTGACGTACCAGCTTCTACTGAGAGAGTGCAGTAAAGGTGCCTGTTTTTCCAAGAATCGCCTCTCTCATTAGAATGCAAGCAGACTTTCCAAACCAAGATCATTTTTCTTCCTATTGTCTCAAATTCCAATACTTTGCCCTTTTCAAATGATTTTCAAGAGAATAGCTCAGTACTAGATTTCTTTAATATTTTTTTTATTATTATTATTTTACATCTTGTAGGTTGGACTGCATTTCTCCCTCAGCTCCGAAAACCAAAGCAGAGTTTCTTGCTGACACTGTTAACCCCAGAATTTTTAAATGGAATGTTATTTAAAATTCAGGACAAATTCTCTCCTTTCTGCCTTAGTAATTTCATGCAGGTTGAGAGGGAAAGAGAGTGGAAAGGGAGATGTAATTTTGTAGCATTGTATATGTTCTCTAGGTAGGTGGTCTGGACATCCTTGTGTTTTAATGATGGTTTTATCTTTGCATTCAAAAATAATTTTCTGTTCTAAGAGATGCAAGAGTGATTTATAGACAACACGCACAAAGACAGGCACCATAACACCAAAATGCCACTACCTCTGAGATGGAACATGGCAGTTATTGACCAAATTACAGCAATGCTATGGAAAGGTTAACATGGGGATTACTGAGAAGTCTTGAGTTTAATTTGAAATTGAAGGTGGATTTAAACAAGTGAAAACAAAGTTGCTTGCATTAAAATTTTACCAAGAAGCTGGACTACTGTTGCTAGTATCCCGAAATATTTGTGACGATTCTTGGTGCTCAGCTCATGCTTTGCTGATCACAGCAGAAGGCATGGGAAGCTGTTTGGACTGAAAATTAACCCACGGTGAAACTCCACGTGGGGTAGAAGCACTTCTCTTTTTCATTCACCAGCACTTCCTTGCAAATGGTTCATTCCCCCAATCACTTCTCCATGCATTTTCAGTAAATTAGGTCTTTTATGCGTTGTTTAAGACCTACCATGATGAACAGCCCTGGCAACAATGGTCTCTTTGTATAGTCCCTCTACAGACAGCTCAAATAGCAATGAACCTCACTGGATCATCTTCTTACCAAGGCTCACCAACATTTCTCTTCCTAGCCTGGAAATTTACAGCAGTATTAGTTATACTACTAGCTGAAAGTTCCGGTACAATTAAAGCCTAGGTCTAAATTTGCAATAAGTTGAATTTAAAAAAAGGAAACTTCTAGAGGAACCAGTCAGAATTGTTTTGCACTAGATAGAAAGGCCAATAGTCCTGCCTATTTCTTCTGAGACTGATGCTGTAATTTCTTCGGGGTTTCATGGTGACCTTTGGTGAATTTCATGATCTGGTCCTTTAGAAAGCTCTGTATTGTATCTCAGTCATTGTACAAATAACATCTTGGGATTATAGCCTTCTGTTAATAAATGTGGTTAATCATCAATAAGAGAGTTTCAGCTATTATACACTGACGATGTAATTTTATACCTCGCCAATCCAGAGAAATCGGTTCCATTCCTTTTAGATTTGCTGGATAGATTTGGGGCCTTTCAAGGTTAATGTCACTAAATCATCTGCTAATTCTAAAGAATCATTTGAGACCCTGGAAAGAATGTGCCCTTTTCATATTTCTAAGCTAGGTTTTAAATACTTACTTGGCTTTATATAATCTGCTGGGTTTAGAGAAAAGATTGATACTTTTGTTGCTTCACTAAAGCAAATATACAATGACCTTGATAAGTAGTCTATTTTATGCATAAGTTGTATAGGATTCATTAACACCATTAAAGTCATCAGTCTCAGACAGTTAGATCTTCCCTCATTAAACTCCATTTCACTATCAAGTCAGTTGAATAAAATAAAATAAAATTAGAAGTCAATGAATGGTCTTGTTTGTGGTAAGAAGGAATGTCTGTGCAGAAGCCGAGCCACAGTAATTTTATCTATGCTAGCTGACTACAGGCAGCAGGCTAGCCATGCAGCCTGCAGCTCGGAGTGTCTTCATATACCTTTCTCTTAACTTACAGTGTGGCTGAGTGTAGACGGACCATCAGGGAGAGAGAAAGAGCTTTCTGAAGATGCATAAGAAAGTCTGTGTTTGTAGACTCTCATCATATGGAAATTGTACGAAAGAGGCATTCTCCCCCAGCCTCAATCCATTTCTGGTCCATTCAGCAAGCAAATCTGAAAGTTCATGGTGGGAAAACTCCTAGGAGGATGGGTAAAGCTTGGTTTTGTTTTCTTTGTATATTCCTTTTTGATCTGTACTTAGCTAAAACAGACAAATGAACTCCCAATACCAATTCCTAGGAAAGAATGTGAATACCCTGTTCTTTGGGAGTATGTCTGTAGGTAAAGATAGATGACCCCAGTCAAAGCCTCCCAACAGATCCAAAATGGCACACAAGTCAAAGAGCGGCCATTGAGGAGCGGCAAATTCTGCCTAGGAAAGTGAAGTCAGTTGCAGCAGGACTAAAAAGTTCAGTTCACTTTGTCCTAGATTCAGACATGCCCAATGAATTGTCTATCACAGTCAGCTACAAATATAAGACATAATACATATAATAAGGCCTGCTATATAAGACAACCATCCCTTCAACTTTTCAGAAAGCACATGTTCACTCATGCATCTGTGGTGGCAATGTACTAAATATTTTTTAGTAAAAAAAAAAAAAAAATTTAAAGAATGAAGTACATAACTTAGTATCATTTTTCCAGCAAGTTTTAAAATTTTTAGAACAAACCCTGAAGATTTTTGTAAGTTTTAATCTGCACACTAGAAATAACAGTCTTCCAGGACACCTGCTCGTACCTTCCCACCAGGCACTGGAAAGGAGGAATGGAAATGAGAAAGCTTTTCACATCTAGTTGTTGCTGACTTTCCAGTTTAGAAGCATGGGAATTACTCCTATAATATTTTGTTTGTAAAGTGCTGTGAATCTGATCTATTAAACTTATTTGCAAATTGTCTCACCAGTTCTATAAACCAGATATGTAATAGAGGAAGAAGGAGGAGAAAATTGGCAAATAATGCTATCAAAATACTATAACATCAACTGAATAAATTACCTGGCAAATGCTGTTTGACTAGTTCCATTGTGATTGTCACAGGCAGAGCCTGAAATCTCATCCAGGCAGGAGGAGTGTATGGAGTGTGATTGCTGTCTATAGGGTTCCAGGTAGCTGCAGGATGCAGATCAGCCTGCAGAGGTAAACCCAAGTCTAGGCATCCTTTCTGAAGGAAATTCAGGCTTCTTCTTAGGGTATTGTGGGAATAAAATATCTGTTTGACGAGCTGCTCTTATTAGTCACTGGTTAATTTCTCATAATGCACTAGGTGTGGTGCCGACAAAAAACAGTGGCCAGCATTTCCCTGGCTCTTCTCACAGAAGAATAGCAAGGAATGTAATTCGGTGGCTAAATGCAGTTCGTTTATCTCCTGCCTTTAGCCAACAAATTTATCACCCACATTAATATCCAAAGAGGTTAGAGTTCAGTGAATGAAACATTTGTTTTCTTGTGCTCTCTCTATAAATAAACTCTCCCACTTTCATGGCAGTATTTCTACAAAGCGAGTGAGAGAAACAGGCACATTAAAGAGATAGTTGTGTGCGTGTGGTGGGGGAGACTGTGCGCATGTTAAAATGCTCCCGCTGCAGACCTCTGTGACTCTGACTGCATTACATTTTCTCTCTTCTCTTCCCTCTCTCTCTTTTTGTTGTCTCATAGTTATTAGTCAGCCAGATATTTTTCATCTCTTGGAAAGATACTTTAGCTCATATCCAATGTAATCATCTCAGGGGCTTTTACTTTAGTCCCCACAGGCCTGGAGAAACAATGACTTTTTTACTGATTAACAAAACAAAACAAAATGCGAAGAGAAATGGCTTTTTTTTTTCTCAACCTTTCATTAACTGCTACTGTGCCTGTTCAGTTTGGAAGAGTTTGTTTCCCAGTTTCAAGCCAAGCTATAATCTCTTTCTGTTCTTTGGCCCACATCGAGCCCTTGTTTGTGTGAATCAATATTTTATTTACAATCCCAACAGATAATAGTACAGAAGAGTCTGCAGGATAAAACAGTGCCAAAGTCCCTATGCCCAGCCCTGCCGTCTGCTGCTTCAGTGTGAGTCCTGTCACACCACTGCAGCGCTGTGGTGGAAGCTAGTTCTAAGTCTGAGCCAAAAAAATGAACACAGCCATGTTCGTAGTTAAGGGGATGTGAAAGTCTCCCAAAATAATGCCTGAGATTTATATGAACGTCACCCCATCTGTGCAAGCAGAGCAAAAGAAAGTCCTGCTCAGAGCTGTATGTTATAATGTCATGAATGACACAGAGGCACAAACGTCCTGCTCCACGATTCCATGGACTGAAAGTAATGCAGAGACATTGCACTTAAGCACAGGAAGGCGAAATGTGTACATTACAGAAAATAAAAAAATAAAAAAAAAAATAGCCCTGAAAGCCATTTAGGCTTCCCATTCCCACCAGTAGTCTGCTTCTCTAGAAGGAGAATCTTAAGAAAGGGAAAATAAATTAGATAAAGGTAGAAAGCAGTTGTGTAAATGACAAGGCAGAGTGGCTCACGGCCACTCAGATATATTACTTTGTCCTGAACCTTTCCAGTGGTGCCAACCTCGGTATCACGATCCCACAACCACCAGTAAGGGTGATGACGATTTTGAGAACAGAGCAGCTGGGCAGCCTGCTTTTTCTTTCCTTTTGTGCTCACAAAGCAAACGAGGACCAAAATGTTCTTGAATAATCTAGAAGGGTTTTTTTTTTTTTTTTCATTAAATTTAGCTGCAATGTGGGACAGAGGACTGATGGCCCCAGTCAGTGGAGTTCTCTGGTTCCTCACAGAGTCAATCAGGGATTTGCAAGGTGGGTTTCCACAACTGGCACCACACAACAGATTTTAGTCTTTGACTAGAGATGCCACTTAGATTCACTTGCAGAGTGAATCTCTCGGTGCAGCTCTTGACTAGAGGTGCCACAAGATTCACTTGCAATAAACTACCTTTTTTACATCTCTTCTGGATCAAGCCTTTATTACGGAAGCACATGGGACTGGGGTGTCTTAGCCAAGCTTCCCATACCTCGGACAGCTGTCCTTTTGAAGCAAAATTCAGCATACAACATTATTTGTCAGCTACAGTGACCAGGAACTTTTCATTCTATAAAAAGATATCCCTTTGTTGTTGTTGTTGTTTTTCATTTTTAGTTGAGTTCCTGAGAAAAAACAGATATCAAAATATCCAATTTTCTTATAGGACAGAAAATCCATTTTCTCTTCACAGTGCTCTGGACTCCTGAGCCTCCATCAGATGTCAAAGTCTTTCAGTCATGAGTAGAGATGGCAAATATACCAAAAGAGATTTGGTAACATGCAGGTCAATGGAAATCATGCATTTGTTTCAAAAAAGAATTTAAAAGCTCTTGCATATTCCTTCTCTGAATAGTCAAGTCTGTTGTTTTTTGAACAGTCTACACCTTTAGCAACCCTTACAATTAAATCATCTTCAACACCAGCCAAGACTCCTCTATTGCTGTCACCTCTTGCCAGCAGCAGCTTTGCGTGTATCTGCATACCCACATCCCACTCTGCACAATGGAAACGGGCACAAATCTTCTCCATCTGCCCAGGGGTATTACTTTCAGTAAGGTCTGCATCTGCTTTGGTTCTGTGCTTAGACAAATACTTGGATAGACTCATCAGAACATACTCAGGAAGGGCAAGACTTTCACTCACATACTGCCTTTCAAAAACCTTCATCCATGTTTTTTGGGATGCATTTCACACTGAGAGTGATTTTCCCAAGAGGTTAAATCACAAAACCCAATGAGGGAGTTTGTGACGGTTATTCACAAAGTTATGTATCAATTATTTTTTACAGCACACAACAGCTTTCCCTAAAGAGCTAGACCAGCCTTTACCCCAGAGGTGAAAATATTAACAGACTCAAAATATAGTTTATTTTATGTGTGGTTGTAGTGCTCTGGAGTCCCAGAAATGGACAAAGGCCTCATTGTGCTAAGAAAAAAAAAAAAAAAAAAAGGCAGAGGTGTACTGTAAAGAGAGTGCAATCTAAAAGGCATTACCTTTGCTCTTCTGACCACCTCAGATGCTGTATGGGGTTCCCAAGGAACAGGGCAGTGGTTTTACAATTACTGAGTTGCCGAGCACTGCAGTGCTGTTTTATCCACAGCAGGATGCAAGCTATAAATAATCTCTCTAATTCTTAATCTCTCTTCCCCTTAGGAGATTTTCTTTTTCTAAATACTCCCTCATTTTGGAATTTCTGCTGAAAATTTGGCCAACAGAGGTCAAGACTTAAAATTTTTATTACTAGATTTGGGAGAAGAAAAGATAAATATTTCTAGCTCTTTAACAGTGAGAGGAAAGCAGTGAGAGTGACAGTATAATCCATCAGGTCCCTTTATTATCATATGGCCTTAAAAGAGGAAAACTGGCTCAGGAAAGTGGTGCAGGAGGCCAACACCAAGGCTGCCCATTATGTTGGAAGTCAACATTTTTTAAACCATCCGTACAACTAAACTTTCAGAGTTTCATATCAAAAAATAATTAAACCATTAAGCAAGATTAAAATGTCTGGCATATCTCCTCAGAACTTTATCAGCTCACCACTTTATGTTACACTATAATGAAAAAATACAATGTGGAAACGGAAAGTTCGGCACTATTGAAATATATCCTAAAAGTAGAAGTGAAAAATCCCTCAGACCTTTTCAAAAGGACTTGTTTTGACATGTTGTTGTCAAAATTGTGGATCAAACTGATACATAGGAGTGTTGTTGAAAGGAAACTCGGTATTGAAAATGACATGGAAGTTTTAGTAAGTGCTGTGATTTAGAGTACAGAAATTGGGTTCCAGTCCACACTCAGCTGCTCAATGAACTTGGAGATCTTCCTTTTTTTTTTTTTAAATCTTTTCTCAAAAATTAAGGCTGGAGCAAGGACTTCCTTGTCATGTGTCTAATCAATGCTTACCTACTGCGGTGGCAATTCAGTCTTAATCGGAACCTTTAGCTGTAAATTGCATAATAAAGTATAATATTATACAAGTAATCAAATGCAGACCCTCAAGGCATATTCAAATCTGTGTTGGTTAAGAAGGAATACTTTCTCTGGTTCATTCTTTAAATCACCATCTTATTTCTGGTGAAACTAGCCTCTACAAAGACAGACACTTTCTGCTTAGTGAATAGTTTTTTTTTTTTCCCCCCGTGGCATTCAGTTCTTAGCTTTCCAAATCATGTAATTATCCAAGATGTCATTATAAGTCAATCAATGTGATCTATCTGCCCACTTGTACCTGGTCTACAATCATTAGTCATCCAAACAGGCCACTAAAAATCACCATGTTAAAGAAGACAAGCCCATTGCCAGCTCCCTCTCTACATCGTGGACACAGCTGTCATCACACCTTGGTCTCACCCAGAAAAACATTCTCCCCCACAATCCCTAATGCAGGAGTTTGATTTTACATACTCCAAGCTGTATGCCTAACACCTGAACCAATACATCAGCTCCGAGCCTGATGCAGGTTCTGTTAGCAGCTCAGATTGCCCATGACAAAGACTGTAAAAACTTGCAGAGAGCTGCTTTGTCCTTTAATAGTGGCTTTCTCTTTGGATGATCAGTGTGGACAGGCCTATACAAATCATAAATCATGAATTAAATGG
Source organism: Anser brachyrhynchus (assembly GCF_964034855.1). Taxonomy (NCBI): domain Eukaryota; kingdom Metazoa; phylum Chordata; class Aves; order Anseriformes; family Anatidae; genus Anser; species Anser brachyrhynchus. The sequence continues at coordinate 7,648,224 of NC_137712.1, read as the reverse complement.
CTCAGTAAATAAAAAATGGACTTATCAAGGACACAGTAACCATTGTTGTAAGCCAGACCCTCTAGTGCAAGGAAAAGATTGGCACTAATGTGCCACATGCTTCATTTGTTTCTTCATTTACAGAGGGAGCCATAAGCTTTAAGAAGGAATGACATTTATATTAAGGGAAAGAAAAACAAAAGCAAAGTCTCCTAAGGACCACAGCAAATAATATTGCCAACCCTAAGCAATCAAAACAGGAGAGTCTGTCATTTAGGAATCTTGGAGTAAAAAATAGTGGGGATGTTTCTTGGGCTTACTTGGTGGAGTTTTTATTTTAAAATAACAATACCAATTTCTGTATTGGATTTTGAGACTATAAAGGGTACTCTTTTTATATAAACAGGATGATGTTCACTGCTAGAATGCTAAATAAGTTCCGCTTCCTTTTTCCCTTTTCCTTTTTTCCTCTTTGCTTTTTCCTGAAGCTGGAGCTCTGAGGAGAATCCCAAAAGCTGCAGAACTCATTGTAAAACTGCAAAAACACATGTCCTGGCATATGTCAGGTTAGTTCCCCCACACAATACAGTAGCTGCCTCTGTGGATAGCAGACTCGGGAAATGGCAAGGCGCTGTAGAGAAAAGCAGCATGATCCTGCCGCCACTCCAGGCCCTGCAGTGCTCCCGCAGAGACATGGACAGCAGCTGGCCCTGCTCGGCTCCATTCTCTTTCCCTGCTGATTCATTTGTGCTATGGTCCAGGACAAGCTGCATGGTGGTGAGGAACGAAGGAGCCACCCCAAGCATTGCTTACAAAACAGCAGCGCTTCGTGCCAGTGGATCACATAAAGACAAAAGCACCAATCCTGCATCTTTCCAGCTTTGGAGCATTAGACACACTCGGCAGCTCCCTGGGATGTGGCTCCCAAGGGAGGGCTGTGCCATGGGGGCTGGGGGCTGCATCTGCTGGGCAAGGGTCCTGCTGCCGCCGCCTGCGAGCCGCCTGTCCTCACAGTCTCATTTCCGAAGGGTGTTATTTCACTGCTGCCTCCCAGATAATGTAACTGAATCATTCAATTGAGCATAAAATAGAAATTTGGCTTCTTATCTGCTGGGAAACCAGCTTTACTATTTTCTTTCCGCAAAATACATTTTTCACTATCTTATCTTCTAATAAACAATCCCAGCTCTGCAGGCTGCAGAAATGTTCTGAACACATTTAAGAGACATTTTTTCCCCCTCTCTTTCCCCTCTCCCTCCCTCCTCATCCCCCCTTCCCACACTTTAAAATGTCTGTTTTAAAGCCATATTTTTAAAAGGGATCCAATTTGTATTCCATCTTCCTTTGGTAAAGGTATATATTTTTCATAAGCCTGTCCTCTGCTTTTGAGGCCTCTCTCTCTCAGTTTAATTTTCATCCCCTTCTCCCTTTCTTCTCCCATACAGAACTGAAACATTAACTCCCCCTACACCCCTAATGCTTTCTCTTGTTTTAAGAAAAAGTCAATTCAGGCTAAAAAACTGCTCTCCCCTCCCCCGGACCTGCCACGCAGCGCTTGCCTAACGGAAACTAAACGTGTCAGGGAAAGGTCAGCTATGAATTTTTAAACCTTTCTATCTCACTCAGGCTGACATCAAAAGCATTAGCTGTAGCACTAAATCAGGGAGCCAGCAGGAATTAGAATATGCAACAAGTCCTGCTGCAGAATGCGACGTGGCGGAGGATGTTCATGGGCCCCTCTCGGCATGGGAAAAAAACCTTCACCAAAATTCAGCATCAAGGCACAGGTTTATTGCTCGTGTGCCCTCCTTCTTGGGCAATCACACCAGCTAGCTGCCTCTTGCAAGGGACTGGTGAAAAACTGTAAATGGAAAGCTGATCTGGGAGGTGGTTTCAGGATCTCCCCTCTCCTCATATACAACTCCACGGTCTTCTCCTTGGGGCCCCCAGCTCTTCTCTAAGTGCTCCTCCCTCTGGGTTAAAGCCTTGCTGACTCAAAAAAAAAAAAAAAAAAAGGCTGAAAAGCTGAAAGCTGAAGCTGTCATGTCCTACCAGCTCCATCTTATAAAGTGCCCGTTTTGTTGGAGGCATACAGACCTGCAGTCACTCTCCAGACCTTCCACCACACCTCTGGGGCTCTGTTTCTTTCTTCAAATTATTTTACTTTGGAGTTTCATTTTTTCCTGTTATGTGCACAACCATGTCTCTGGGCAGTTTTGTTTTGAAGGGAAGATACCTAGATTTGTTGTAGAAGGGCTCCAAAACGAAATTTGTCATTTTCCTGCTTCTTCCCAGGCTGGTGTTGAGTCCTTGCTGGTTTTGCCTCTTTCCTCTGAACAATGAGCTACATCCCAAGGACGGAGTGCACTGTATCACCTGTGACAGCAGAACACGGGCACAGTTCAGGGGGTGATATATTATTCATTGATCATTTAACAATTTGGCAGCTGGAAGCAGAACTTATCCCATCAGACTCCTGTGCACAAAACAACCACTCGTATGCAATGGGCATGTTTTAGGAGAATCACAAAGGATGTGCCTACAGAAAGGAAAAGTCAAGTTAAACAAAACCCCAGGCAGACGAAGTCTGGCTTGGCCTCTCCACAAAGCTGTAAATTGGAGTGCAGGGATGTTCAGGAACATCATCTGGAAAGCCTGGCACTGAAGTGTGTGTGATAGCTGCCCTGGAAGCCTTCCCCCCATCCTGGGACAGGCTGGGGTGACTTATGGTTTTCCATTAGACACTGCCAGCTTGGAGCAAACTCCCAGCTGGTCCTACTGAGGTCTCTAAGAATTGTCACTGTTTGCAATGGGGACAATTTCAACATTTTCAGAAACAAATCTTTGACATCTTTCCACCATTTCACCCTCTGTCCATTTTCAAGACTTCCACCATACTTGACAGACTATTAATATCATGAATCATTTAGAGGAGGATGCAGTGATTAGGAATGGAACTATTATTATTTTCTATTTCCTTTACATTGAAGAACAAGGTATTTTTATTTAAAAACTTTATTTTTAATATAATTTATTTTCATTTTTATCTATTTTATTTTTTTTGTTTATTTTTTAATATAAGTGTCTCGTTCCTGTCCAAGGTGTCACATTAAGCTTCAGCTTTCTATTTCATGTCAACCTTTATATCCTAGAGAATATTAATCATGTTTTTTTTTTTTAATATTTAGCATTTCAAAAGTCCAAACTTATTTTGTATCACATTACTAAGTTTAAAATTCTTTAAACTATGTCTTTGTTTCTGAAACTATTTTGGGGGGGGAGAAACATTTCCATTTTGTTAAAAAATGCCAGTGTATTGACTCTTTTTTCATTCTGAATGGAAACAAATTCCAATGCGTCACAGTTGAACAGAAATTCTGTTTCCAAACAGCTTCAGTTTCCATCTGTCCATAGTGAATCACTGTCCATCTCTCCACACAATCTTTCAGCCTTATTCTTCATCCAGCTTTTCCTCTGTGTTTACATCTCTCCATCTGGCCACCCGTATGCTCCTTGATAACTCCATTTACCCTTCCATGGAGCCAATTTTCTACCAGCAGAGCATCCACCAAAGACTTGGAGACCAATTGTGTGCTTTTCAGAGCTGAGAAGTGAACTGGCAGAGATAAATGCTTGATGAAAAGTTTTGCATTTTTGACTGATGGATGGCAGGACTGGTGACGCAAGAGAAGATCCTGAAGTTTAAGGATGCCTGATATTTGCTTAACATGTTTAAGGAGTAGTACGAAGCTTTTAAGCAAGAAAAAGTATGTGGGCATCTATCCATTCCCACTAGAAGTACCACAGACTCACTTGACACTGAGAGAGCGTATCTGTTAATCCCCTTGTTTTTTCTGGCTTTCACAGTGCTTTGGCAGGGGGCCTAGCTTTCCCTTTTCAAACATTTCATTGAAACAAGGCAAAGATGGCCATAAAGGCACTAGAGTACCCTGCGTTGCTCCGTATTTAAAATCCACATCAGATCTTTGTAATGGTCCATAAAGCCTCCATAAACTTAGGTAATGAACTGCAGCAAGAGACATGGTGTCTTGTTCCTGGCTGGCATGAGGCCAGCCCCTGACGAGTCTGCCACGGTGGTGTGTACATCCTCTGCACCTTCACTGGAGTGTCCCCATGTGCTTGCCCAGGACATGACCAGCTGCTGAGATGCTCGGTCTTGTATCACTTCTTTTGTTGGAAATGTAGGCCAAATCTGTTACTCTTATTCCTGGATGGAATGGAGTAGACTAACTTGGAGAAAGTGGTGGGTGGGCTCCAAGATCCAGTGAGTTATCATTATAAATAAATAAATAAATAAATAAATAAATACACAGAAATATTTCCTACCACCTCTCACCCAATTCAGAGTTTTGCAAAATCCTTGATGCATATTGCTGAACTCACAAATCATTCCCTATCTGTATTGCAGTGACCACGCAGCACTTCCATTCTTCTTCTGACTGGATGAAATCACATAATTTGTTGCATTTAGTTGTATCTCATTGCACAATGCCCTATTGCCCTGTTATCATTTAGAGGTGAGCTTGCTAATGTGAATAGAAGGACCAGGATAATCAAAAATCTTAGTGGATTTAGGAATTTGAATGTCAGTGAGATAATATTTAGCTGCATTAAACTTCTGTTAATAATCCAATCAAGAAGAATAAGAGCCAGTTAAACCTTCAAAGAGAAAGAAATGCTTATAGGAAATAAAAATCATAAATTTTCTTCTGAATTCCATTTATTTTTGCCTCTTCTTTCTTTGCATTTTCATTTTCTGAAAGATTTGGGACCATGCTAGTTGTTGTTCATTTCCGAAGGTATAAAAACTCACTTGCTAAAGAACTCTTTGTTGATACAACAACACTTTTTATTTAATTAACAGTGAAAAAGTCACATCTGTATTTGTCAGCTAACCAAATTATGCTAAAGAAAAATATTATTTTAAATCTCAAAATGGGGAAAATTATACGAAAACATGTTAAGTGCTTAAGAAACAAAAAAGTGTCTGTAACATATACTGATGTTCAATCCTGTACAAAAGAATAATCTGTAATATATAAATCATAATATTCTGGAATATATAAATGGTTTCTGTACTAGATTGAGTACTGGTGAGATTTGAGCTGGAGCACTATGCTTAGATTTGGCACAACATTCAGGAGAAATGTGGCCAAAGTGGAGAGAATCAAAAACTGAGAATTGACAATGGTAAGAACGATTAAAAATAAATAAATAAATAAATCAAAGAAAGACAGAAGAACTTGGGGCTCCTTAGCAGAAAAGTTAAAGTAATAATATAGAAGATATAAATAATGTAAAAGATAAAAGGCATGAAATACTGGTCTTATATTGCAGAATAGATATTTATGTTAGGTCGTAGGAAAAGCTTTTTTTTTTTTTCCATTCAGGGAAATGAAGAACTGGAACAGATTGCTTGAGGACACTGATGAACCCCACCAATGAAAGTCTTTGAGAATATGGTTAAATCAAAATGTGGAAGGGGAACAGTCTTGCTGATTTTGCTTTAGGTATGGAAGCAGACTGGATAAGCTCCTGAGATCTTTTCTGTCCATGCTTTCTGTAGGTCTGTGACCTATGGATACCTTAATGTGGTCCCTGAGTGCTTTGTCTGGGGTACCTGAGCTGCCAATTTCTTCATGTTCACATCTCCATCTCCGCACAAGCTTTCTTTCAGGCTGAAATGGGATTTCTGGATACTCTCCTGAAAGGCTTGTAAAGCTCTGGTAAACACAGGGCAAGTTGGGTATCCCATTTGGCTCTGTCACTTTTTAAAAATCTAGTTATTATTGAAAGTTACTGTGCCAGCAGTTGTATTATTAATATTATTATTTATTATTTATGAAGTGCCAAGTGTGTGCTAGATGCTTATATGATTATACACTGAGTAACGCTGGAGTTGCACAGTCTACTGAATTACGATGTAATGTTATTACCTGCAGCCTTTGCATGAGAATGATATTTTTCATTTGCTGTAGATAGCTCCTTCATCATGTGATGATCTGAACAGGGTCTGTGAATTTTAAGCCATTAATGTACTAGACCTGACACCAAGGAGAGGTAGCAAGAGAAACGGTACCCCCACTTTACAGACGGGGATTAATTCTGGGGCTGTGAGGAGACTGAAAACCTCGATGTCACACAGCAAAACATGAAAGCTATCAACTTATTGTAAGCTGCTGGTTAATTTTACTGACTGGAATGTGATAGTTACTGTGCTTGGAAATGCAAAGTCTCCATCCCCTCATGATCTCAGATGATCGGACTTAGCCGAGCTCCTGTGGCAATGACTTCCATATGCTAGTTACATATTATATCAAAATGTATTCCCTTTCATATCAATGTTCTTTCTACCACCATTTGAGGCAAAGATAGACTGATTTTCTAGGAGAGAAAAGAATAGGTGTGCCTAAATTTTCTGTATTCCTCTCAGTACTTGCCAGTATTTTTATGCACTCATACAGTTATTCTAATGAGACTAAATTTGCAAATCTTTTGATCTCTCTTTACACAATATTTATTCATGCTTTACACAATATTAAATCATAGTAAGACTCTTAAAACTTTGGACTGCAAAGACCGTCAGATGGAATAAATAACCAGATTTCAAAAGTATCAGCAGTCAAAGAGAGGCATTTTTATTCACTTAAATATATTAATCATAATTTTTTTTCTAATCGTCGTCTGATCAGTTCTAATATCTACATTACAGGAGTAGGACATTACTATGTCCGTACCTCCAACTGCAGTTTTAATCAGAAGAGAGTCTGCTCTCTGGTTTAATGAAGTAAATGAGACCTCCGGTAATATTGTCTGTGTAATTGACATAGTTCTCTGGGAAACATTACACTTTATAATGAAAATACTGTACATAATTAGGATCTAATAGGAAGAAAATAGTAATTAGGCAGAATTAACTGAACGGAAGCAATCAAGCAAATAAAGGTTATTCTCTGGAGAGGACCCTTTGGGGTTCAAATGTGTACATCCTATGATTCTAAAGAAGTCACGGTAATTAACAAGAGTCTTTTCATTGCATAAGAATAGCCTAACACTGGCTACTGGAATGACCCCTGCAAACCAGAATGTGTTATTTCAGTCCTGTCCTTCACAGGCATTGGGAAAAGGAGGTTGGTTGTATCTTACATCGTAGGTGTTTGCACAATGGCTTTGGCAGAGGTTATGAAGGCATCAAGACCTTTAATTCTGTTCTCACCGCAGCCTTTGTGGACCCTTGTTGCATTTCAATTTCTGCTCTTGCTCATCGAAGTTTCCAGAGCAGCTTGCTGTACATGAATTTCACAGCAACAATAATCCATGTACGATTTCACAGAAATAAGCAGATTACACGACAGTCGAGGAGTTATCCTTTCCCCTGGAACTACCAGAGTAAGTCTAGCCAGTTGGTTATGTACAGCTCTGAGCCTCTGCTCATTCACATAGGGAACTTCTAAAGTTGTCCTACAAAACTCTTCAGTCCAAGCTCTGGAGCATGGTGGTAAAACTTTTCCTAATGAACTTGCTTCTTCACGCACTAGTTTTTGTGGCAGCATACACAAACTTTACTAGTCTCAAGACTTCTTGTTAGACTGGGGCCATTTCTCACCCTTATGTTTTAAAAAGAGATCGGGAGTAAGTAAAGCATGCTTCTTTAATGTGACACTCGTGTCGTGATGTCATGTGATGTGATCTCATCAATGTGTATAAATACCTGAGGTGTGGGAGACAGAGAGATTTGGCCAACCTCTTTTCAGTGGTTTGTGGGGATAGGACAAGGGGTAATGGCCACAAGATAGAGCACAGGAAGTTCTGCAACAACATGTGAAAAGACGTCTTCACAGTGAGGGTGACGGAGCACCAGAACAGGCTGTCCAGGGAGGTTGTGGAGTCTCCTTCTCTGGAGATATTCAAGGCCTGTCTGGACGCCTACCTGGGCAGCCTGCTCTAAGGAACCTGCTTTGGCAGGGGGGTTGGACCCCATGATCTTTCAAGGTCCCTTCCAATCCCTTCAATTCTGTGATTCTGTGACACCCCGTGTATCCTTTCAACCGATCTCTCAAGTTCTCTCATCAAAAATTAATTCCCCATTTGTTCAGATGTAGATGCACCAATTTCAGTCGATAAAGCTCTGCTCTGAGTTGTGATTTCAGCCCATTATTCTGGCATTCAGGTCCATAAATTGTACCTGCTAAAGCAGACCTTCTGGAAAGGAATCCAGTGCTGACCTGAAGACTTGGGGATGGAGGTTCCAGCACACCTGCTAGCACATTGTTCCAACAGTTAATTGTCCTTTCTGTTACAAAATCTATCCTCTAATTTGAATTTTTCTGGCTTCAGCTTCCAGCCATTGGTTTTTATTATGCCCTTCTCTGCCAGATTAGAGTCATTTAGTACCCAATACTTTCTCCCAGTGAAGAGATTTGCACCCTTTAATCAAGACACTTCTCAGTCTCCTATTTTGATAAGAGGTTGGGTGAATTGAGGTTAGAAAAGCTAACTGAAAAGGATACAAGTAGAATTTTTGGATTTTTTTAAAATCTCAAATCTCATTGCAGAAAAAAAAATAAAAGAAAAAAAAGAACTTCAATTCAAATTGTCATTTTTTCTCCTTTGTTTTTAAATCTCAAGCTTCTTTTTTTTTTCAAATAAAATATTTCTAAAAATAAGGTTATTTTTTATTTATTTATTTAGTGTGAGAGATGATAAAAATATTTATCCCTTTGCCTTCACTTTTTAAACTAGTCACTTCAATCCCTGTTTATAGGGATTTCTAAAGCAAACCAGATGAAACTATCACAATTTGTCTGAAGGGTGTGCACACAGAAGAGCTCTGTAGAGCAGGAAGGTGAAATGAATGGGCTGCTGGGAACGGGGTGTCTCTCAGAGGTAACACAGCACTCCCTGCCTGGAGGAACAGGCTGTATTTTGGGGTCTCTTGAGCTTTGTCTGCTATGGGATTGAGAATCTCACTCCCACAGCTTTGGATGCCTTTCAAGTAATGCTGCAAGGCCAAAAGATTTGCAGAATGGAGCGTTTCAGCTACACACCCGGAGTTGCCCTGGAACATCTCCTCTGTAGCAAGTGTGGAGAGGTTCTCGGGGGTCCTTTACCCCTCACCAAGCCATGAATGGTATTCATGGTGTGGGTTATAATCCAGCAGGGCCTGGAAAATGACCAGTTCAGGAATCCCAGCTCCCCACACCGGTCCCAGAACCAGTCTAATCCCCATCATTTCACCCGGCTCTCAGTGAATGATGTTAAGCTACCTAAGCAATGTTTAATCCTTTTGGTTTTCGATACACTGAGCAATGGGGACTGAAATGCAGTTTGTAGATCTAACATAAAAGCAGGGCAAAAATGGTGAGAGAAATTCAGGGACTGTAGTGGAGTAGCACTGAGTTTTCCTCCAAGCTCTATTGCTGAACCTGTGGTTGAATTTGGGCAAAGAATGTCTCATTCCTGTGCCTCAGTTTCCCTGTTGCTAAAATGAGTGGGACAAATGAGCCAAGAGTTCATTTGATTTATAACCAAATTAAAAAGAAATGGGAAAAAAATTACAACTGTGCAGAGGAGTTTCTGAAGCCTCACTTACTCTGGCCTGATATTTGGGCTCTCTAATGCCAGGTGAGCTCCAAAGTGAGCTCCAAAGGACAGCTGCAGCTGTCCTCCAAGAGCACTTCCAGAGTTCACTACCCGATTGCCTACCTTGAGGATATTTATAAGAACGTAATGTCTTTACAATTGCAGCAGCCCTCTTGATAGAGGTGGGAGTGGAGAATGAGTTCACGATTTATTTTAGGGAGGACAAACACAGACACACTATGCACAAGAATGATTGTACAGAAAATCTTTGACAAATGAAACAAGTTTTTGTTTTTTCTTCTTTTAAATGTATTTGCTAAAAAGAAAAACAGTAGGAGGAGGAACCTACGGAGTGAGCAATATTTTTATGAAATCATGTCATTTAAACACAGATTAAATTTTGCATTCTGTGTACAGGACACTTAATTCTTGGAAAAAAAATCTTGTCTTTTGTTCAGCACACTCATAAACCTGTAGAAGAATAAGTCATTTTAGATGATTGAGGTGTTATATTTTTTAAATGCCTTGAATGTCTTGAAAATGCCTCAAATAATGCTTTCTTTCTGTTTCAGAACATTTCTCTCCACTTCTTTTCCTTTTTTTTTTTTTCCCTTTATTTTTTACAGGGTTGGGGTGGATCAGAACTATTCATGATATTCAGCACAACTTTGTTGCTGCTTTTAGCCCAGATGTGAAACCCATTTTTCCAACAAAATCACCATTTCTTTAAAACTTTGGATCAACCTCCCAAAAATAACACTGGCCCCCAACCCTTTGCAGTCTTTGAGGCTGATGCATACAAATTATCCTGCAGCAGCTAAGCATTGATATTATTATTGTTCTCTATTACCATGGGCAAAGTATGATCCAGACAAATATCTAATAGCCACTTGTGCACACCAAAAGTAAGATGAAAAACCTCAGCAAGTTCAAAGTTTGTACTCCAATTATGTTCTGTCTTGCGGGTGCTCTATAGGGGGTGGAAGTAATGTCCCTCAAACCACTCCATATCATCGCAATATCTAACAAATCCTTTGGCACTCCAGCAAGGAGTTCAAAGAAAAAGCATCATCAGCTCGAATAATTACTGCCCATATTAAGTGTTTTAATATTGCAGATGGATGTAAAAGGCAAAGGACAATGGTTCAAACACAAAGAGCCCAGCAAAGTACAACCTGGGGAAGGCCACAGATATCCAACACGTTGTCCTTTTCCCTGTTCTGTTCTCTGCAATATTAAACCACTTAATCTGTAATTGCCCAAGCTTACAATGCCTTTGCTTTGAACTCTCTGTAAGAGTGCCATAGGATTTGTCAGATGTTTCTAAAACAAAGTCTACCAGGAGGCTGAGAGGTCTCTTAGTAGCTATGACAATGGTTTAATGGAACATAATTTCCAGTAAAGGAAACTAATTTAATATTTTCACATATCATGTAAGCAAGGCACCAACTGAGAGAAAGGAATGAAAATTATAGCAAGAGGCAATCAAGATGAACGGTGCTGTAAAATCATATCTCGCCGATGTGCACTAGGCAGTAACTTGGCTTAGAGATGAATCACTTTTTCCTCTCAGCGAGGACATCTCAGCCTGATGGAAAGGCACCCCAGTCTCTGAGCCTGGCACAGTGGGGTTCCAAACTGCCTGTGCCACCGATCTGCTAGGTGACACTTGGGAAATCACTTCTTCCCATCCATGGTCCCTTCATATCGTTTGTCTTGTCTTGTCTTTCGAGGCTGAAAACACTTTTTAAACATGGACTGTCCCTCATGTTGCACAGCGGCTGTGATAAAGACAACATCCTTGAGATGGTGCTTGAATACGCAGAATAAACACGCCGGATAAGGAGATACGGGCTGTTTGAGGTATGTCTGGATCTCATCATTCTTACTTAACACACCCTGCGCAGAACACTGAAACACAATCCTCCTGTAGATGCTCCACATCTTCCTTTTCTTCCTGCCCACAACTCTGACCGTGGCGTGCTTCTGCCAGGCAGCCCTTGCCCTCCTCCCCAGCAGTGAGTGCATGGCAGAGCAGGGGGGAAGCCCTCTCCGTGCACAAAGGCCCAGATTCTGGACAGTCTGACATGAAGTCCCCCAAGAGGATTTGACATTTGTCCTGCAAAAGCGGATGGGCGATGGAAATATTTATGATCATCTATTGCTATGCATATGCTTGTAGGGTCCTCATGTAAACTTATGCAGGAAGCTGGTATGATGAAAGTGGTTTCTCCAGTCAGAAAATCTGTCACAAGAAAAGATTTACTGGTGATGCGTCTTGGGGTTTGGGTTTCCTCTGTTCAGGCAATAATATTCTTGCCACTGAAAGAAAAACTTGTTTTTCCCCTGCTATTTTTCCCTATTATTCCTTGGTTGCGGTGGCATATGTTGCTTCCTCTAGTGTGAAATGCTTTCTGCTCTCAGATCATTTCTCTGGAAAGGAAATCTACCCTGTGGCATCTCTCAGGAGCATTTGCAAAAGTTCACATGGTTTCAGAAGTCTGGGTTGCAGAAGTGTTTAGTAAGATTCGGCTGCCCAACTAAATAATTGCTTTTCGGCATTCTACAGATGTCCCGCTCGTGTTCTTTGAAGGAAATATGTTGAATTATTGAAATAAGATAGAGTCAGGATTACGAGAGGAAGTACCATCTTATGATTAAAGCATTAGCCTTGAATTCAGGAGGTATACATTCGGTTTCCAGCTCTGCCACAGATTTTCTGTGAAGCTTTAGGCTTATCACAAAGGCTGAGATCTGTTTTTGTCTAGCATAAACTATGCAAAATGTTTAGAATAAATTAGTTGCCCTGTCTCCTGCTACAGTCCATGTAGTGTCAGAGATTTCCAAAGAGAACTTGACCACACTTGGAGATCCATGACTAAGATACATGAAACAATTCAAAGTCTGGGGGTGTTTCTCTCCTTAATGCTGACAGGAATCTAAATGACTAATTTGGCCTAGATACCGTTTAAGTGGCTAAAATTAGGTAAGATTACTTCTGCCTTTTGTCTCACTCTGTGCCTCAGTTTCCCACACCTAGAGAGCCAACAGAAATGCTTTCTTCTTCTGATCTTTTGTCTTCCCTGGATTCTAAATGTTTCTTTGAAACAAATAGCAAAAAACGGGGCCTGCTTAGCTGGGTACTGTGGTTCTAGAAATATTACTTGTAAGGTAGTCCAGTAACTAGAGCACCTGAACTCCGTGAACATAGCATAAAACCAAGGAGTGGCTAGGGAAAAAGGGTTTACTTGATTAAAAATTTTAGGAGAAATGGGTGGGAAATTATCTGTCTGCATTCATTTAACATCTGAAGTACCTCGGGAAGATTGGATGAAATTAAAAAAAAAATGATTAAATATAACCACAGATACAACTTTTATAACAGTGAATATATGTGCAATAACTCATAACTAGAGGCAGGTTGAAAAATGTTCTGCTGGAATATTTCCTTCTGAAAAAAAAAAAAAGGGGCATTTAATTGACATCAAAGTATCCTAAGGAACATGTCAGTTTAAGTTTTGTTTGTTTGTTTTTTTGTTTGTTTTGTTAAGAACTAGAACTGAAATTAAATATTTCCAATAAGTTTCAACTTTATCAGAACAGAATATTTCTAATTTTTTGGAGGTTGAAATGACTCCGTTAACAAAATTTTATACAGATTGGTTATTGTTAAAATATTAAAACTGGAAGAAAGTGCTAGACATTGATCAAAAATAGTGCACTGAATAACACAAATTATGTTTTTAGAAGACTTCTTTTGGAAGAAAAATCTAAAATTATTTCCTTTCCACCTCTAAAAAGTAATTGGAAAGGGTAGAACTCAAATACTATTTAACATTGCCTCTGCTCCACTGCATGAAGCATTTAACTTGAAGCAGATATATCTTCATTTTTATATGTCACCCACTGATTTAATATATGGGTTAGAAAAACAAAACAAAACCTCGTATCATAAGCATTTCTGCTGGCATGTTATTAACAAAACTGCTGCTGAAGATCACAGCTGCCATTGATATATCAGGGCTATGGGAGCCACCTCAGGAGGCAGAACAATGATTCTCGTAATTCCTGCAGGGAAGAGTTTCTCAGTTTCCTTCTCAGAAGCAAATAAATCTGTTTAGTCTTCCCTTTTGTGGTGTCCTATTTAATTTACCAGATTTCTGCATAGTCCTTTTTTCTAATATGAACCTAGTGCATCCCAGTGTCCCCTGCCCTCCCTACTTGGCAGTTCCCCGAGGATCAGCCTGGTTTCCCTCTGTAGGTACAATATTCCCCAAGGTCTCTAATTCACATTCTCCTTGGTGAAAACCCTGCAGCACTCAAGCAAGAGAGCTCAGACGGCTCCTGAACTCCATGTCTGACAGACTCCAAAGGCTCATTTCATCAGCCGTTAATCTCCCACAGCCCTCTAAGCTTTATCTGTTAAGACTGAAGCAAGCAGCGCAGCTTTGCTGTACTTCAAACTTGTTATTAGTTTTCATAATTTTTCTCAAAAGAACATAAGACTAAATCAATCTCCCATCCCTAATATGTTGATAATCGTTTTGAAATATTTAAAGCTTCTCTTCCCAATGCTTCACTGAAATAACCATCTCATTTCTCTCCTGGTGCTTTCCTGACTCTTATTTTGGTGTTTCCTTTTCCCCTGTCGGTTTTCCCGGGTTGCTCAGTTCTCTTGTGGCCAAAAGTTCTCCTTTCTGCTCTCACTTCCCACCCTGGGATTTGCTTCAAAAAATCATTTTTATTGTTAGATTTCACCATCTGTATTTTCATACATCATATCAGGCTCCAGGGTTTTTGGGTACCTACTGACCACAACAGGTGTCTAATACTGCGGTGACTACAAGGCAAATCTCCTGTCAGTATGATTTTCCTGCACCAAATCCTGAAAAATTAGAAATGTTTTCCCATAGTTCAAAGATCCCAAGTCCATCCACAGCCCAGACTTCTAGCAAGTCCAGACCCATAGGAGGCATCAAATTAAAAAAGAATAAATTAAGAACTAAATTAAACTGTGGAAACACACTGCTATAACCTGTAAAATAACAGGAACCTTCGTTTCCAAAATCTGCTAAAACACCTTGCTATTACCTACAGTTAACTTATGCTCAACATTTGTTTGCAGTTATATGTATCTAGACTACAACTCAACCTGCTACATCCATCCAGAGGTGTTAAACCGTATCTGCTTTGGCGTTAAGAGGAGCTCTCACAGAATTCAGCTGGTTTGACTGACCTACAGGGTTGAAAATAGGCTCTAGATGATCTCAAATGTCACTGCAGCAAGTATTCACCGCGACTGGACCAGAGTATTTGCATCTGGTATTTATTTTTCCCTGATGTGAATAACTGTGCAAGGCAGGGAGCTAAGTCCCATGGCGCTGTATCCCTGATACAATGATATATTGAACTCTCACATGAAGTAATAAGAACTGAAATTGTTCAGCACCTGAGATATGCAGGCCCCAGATCTCTCTGTATCATCTGCTTGCCTATAGAGATCAAGGCAGACAGAAAGCAACAATATACTTAACAGAGGAATCTCTGCATCCCATTGCATACTAATTAGACACTAGACATAGATACATCAGGGGAAGCAGAAGGAGGAAGAAGGGGAAAAAAAATCTCTTGGCAAGACGAAGTTGCATTTCAATCTTTCACCTTCACTGGGTAATGGGATGTGATGGAACATTAAAACAAACAAACAGCTTTTGGTGTTTACAAGAAATGTTTAAATGGGAGATCACGAGCCAGAGGTGCTCCACAGAACATCTGGAGTACTGGAAAACAATGCGATTACGCAGATGAGTCACATTCATTAGGCTATAAAATCTCCAGTAATGAATGTACGAAAGGGACTTTCATGTAGATTGTCATCTACAGTCAAAAAAAAACACACAAGCCCAAACCCCAAGATAATAAACTTGGCAGTTGCTTCTCTGCCCGCCCTCTTTTTCTCCTCCCCTTCGTAATGAGATTCCCAATGTAATTACAAAGCTTCGTGCTTGCAGTGCAAAGCCTGTGTCTCAGGCGCAGGCCCAGATCCACATGTGGGCTTTGGCTGGGGAGCGAGGTAAGCAGGGACATGCACATGAATGCAGCACAGCTTGGCAGCCACTGGAACAAGATGTTCAGCACCTTCATCTTCCCCAAACACCCAGCACCAGAACTGGTATTGGATGTTTCTTGTCCATACGTCCCTCTCCTGAGGGAAAGAAGAATTGATTGCCCCAGCCACCATTAACCCACAGACCTAGCTCTGCTGGCCCACCCTGCCTGCAGGACAGCCACCCCATGCACTGGGGTAAAGAGATGCAAGGAAAACACTATAACATCTGTTACCTGAATATTTCCTGGCACACACACTATCCTTGCTGCTCTGCTGGCCACATCTTAGTCTTGCAGAACCATGACATTTAAGGGAACAATTTGGAAGAACAAAGCTTCAAGGTACTCAGCTTCACCTACATGCATTTTTATCTAGATAATCCAAGGGAGAGCTTGGAGCTTAAGGCAGTCTGTTCCTACAGAGCATACAGAGAAAACGCTGAGCATCAGGAGGAAGTTTTGCAGATGAAGCCAAATTCGAAAGTGAAATCTTCACTGACAGTGAAGACATCTCTTAGGCAGGAAAAGACACAGCTGAAGGGACATCTAGGAACACCTATTGAGTGGCAAGGTGAAAGAGGACAACGATCTGTTGTTCATTGATTTTTGAAACAAACAGAGGAAGAAAAAAACCTAACTGGACATTTTCTTCACGAAGTGTGTGATTCAGCTGTGGAACTCCTTGCCACAGGACACTGTGAGTGCTGCAAGTTTGTATGGGTTCAAGGGGAGGCAGTGTGGAAACTAAACTGTTGACAGCTATTGGGAATGAAGAACGCACATCTAGCCTAGAATGACCCAAAGCAGCAAATTGCCAGCAACAGGAAGAGTCCCTGGGGAAGCAGCACTGCCAGATGGCTCAGATCTGACATTCCCCAGCAGGGTTACAGAGAGATGACAGTGGGCTGCGTAGGCTTTTGGGCCAATCTAGGCTGATGTTCTTGTGCTCCTATATTTCATCTTCAGTGACTTGTAAGACCTGAATAGGTATCGTGTGTGAAAACTGGACTCTGTCACTTCTTCCAGACAATAACACCAGCCACCAAAGAGTCAGAAATTTCAGCCATGGCCAACTTAAATGTTATTGTAGCAGCTAGAAGAGATTAGATTCACTTAACCTGTTCTAACAACCTTAGTGAAGCTTTTTTGAAGAGGTCCCTTAAATGCCTGGGATATCTCCCTCCAAGCTTGGCCCCAGACACGTCTCTCCAGCAAGTTGGTGATGGCAGAATTTTCCCCAAAGCGAGGTTAGCAATAGCTCTGGCAGATGTTTCAGGATCTTTTGTCACATTAGAATTATTGGATGTTTTCAGCTAAAGTGAACAGCATCCCAGCCCCCCTTTTTTGCTTGTTTTTGAGCACAGATGTTTTAAAATAACTTTATTTAGGGTTTTTTCCATTCCTGCTGCCTGCATAACATCATGTAGCTTCTTGAAAGTCCTCATTATTTAGAGGATTTTTTTTTTCTAAAGGCCTATTTGTAGAGTTGGCACCTTTTTTTTTTTTTTCATTTCCAGTAGATCTATTTCCCTCTGGATCAAGTCTGTCTGGGGAGATCTCATTCAAGGACAATTGGGCTTCAAATTGGGAAGTCAGACTGCTAAATCCCTTAGTTATCTTTAAAAATCCCATCCTTGAAGCTTAAGTCAGATGAGAACTTCATCTGCTTTTTGTAATTTACTGGTTTTCAACTCCATTTCTGGAAGGATTTTTTTCCTCCTGGGCAGAGGACTGTGACCTTCATTTAGAAATGAAATCAGTTCAACGGAATAAACAATAATTACATTTCCATAGGAAAATATATTTTCTATTTTCTGTTTCTGACTGAGGGTTAAATAATTAAATCATTGCAATTTCTTTATTTTCTTTGCTTTTTGAGGGCACACACAGTTACCTGAGGTGTTTACATTTCGCTCACGTCCCATATTGTATTTGCTCATTCTTGGCTCTCTGTCTGGAGTGGCACTTCGGGAATTGCAAACTTGGGGCTCTTCCTTCAGCTTTGTGCCCCAGTGGCCACATCTCACTTTGCCGCCTTGTTTCTTCCCAGTTCAGACTCCTTATCTATAAAACACCGAGCCACTGTTAACATGCATTAATTAATATTTATAAAGTGCTTTGACATCTTCACGTAAGTACAAAGCCTTACGATAAGAGAGAGAATGCAAATGTCACATATGTTACTTGTACAGAAAGGCTGGAGAGATGGCAGAGCCGCGTGGTGTGTCAGGGTGCTGAGCTCCAGCCAAGCTCCGCGGGCTGGGTGTGGGTGGCTGCAGAGCTCCCATCCTGCATCCGCATGGGAAGATGGAAGGAATAAAGTGAAGCCACCTCCAGAAGAAGCGGTCTCAATTTTAAATGAGGTCAAATCAAGGCACAGAGCAATTTAAGGAGGGGGGTTAATTGTAAAGAGGTTGGTCTGTGCTGTGAGCTGAGCATTTCTGAGATTGTAGGAGTGAAAATTCATGTCTTCTACTGCAAGTAAGAGTGAAAACTTGATCCTGCTTGTGAACAGGATAGGGGGGAGAATTGGTAAAATTGTTTCAGAACCAGATATTTCTTTTGCTGTTCTCACAACTGTACACTCCAATCTCAAACTGGGAAGAAAAAAAAAAAAAAAAAGGAATACGTTCTTGTTCGCAAAGTACCTAACTGGGACACTTTTGTCAATTTTCAAAATGTTTTGGAGTTATATTTTTAGTATTGGTAAATTGAAAAACTTATCAAAATGAAGCTTTTCATGGAGAAAAACAAACAAACAAACAAAAAGAAACACCAGAAATTCCTGTGCATACAAATCTGAATGCTCTCATGTTAGCTGTTAGCTGCATGTATTCAATCAGCCCCAATATATTGCCATTTTTCCCCAAATCCCCATGTGCCCTGCCATCCCTGCTGAATATTGGTACATCCATCACAGAATTGCATGTAGAGTCATTATGTGGCTCTGTTTGCACATGTGCATATCCAAAATTAATCAGGAGTCTCTCTTGTTCAGGAGATCCTGGCCGTGTGTCTGCATCTCCCTCCTGCCAAGCAGCAAGCAGAAACCCCCAAACACCTGGATTTTTGGCTACCAATATGCAATGGCCCCATGGCCACAGCCCATGGGGAGAGATCTTGGGCCTTCATTCCTAGAAGCGTTTTTCCTAAATGAGAGTGTCAGAAGGGGGTACCAAGGAGAAAACCGCAAGCCTCTGCAGGGCAGGGGCTGCCATTCACCCATCGGCTCGCCGCTGCCTCAGTCTAATAATGTCGCAGCGCTCCCCGGGATAACGGGCTTGATGGATTTCACACTTTAAGGCTTTTGCTTTGAAAGAGCCCCAGCTTTTATCTTAGCAAAGTACAGCTTTGTAACCTAAAAATAGCCCGCCCAAGCTCCTTCCATCGGAACAGAAGAAGATGAGCTGGCGACTCTCAATTTTTGGTGCTTCTCTATCAGAAAGATGAAACATTTTCCCTGTAATCCTTCAAAATGGAATGTTTAGGGTTTCAGAGGTTACTGGAAATTTCCCTGGCAGCTGGTCAAATATCTGATCCCATTAGAGCTTCTTTGATGAGGAAGTGTAGCTTGACTCAGAGAGAAAATGAGGATGGGAAGAAGGAGAAGGAGAAAAGGAAGGGAAAAAAAATCCATGAACCAAGATGTTAAGCCTACAAGAATCTGCCTCTTCCTTCCACAAAGGAAGACAAGAAATTGTATTCCCAAACTGCCATAAATGGCAGAATCTGATTGCCAATGAGCAAGGAACATCTCTGCTCTGGCTGTGCAAGGGGACAAGGTCTTAAGGATGCCCTGGGGTTCTCCAAGAGGCCAGAGAGGGCCAGGTGACTGTGCTCCCACTAGCAGGGCTTGTGGCACCACACATAGATTAAAAAATAAAAAGTCTCCTGGATGCCAAGCCCTGTGCTAACTGCTTCTTGGCTTACTTAGCACCACAGAGGTGCAGCCAGAGTCAGGGAGGCTCTTTTTGTTAGCAGGAGAAAAGGACAAGGAATCGTGTTTTACACGCTCTATTGTGTATCCGTGAATGGCTTTGCAGGACCTGATGTACAGGGATTGTTTGGGATGCCACAGCACCTCTGCATCTTGCTGGTACCACTGCTCTGAGCAGCCAGGTTAGCTCTGGGCGGGCAGGAGGGGGCAGGTTCTTCGTGGTGCCCAGCCCGGGCTCTGCAGCACAGGGGTTGCATCCCAGCCACAAACCCTGCGTGCGGGAGAGCCGCTGCAGCATGCATGGGGCTGCTATCCATTGAGCCAGGAGAGAGCAATGTCTGTGCTCCCCATGAGCCCTGCATGCTACAATCAAGGGAGGGCCAGATCCTTCCCTGTGAAGGGAGATGGTTTTTAGCAGCTGCCTTGTTTTTGTTGTAGTTTTAGCATCAGACTTACCCACAAGCAAGAAATGAAGTTCTTAGTATTTCTGCTAGAGTGACAAGGCATCAAGACTCCTTCCGGCATCACTTTTTACCTAAATGGATATTCACTTTCCGCTCTCTAGTATTAATGAGGAATCATTTGTCAGTAAGAACAGAGAATGCAGGTTCAGATAAAATAAAAAGCTGTTTCCCACACACCTCCCTCAGGGTGACAGTCCGGCCTGCTGGCCTGCACACAGGGCTGAGGTTACAGCCCTACAGCCGAACCCTCACACCCACCTCCATTCTCACCACCCTTGGTGCAGTACACACGTGTACGTGTAACTGCTTCCTAAACTGACTTCTGCTGGGAAATGGGAAAACCTCCGACTGCAAATGGCTTAAGTTTTGGAGTTTGAAAAGCAACAAAGTCTTTCTCTTCATCGTGCATGTTCATCATTCATAAAAACCCAGCAGATCAAAATCTGCCTCCCTGCTGCATCCTTGAAGCACCGCTGTCCTCAGGTAAGCAACGCTAAGCCAGATTTATCCCTCCAAACAGGATTTGGGGAAAATGGGGCAGATGGGATGCCAGCTCATGCTCCCATCACAATGGCAGCTCCACAGTGCTACGGGGAATCAAAGGCACTATAAGCTTGTATTAATTAGCAGTGAAAACTGCTATGGCTCTGAACACCCAGAAGGAGCAGATCTGATGAGCAAGTGCAGGCTGCTTCTGCATAATATCTTTTTAGATCAGAACCCCGATTTAACTGCGAACCAATGGGGTACTTCACAATAGTGCCAGCCCGCACAGGTTTAACTACGCCAGTGACAGGAGGAATGCGTAAAACGCAGCAAATAAATTGCCAGCTTTGGGAGCAGGGTATCGTTCCAAGTGGCAAGCCCTGTTCAGCGTGGATTTACAGCCCCCGTGGAGGTATGCATTGCCATCTGCTTTCTCCAAGCCCCGCCAAGCAGCCTGCACGAGATGTTCAGACCTAACCCCTTGGCCTAAGCCTCCCCCAGTGCTCAGGGGGCTTTGCACCAGGCAGGCTGCTCTGGTGGTGAGCTCAGCAGCTGCAGGTCCTGTACTGGTTGAAAGGGATATCATTGTGGGATAATTGTTAAAAGGGGCCCGGCACTTATTAGGAGAAAAAATGCTGAACAGAAGCCTGAAAACAGTCGTGTTTTCTCAAGTCTACATGTCAAAGGCTGCCTGGATGTGAGCTCATGCATGCAGGTTATACATTCACATATGGCTTTAATCTGCGCAAATAAGGCTTTACATCACTGTGTGCCCACAACCCCTAAGTGACTGAGTTGCAGTGGCCAGAGCTCCAATACACAGGCAAGGTGCTGTAATTGTAGGCACCCAGTTTGGGGTGCCTCATTCCCACTCTACCTCACTCACACCCTACCACACTCATTCACACCCTATCACACCCACTCCTATAAATACCAGCAGCACAACGGCAGGAAATATCTTCTAATTAGCACCCCAGATACAGTCTCCTGGCTTGTTTCCACCGCTTCCCATTGGCACAGAGCTAGTGTCTCTGTTATTTTTTTCATGCAACATTCCCTTAAAGACCCATTGATGTCTTTTTGAGACCGTTTGCAAGAAGAAGGAAAAAAGAAAAGGCATCCAGTGGAAAGTTAGCAGGAGATGTATCATGTGTTTCCTTCCCCTGACCCACGACTGAGCACTGCTGCAAAAACAAGCTCTCAAAAACATCAGGTTCATCACTGTTACAGCTGGTAATGACCTCTTAGATCATGCAGTCCAGCTCCCTGCCTCTCAGGATGACTCCCTGGTGTACACTTTATGCTGTTTCGTCCAGCCTAATTATCCATCCCTGCTGTTAATGGGATGGAGCACCAAACTTTTCTGACCGCCACCATCTTTCAGGGATGTTTTATTGTTCTTCCGTTCCTGGTGGTTTATATGGTTGGGTTTGGAGACTACATTATTTTAGGCTCTGACACTTTACACGCTTACAGACAAGAAGTATCATCATAGTCCTGGATGCCAGCACAACATGGAAACTGTAGCTTCAGAGAGATCCATGGAGATCTTTGTGCATTGAAATAAAAAGCAGACCATTTGGGAAAGATTAAGAAAAGGGTTTTGCTATTCTGTGCTTTGAATTCAGATATGGAGCTCTCTTTGAATGCGCAACACACAAGGTTATCTGTGTGCCCAAAAATACGAATGTAAACATAGTCATATATGCCTGTGTTGCAAGTGCACCTATTTATTCACACACACACACTGGTGTCTGTACTTATGGGAGCATATTGCTCACAGGCATGAACACGTACAGCAGCACAAAGTCTTAACCACTATGTCCTAGCCTGGCAGGCAGCTTGGTTTTTCTCCTCCCATTCCTTTGTGCCCAGCAGCCTGAGGCAGGCTGAAAGCCTTTCGTGTCATGGCAAAGCTCTCATAATAATTCAAGTCTGCTCTAAACTCCTGCGCCGTCCTCCTTGTGCACCGAGCGCCTCCTGCCCAGGCTTTATGTGACAACATCTGGCACATGCCTCTCATTTCCGACTCATTTCCAAAAGAAAGGAAGCTGATATATCCTGCCTCTGTCTTTTTGTCAGAGCGGGGAAGGAAGGATATGAGCTTTTGAAGAGTTTCGTGAAAATAAATCACCAGGTAGAGGAGAGAGCGCTGTTAATGAACCTCAGCCCTGATTAGCCAGCAGAGCAGGCTCACAGATGAGGGATGCCGCAAAGGCACCTGTCGCAGGAAAAGCTTCAGGCATGTCAGGCCAGTCTTCTGGGATCGGGCTCCTTTATCTCAAAGAGCTGTCTCTGACTGTGTCCTATCAGCCTGACAAGCTCAGCTCTCCCTGTGCTGTCAGGGACAGTTCCCATACCCGCCGTGCACAAGGGTTTTCCTTCACTCTTGGAGAAGGTCCTCTCCTCCTGCCATCCCCACTCGTGGTTTCCAGGACACACGTCACTTTTCTTTAGTGACAGGAGGTTCCCCACTGTCCCCCTCAGCATCCTTCCTGGCCCACAAGCATCTGTTTCAGCATCTGTGTCAGGGTTTTGCTATAATTAGGGTCTCCTCTGCTCTCCCACCTCCCACCCCCACTGTCTTTCCAAAATTCTTTTTCTGAGACGTTCCTGTAAATCTGTTTCACAGTCACATGGTGCTTCAACTTAAACTTAGAACAGTTTCTTTTCAGCCTTTTAACCAGTTCCTGCAAGAGTGGCACCGCAGAGCAGGGGATTCACAGGGATTTCAGGGAGCCTCGTGGCATGAAAGGGTGCGTGCTGCCCACCAGAGGGAAGGAAGACCCTGGCGGCCTTGTTCATGAAGCCTCTCTCTTTCGTTTCTTGACTCTAATGTCTGTTCTGCTACAACGGTAAACCTCTGGGCTCTTCCCTTCGTGGCAGCTCCATTTCTGCATTAGCAGAGGGCACTGACAGCCTTGCCTCTCGGTCCTTTCTTTCCATCCATAACAAAGCAGAAAAGCAAAACTTTGGTTTTGCCTTAACCATCTTAAGACGCAGGCAGCTACTGCGAGTGCAAAGCCTCCAGCGACTTGCATTCTTCCTGAGGAAAAAAGATACAGAAATGATCCCAGTAGCAACAAAAGGAAGAAAAAGGCCACCACTTTATTTCCCAATGCTCTGCCAACACCTCCATGACCTCTATACCTGAAAATGGCCAGAGGCAGAGGCACCAGCCAGCACCTTTGCCTCTGTCATTACCATCACACCGGTGGCTTCCACACCTCGCTGCCAGGAGATGCCACTTCCAAACTGAAACTGCCAGCAAATCTCAAGCTGCTGAGCACCTGCAGCTGGTGAGATGGTGAAGAAGAGACGCACGGCACCTAGCAGGGACTCCCAGGTGGCTGCAAGGCTGCCTCTCCCAGTCGCAGTCGCCAGCTCTACTTGCTGGTCCTCCTCCGTCCCCAGCTGAGGCAGCAGAAACCATGTGCTGAGTCTGCTTCAGCTGGGAATTACACTTTGCATATCTTACATCTATCAGTGTAAAAATAGGATGTATGAATAAAGGGTGTTAAAATTGCCACCTCAGTCTGATTTCTCATGCTCTGTAATATAACATATGGCAGTGACTGAACTCCCAGGGAGAACTTGGGAAGCAAGCAGAGACAAATAAGTTGCTTAACTATTGCAGTGCCCTAGGCATGCTCTGCAGTCCTAGAGGGAAGGTTGGTGTGGGCTAAGAGAGGAGCATGCGCAAGAGTAAATGCATGCAGCATCGCCAGTCTCATCTGCACATCAGGCACGAGACTGAGTGCAATGCTCTGACCCCAGCAAGCTGGGTGACAAGCACCAGGCTAATTGCAAGAGCTCTAGAGCAGTGTCACCTAATTTACCTTCCTTAACAGGTTATCTGCTCTTGCAACTGAGAGCTGCCCCCTCCAGAGTGCAGAGGGCCCCGGCAAGCCTGCTCTGCTCCTTGCCTGTGGCACCGAGAGGGTTAAACTGAGTGGTTGGGACATCAGCTTTGCAAAACTGAATCTCATCAGAAAGGGGTTAGGAGAAGGCAAATGCTGCTGGTATTTGACTTGCAGCTGCAAACTTGGGATGAACCTGCCAAAACCCTTCGCGCACAGAGCAAACAAAGAAAGGAGGGTGTCTCAGTGCAGAGGGAGCTCTCAGCAGTGGTTTGGAGTGGGGGGGGCCCTGCTGTTCCAGGTGTGGGGGGGCTGCTTTTCCAGGTGGGAGGGCCCTGATTTTCCAACTGGACCAATCACTGAGTATCAAAGGTAGCACTTGAACCCCAAGATGCCACATTCCTCAACCTGGCTTAATGCTAAAGTATAAGAGCAAGAGGAGAGGACATAATTACTCAGATTCAATCAAATCTCCAGGGTTGGGATTATATCTCTTAAAGCAGTGTTTGACGGTAAAAGATAATAATGGGACAACTTTTAATAGCACAGTACCCCCTAGCCACAGGCAGGATCGTCCCTTGGGTGTTGCATGGAAGGGAAGGGCGCTGCTTGCTGCAGGGTTTTCTTGAGTCCTCTCCCATGCCAGAGCTGGTATGAAAAGACCGATGAGGTGCCCCAAGTAAAATGGTTTGGGCTACAGGCTGTCATTGCCCCGTGAGAGGAGTGGGCTGGAAGCATAAACCGTGAGCTGAATGCTCACAGGATTCTTCAGCACATTAGACATCACTGGGATCCTGAATGTGAGCAGCCACAAATGTGGCAAGGGGCTGACCACAGTTAATGGTGATTATGCCAAGCTGGAGGAAGAGTGGAGAGAAAACCTATGAGCATCACATCCCAGTGTTTGGACCTTGCCTGTGTGAATGAAGTTGCTCCTGCCACCAGACCAGAAAAGGAAGAGCGCACCAGGGACTTTGGCCCAGTATCACGTTCCAGCACACTGGCTTGTGGGCTTTTTTTTTTTTTTTTTTCCTTGTTTGAGTTTTGCCTTGTCAGGTTTAATCGCTAGTGTTTGTAATTCAGGTAGCAAATTGATTTTTGAAAGTACTCTGTCCCTATTCAGTCCACGTTACCGTGGATTCTTGCATTAATTATGCACTGATATTGATGTTTTTGTCAGACAAGGTCTAATGTCACTATATTCAGATCTTGCTGCTTCCTTGTTAAAATTGTTTCAGAATGTGGCCTTGGGAAAGATACTGTATGTCACTCTCAGGATCAAAGATAACCTGGCAAGAAAATTCTCTATTAGACCTGAAATTCACGTACCTTTTCTCCCTGCTCTACTGTCTTCCTTGGAAGGAGCACAGTGAAGAGGGAGGCTGGTGAGGAAAGAGAGGGACTCGAGGATCCTCCAAGGAGAATTGAGCTGTCAGCATTGTTTAAGCTAATAGGAAGGGACAACAGTTTTAGAAAGCACATTGTAAATGGAGACATGTAAAAGCGGTAGTTCACACTTCTTGGTCTGCATAATGGCATCCTGGCTGCAAAGCTGCCTTTTGTTGAGTTGGGAGGAATGGGGGATGTCTGTCCAAGGGCTGCAGGTTGGCTCCCACATCACAGGAAAGAACTGGCTGTGTGGCAGTGCTGTGGGACAACATCTGTGATTTTGTGTGCATCACAAACCCAGTGCAAGTCAAAAATATGACGTCCTTGTGGGGAAAAAAAAATAAAAAAATAAAAATAAAAAGCCAGATCTCATCTGGGAGTAGTATTAACAAGAGTGTTGTATGAAAGGCACAGGAGGTAATTATTCTGCTCTATTTGCTGCTGGTCAGATCTCAGCTGGAATATTGTGCACACTTCTGGGCACCAACCCACAAGAAAGATGTAGACAAACTGGAATGAGTCCAGAAGAGAACAACAAGAATGATTAGATGTTTTGAAAATGTGATTTAAGAAAGACTGAAAGAATTGGGTTTGTTCAGTCCAAGAATAAGAAGACTAAATTGGGAACATGATAACAGTCTTTCAATACAGATGAGGTCGTTAGACAGAAGATGTTGTTCAATTTTACATACTGGGGAAGAATAATAACAAATCAAATTAATTTTAGATGCGGGAAAATGTTACAATTCTAAGACAGTGAAGTAATCAAGCAAGTACGTAAGGAGGTCAAGAAGGCTTTTAAGCATCGGGTAAACAAACATCTACCATGCTTTCCCATAGCACGCTTGAAGCTGTGTCCATTAAGTGGAAGAAACTGGGTGAATTTCTCTAAGTTTCTTCCAGGCTCATATTTCTCAGTCTCCATGGTTTGAGTTTTGGCTAGTTTGACATGTTCCAGTGAGATTCTCAAGATCATTTCAGGACAGCTGTGCTCATTGCTCTCAGCTGTTGTTTGAATACTGTGAGGAGCAGCTTGTATAGCCCAATCTCAACAGCCACTGATTCCTTAGTTCTGGGCTGGGTTCTGAGAAGAGTTCAGATCAAAAAGGTAGTTAACTTATTTAAACTATGACTTAGTTTTTATCAACCATATAGTTTCCTAGGTCTTCAAAACTAGGATAGACATGGTTTGGGATGGCAAGGCAAAGTAGTGCCAGGAGACATTTATTACTTATTAGAGATGAAAGCATGTTGCACCTTGAATCTGTTGAAATAACCATAAAATCCCAGTTTAATAACCATGTACCTGCACAATAATTGCACTTGCAAGAGCCTCCTCTGGAAGCTGGCGATGGTGGAATAGTTTGACACACTTTGTTACACTTGCATTTCCCAAGGAGCTTGGACACCTGCCTCAGCATCCACTATTAAGACACGCAGCCGTGTATCTAGGCCTTCCTGTCAATGAAATCTCATTAGCATCACTTTGCCAAATTAAATGGATTAAAGTTGGGAAGCAGCTGGAGCACAGAGCAGTCACATTGACTGTTGCCTTAGGTTAGACTGAAATTAGCTGGCTTCAGGCTCCCTGTTGCATTTGACATTGCCCACAGGAACCAGAGAGTACAGAGGCTTTGCTCTGGCTTCACAAGGGAGCAGCTGTGTCTGTGCGGGGCTGGATGGAGCCACTTCGTAGTAAGGAAGATGCTTGTGTAACAGTCAGGCATAGCAAAGATAAAAAAAGAGGTGCTTTTTTGTGGGAATCTTGGATGCCTTTTTCACGCCTAGGAGAAATCTTCCCAGCAACTGCTGGTGAGATTTTTTTTCATCAGGACTGCTAAATGATTCCCAGTTTCACGTATGCTCCTTTAAGTTGGGATTTTCATCCTGTGTACAGGAACATTGCTGCTTTGCTTGGCTAGAGATTTGTATCAAGTTTTCCCATCAAAGCTTCATCTCTCCTGGCTAGCTCAGCTGTTCCAGGTAAGGAGTATTAAAACTTTAATATTTGAAGTACTCCAGGGGCTGAGTTACTCAGAATGAATAAACATTCCTTTTCATGAGGCCATGGATTTGGGGTGATAAATAACACTCTTTTGACACATCTGCGGACAATTCCAAACTCTGATACAAAGCCAAGGATGGTGGAGCGGGAAGGAAGGGAGGAAAATCAAAGGAAGATAGGGAATCACTCCATTAATCTGTCTGAGTAAAGGACAGAGAGAATGGAGCCTCTAGAATTAGCACAAAGGCTCAAAGGGATGTGTTCAGATGGCCTAAATTCTACCTAAATCTCTAAGTCCCTAAGCTTAATGTTTCCCGATTGACTGGGGATATATGAAGGCCTAGAACTAGCCAATAAGAAAGGCATAAAGGCTTTGCTGGAATTTAGGCCATCTAAATATACACAAAAACCTTCATAAAGATGGCCTTGATGCCATATGGACACTCCCCTCTTCTTCTCACTTTAAAAGGCTTTTGTTATCTCTTTGAAAAGGGTTTACTGGAAATACTGTGAGGGGTAAATCATCAACCCATTGTCTCATGCAACATTTTCTGGAACAGAGAAAGACATTGGTCTTAGGTGTCTTTGCCCATGGTCTCCCTAACAAGCTCCAAGTCCAGAGACCCAGGTCAGTTCCAGACCTGGATAGCCCCAACCTTTAGATGCATCATTTCTGCATTTTTTGTGACTCAGTATTAGGAACACCCAGTAGGGAAATTTGGATTTAGGTGAGAACTTCTGTAAACCACTCAGATATGGAAATTCTGGGTGACTTCATCTCTATCCTTAACTTTCTTCTGGGGGACATTTTGGCCTATTCTCCTTCATCAATGCACACACTTCTACTCTGTTGTTCACATCTCCTGCAGTCATGAATACATAACCTTCAGTTTTCCAGTCGTCCCCCAGCAAACAGCCCCTCTGAATCTTGACAACAGTCCATCACCTTCACAAAATTGTCAAGGTGTTAGCATGGGAGGTTGTAACACAAGTGGAAGGAGACATTTTGTGTAATGGAGGAAAAGGTAAAGATTTAGGAAAGCTCTTGGATGCTAAGGTTTTGGAGTCTTTTCCAGGATCTGCATTTTACCCAGTCATTGCTTGAGCTCTGCAGAAATAGTCCTGCCTGTAATAAATCATTTCTCACCATGAGCACAGGGATTCTGGTCTGGCCCTCAGTAAGAAGCCATCACTAGGCCTCTTTCTAGCTTTCCCCAGAAAATGTTCCTAAAATTAATACAAACAAAGGCACCCTCTCATCCCCCGGGGACATCTTCATTGCTTCCTTTTCACCAGACTTTGTGGACAAAGAGTGTGAAATTGAATTCAAGAGTCCATGCTGAAAAACAAGGGCAGGGAAGCTATGATAGGGGAGTATTAAGAGATAAATCTTTCTTTTTATTTTTTATTTTTTAATGTGGATTCTTTCCCTTCAAACCATTCCTAATCCCTTGACTTTCTGTTCATGAATAGATTGAATTTTTCACTATGACATTGCCTAAAGACAATGAGCGATTTCACAACAAATGATTTATGTACTGGAATCTAGAGAGATTTTTGCTCATAAAAACACTCCAGCCATTTATCTTGATCTCCTGATATAACACAGCCATGGCTGTATGTCTCTAAATTAACTGCAGATTAAACAATTCAAGCTGGTTGAAAAGTGTAAATGCAAGAGAAAAGCTCAAAGAAGTTCAATCAATTTCCATGATTGGATTCTTATCAAGACAAAAATGTGAGCAGTTTCCATTGGCCATTTCAGGATAAACAAGCCAGGAGGTAAATAGACTCCAGGCATCTGTGAAGCTATATCATGTGTGCAGGGGAGTAGGTTTAAATAAAGCAAACAAGCTTGAGTTTCCGTCAGGGTAGGTGTCTATGACTGTGATGTTGAGCAAAGTTAGTTTACAGAATGTTTGGGGGCTTCTTTATTTTACTTTATGTTGCTGACAATTGCTGGGATATGCAAAAAGGGAACAACTACAGCAATTCAAAAGCATGAAATACAAAATACAAAATAAGAAATCAGAAGAGAAACAAAAATGGAAACACTGCCAAAAAAAAAAAAAAAGTAGAAGAAAAAAAAAGGAAGTAGTATGCGGTGTATTCCAACTCTCTGGGAAAAAAAAAAGAGACAGGGAAAAAGGAAAAAAAAAAAAAAAAGACGATGATCTCTGCACATCTTCAAACTAGACTTATTGGCATCTGGGGCAAAGAAAGTATACAGGTCAGTTCTGTTTTTCTTTTTAGCTCAACAGTTTTGAGCTAAAATGTACAACTCTTCTTCACTCATTTGCATTCAACATGAAGCAAATGCACACACGCTCACAGGTCCCATGCTTGATTCTGTTCCACCCATGTGAACCCACACGAATGCCATTAGTTTGGTTCTCCTTGAGCAGCAGAGCATCAGCATGTCCCCCCTTGCCAGTTAGTGCTGCTTTTATTAGGGTGTTGTCTAGACACAGGGCAAGGCAAAGAAGGCTCGACACAATAATTGCATCTGAACCACTCACAGTCTTCCAGCTTTGTGAACTTTTTTACCCTATTAAACTCTGATATAAGCATCAGCAGAGACGTGGCCTCTGCTCTGTTCAGATGCACAGAGCAGTGCTCTATAAAGTGTTGGTTTACAAAGGAGGGAGTGCAGCGAGCAATTTTGCTTTGCCTTGGTGCATGAGGGCTGCAGTCTGATCTGCTTCAATCAAGTTCAGCTAATTTGGAAATGATGAGTAAGCTGGAGTAAACTGCAAGATGGTGTAAGCAGGTCCCAAAGTGGGAATTAAGGGAAATAACTAATAGAGGCATGTAATCCATACCAATATGGTGTGAAGGTTGAAAGGGACTCTGACATCAAGTACGGGGGAAAACATGATGGAAAGAAGACTGCAAGACAAAAAAGGTTGCCTTTCATGCCCTGTTTCCCACCTGCTTCCAGCCTTTAAAGTCACTGGGGTTTTGCACACCGTTCCTACATCCCTCCAGGGGATGCATGCACACCAGTGAGCCGGAGTCTGTGCGCATGCAGGCGGGAGCTGGCTCCTGGAAAAGTGCACCACTGCCCTCCTCAGGAGAGCTCTACGTGGTGTGGAACCCCCCCCAGGCCAAGCAAGGCCCCTCCAGAGCCAGAGTCAGCTCTTTGGGTCTGAAATCCCCTCTGGTTCATCTGTGAGTTGTGAAGCACCACAAAGGGACAGCCATGACATTCTTGAATTATCAGAGCTTTCTCCACAGGCAAATATACATCCCAGCTTACGTACCGATCCCTCCGCCTCCACCCAGGCAAACCTCCCAGCCCCACTAATGAAGGAGTTTGGCAAATAAAAGGTTATGGGACAGTGGAGGCAGAAATAAGGATGGAGTTCAGCAAGCCACCAAGAGGAAGGGGCCTCCTAATCCGGAGATATTATCCCTTCCCTTCTCTGTTACCTTTCTCATTTATCAGCATGGAGAGGCCAAACAAATAAAGACCTCTCCAGAATCAGCACTGAAACCTTCAGGGCCATAAATCCATGCACCATGGTGCTACGGTGCCAACCGAGGCGGTTGATTTGGGAAGAGCAGTGAGCACGTTCAGTGCTGGGACAGGCAGGTATAGTACTGCACTAAGCACCTGCACTTCTCAGGCTGAGGATTTCCCATTAGTCGGGTTTAGTGATGCCAGGCAGCAGATATCCAGCATCACCCTCTTGGCCTCCATCACTTCCCATCACCTGAGGTCTGTGCTCCTGAGCTCACGTTTGAGGCTGTGGAGCCAAGTGGCTGAAGCAAGTCACAGCCCAAGAAAGTAAGGCCTTTCTCCCCAGGGTTAGGAGAGCTGCTTGGTTTTCTCCAAGAGCATAGAGGACACCAAGACAAAGTAATGCTGTAGATATGGCCTCTACCAGCCTTTAGAAGACTCTGTGCAGGTTTGTGACCTGCAGGAAGAGTCGTTTCTGCCCACTGCAGACTGGGAGGCCAACAGCTAGTCCTGACAGAGCAGGGCCCGGTGAGCTGCAGACCCACACTTCTGCAGTTACTCAGCACGCTGTACCCTGCTTCTTCTCCTCACCTTCATCTTCTTTGGTTCCACGGTGTCTAGATTTGCTTTGAGCCAAGATCCTATTGTAGTTTTTAGTCATGCTTAGATTTTATATGTAAGCATGCTCGAGAGAAGAAAAATGGGGCTCAAGAGCAGCAGCAGCATGTCTAAGGCAGAAGAGCTATGTGCAAAGAGGGGTTGCTTAGGCTGAGTCTTTTTCTCCTCACGTGTCATACTTCAGAGAGCAGTGCTGGAGAGTTCAGGGTCTGCCCCGATTACAACTCTGCCTTCTGAACACTCACCAAGGAGTTTAGTGCTGGACTGCCATCAGCACACACACACCAGGCAGACCGAGGGGCTGCGCAGACGAGGTTGGGAGCTGTCACATCACATCTCCGCGGGGCTCCTGCCCTCTGCACCTGCCTGTCCCCTGCCACCAGCTGTGCCAGCAGCCCTGTGAAGCGCCTGCTCCCGCCTCGGTCTCAGTGGAAAGCAGGAACCCCCGACCTCCATGCAGGAAGCTTTATCTTCCATACGGTTTTGCATTTTGCTGAATGGCTTAATGATGCTTTTTGTGAGTCCAGACAGAAAGCAGAAATGTCTTTAAAGCAGCAGAAATGACCCAGAGATTAAAGCAAGGGTGCTTTCTTTTACAGCACTTTGGGATGGGGAGCGGACATTTCAAGGAAGGAGCTCGGAGAGGAGAGACCACCCAGCTCCTGGGTTGGTGGCCACAAGTTCCCCCAGCACTGGCTGAGAAGGGGTTAATTCATTTCCACAGGCCAGGAGAAATTGCCTTGATGTGGTAATTTCAAATTTTTCAATTTGGCTGGGTGAAGCAGAGTGAGGGGAGCTGCAGACCTGGGACATGTAACGGGTGTGCTGCAGGTGGCCCAGGCTGGCATATGGCATCAAAAGGTGGGGAGCACCAGGGACTGACTGGGATGGGGATGGTTTTTTTCTGCAGAAAAGCTGAGTTTATAAATTCTGTCTCCTTGTCTCTCTGCTCTGTGTGTGGCTGTAAGGAGGTGAGATAGCCCCCATTTGCTTTTACATTAAAACTTAGCTAAAAGGTGGTTAGTTCTGCCAGCTGGAGAACTCTTCCTGCTCTTGTGATAATGAGGAGAGCCAAGGGACTCAGGTTGATCAGGGTTTTTATTCATATGCCAGCACCGAACACGCTGGCTGAATCAAAGCAGGCTTTGGGTGAGGGCAGCAGCACCGCACAGACCCAGGCATAAGGTCTGCATGCTGCTGCTGTTCGTTTGGGCTGTTCAGGGGAGTCCAGGGAGTCGCTGACATATGGGCAAAAGCTACGAGTTGCAAAAGCCGGGTCCCTCTGCCTAAGTGCAAAGACACTGCGGGAATTAAGAGGTTTCTGGGCAGGCTGGAAGGTAGAAAGGAACATCTCTGTCTAGCAGAAGGATTCTCTAGGCACTTGAGGTTTTCAAGTAGCATCAAACTAACAGCACCACAGAAAGAACAGCAGTAACAAAGAGGAGTTTATTTAAGCATCAGCAAAACACACAGTGCTGAGGTTCTGGAAATGTCTCCCTTAAGTTCCTTCTCCTGTAATCTGCAAAACATTATTGCAATTGTCATATTTATTTAATAAAACACCAGGCTGTGTTTATACTTTAAAATATGCAGCCTTTAAAAAAAAAAAAAAAGAGAAAGAAAAAAAAGTTGTCTGCCCCAGGTGTCTGAGTAGCACAAATGGAAATAGCATGAACCCTGCCCATTAGCAAGTGGTTTTACTGCAAACACAAGTGCAGCACATTACAGGAGCTTCAAGCAATTCTATGCTCAGCGTATATTAAGGAGGAAGAGGAGGAGGAAGACAGATTATTCACTGGATTGGGGTTCAGCTCAGCCCAGAGTGAACTCAGGTGAAACTGAGCCAGGCTGATGAATAAAACCTGACAGCAGCAGAACCACAAACTGCACTCGGAGGCTGTATTACACGTTGCCTTATGGTGACTTGATTTAATAGGATTGTTTAGGGTTTTTCTGAGAAAAGCCCAGAGCCTAACCTAGAAGGAAACAAGCAAACAAACAACAAAAAAAAAGCAAGGGAAAACTTAGTTTTGTTGGTGGTGGTGGTGGTGTTTTGTTTTGTTGTTTTGTTTTGTTTTTCTTCTTTGTGCCAGACAGTGCAATCCAAGCCAAAACGAAGCAGGAGCTGGCTGGAATGTGTCCAGGGCCCCTCCAAGGAGCATCCCCCAGACACTGCTGCACCTCCACTGCCATCCTGGCCATGGGCTAAGATACAGCTCATGGGGCAGCTCTGGGTCTGCACCAGGACCAGGCTGGGTGACTGTAGTAGAGGTGGGGACTGAAAGAGAGTGTCCTACAACCTGTTCAGCCTCTCTTACTCTCACAGCTTATACAAACCTCTAAGCAGCTCCAGGGGAATCATACCATTGCATTTAACAGAAGTTTTGGGATTTCGTCCTGCTCAGCCAAGATAGTGCATTTTGCTGCGAGAAGAGGGATCGGTGCTGCATCCCCTGGGGCATCTCAGCCTGTTGGCAGGGGTCCATCCTGCAGGTTTCAGAGCCCTTAACCCTCTGCCCCTCACCGTGCCTGGATGCTCGCCCCAGCCCAGAGGGCTGCAAAGGGGATGGCAGGGCTCTGAGCAGGGGCTGCCCATCTGCCAGCCAGCTCGGACAAAGGCACCTTGGCCAGGAGGTCGTGTTTATCTGGCACGTCCGTCGTGCTGCAGCCCCTGCAGAGCACCAGGGCTCTTCTCCCCTCGCCTGCCCAGATCCTGCTGCGGTGAATATGCATTCGGCTGAGTCGGGGCTTTGCTGAGCGGCCACGCTGGGGGGAGCGGGAATGGACTTCAAGGCACCTTCGGGCTGGATGCATCTCCTCTCCCCAGGAATTCATTTATGGAATAAGCAGAGGCCTCTTTCGAGGCCTGTGTTCCACTAAGTGAATATATAATGATGCAGTC
The DNA here is from genome assembly GCF_964034855.1 of Anser brachyrhynchus. Taxonomy (NCBI): domain Eukaryota; kingdom Metazoa; phylum Chordata; class Aves; order Anseriformes; family Anatidae; genus Anser; species Anser brachyrhynchus. The sequence continues at coordinate 7,613,410 of NC_137712.1, read as the reverse complement.
TATACATTTATACATCATCCCCTGCAAACAGGGGCCTATTTAGGACAAGATCAGACTATGCTTCTCCCGGCAGGGGTTGCATTAGCAATTCATTTCATAGCATAAAAGGAATGTACGGAGACAATCATCCACAGCCTGAATAAAACACTGGAGGAGAAGCCAGGGACCAAAGGAGGAAAAAGATAATTCCTTTGAAAGGAATTTAAAAAAAAAAAAAAAAAGGAGAGAAAATAAAGCTGGTCTAGAAGGCAAAATCTCTCGGAAAAGTAATCAGAGAGATACGAAATCTGAGCTGTTTATTATTTTGGGTTGATGGAAGAAGAGGAAAAGAAGGGATAATGTATGTTTCCTCTCTAGACTGATGAAAACAGGACTAGTGAACTAGGAAAAGGGAAGAAAATGTTCTTAGAGACACATACAAATACACACATGTACATGACTGCCCACACACAGCCTAGAGGTGATCAGAAAGAATGTAGAGTAAAATAAAAAGATTTAAAAATTCAGGGATCTTGCCTGAAAAACAATACATCGTGCCTTCAGGGTGCACAGATGGGAAGACGAGAAATTAGGGAAGGTAGAAGTGGGAAGGTGGAATATGGAAAAGAAGGAAGGCGAGAAGGGGACCTGACAAAAGATAGGAGAGGCAAGGCGAGGACTTGTTTACTCTCTCTGATAGCCCAGACCTTTCCAAGGTGCATGTGGGATCACTCAGACATCAAAGGCTGAAGCTTTCCGAGACGCGATGAAGCATACACCTGCTGACATTATTTGTCTTTCTCTCTATTTAATGCCCTTGTTTACATGAGGGCCAAGGCTTTCAGGTTGAACAGCTCATGTGGGTTTAGATTTATGCCTGCCTGACAAGAGAAAGAACAAAAGTCCCAGTGAGGGCTGGAGCACTCCATAACCTCCTAAGAGAAACCATGAAAGCAACGCAAAGTCCCTGGTGACCTTCCCTAACCCCCCTGTGGCAGCTCCCCGTCCTCTGAGGCAGCAGCAGCAGGCTCAGCCCAGAACACCTCTCCCAACAGCTCTAACTTCTGGTTAAGGTGTTGGAGCCACCTGATGCTGCAAAACAAAATAATATTCAGCCTAAAGGCCCTTCCCGTTCTCTCCTCTGTTAACCCAAGTGTCTGCCACCCACAATTTCCTCCAAACAGGCCACACAGAGCTTCTTTCCCCCAGCCAGGCCTTCCTCTCTGCCTGGCCCTGGTTGTTCATGCCAATGAGTCTTCTGAGAAAGCTGCTAATTAAAGGCATGCGATAGTTAAACTTTTGCTAATCAAGACAAATGAATCAAGTCTCGAGTGTATGATAGTGGAGCTGAATCACTCCTTCCCCCACGCTCGTCAGCCTTCAATTACAAGGCTCAGATATTATCGTGAAATATTTCCCCTAAAGCCCCATTGTGCAGCTCCTGGTTATGGTTCTCCTGATTCGTGGTGTTTATTTAGCGCTGTGGGGGTGTTTTGTCAGCAGAACACATGAGCATGTCCAAATGTTAACGAGCCCATTAAAGACAGACAAGATGTAATCGGACCAGACACTCTGACTGACTGGCAGCAGGACAGGCCGAAAATTCAGGGGAAAAAGCGCTCTTATGCCCAGTTGCGGTGACAGCGAGATTTAGGAGAAGAGCTTCCAGGCAAAGGACACAGGCCAGACTGGGAGCCTGTCCCAGAAAATTACTGACAGCACACCAAGGCAACCACTGCCTCTTTTTAGGAGCCGAAAAAATAAATCAGGAGAAAACTCCTGGAGGTTTGGATGGGAGGAGGATTGGGCCCCCATTTTCACCCTCTCCAGAAATCAAGGGACTTTGCAAAATGCAGATAACATGAACCAAAGCAGAAACAGCCACTGAGTTGGAAGCAAGCTCTCCTGACCTCTATTACACTCCAGAGTTGTTGATTTAACTGCTGTATTTTCAAACATCTAATTTGCACCCTCAGGTCACCAATATAAAGCTGCCAGACGGAGGCAATTGGAAAAAAAAAAAAAAAGTAGTCTGGGCTGAGGCAGAGAGAGGGAGAGTTAGAAAAGTAGCAGGACTCTCTGTGAACTTAAGATCTGTTTGTGTGCGAGACCCAGGCCACTGCTGAATCAGTGCTGGCTTTGATTCTTTGTTCCAGATAAGCTACAGATCATATTTTTATGACTGCAGTGTTTATGAAAGGAGCAACTAAGTGTGCCCGAGTAGCCAGGACCTAGCCCTGACCTTCTCCCCAGTGCTCTCACAGCATCAGGGCTCCATGCAGGCGCTGCTGTCAGCACAACTTTTGCTTCAGCTACTTCCCACAGTTCTGATGCTGTATTTCACCCTTTCTGGAATTTACCAGAGAACGGCCCCTGTCGTCACTCTTCTATTTCTGCAAATGTAGTTTGCTCTTCGGAGCTGTTTGAGAAATGCACTCACTGCAAACATGCTTCAGTCTCTGGCTGGTCCATGGGCTGTTTGGCTGTGGGTTTTTTATCAGTTATTTGAGCTGTAAGATCAATCCACCAGTCACATGAATTTGTTTTCCCTCTCTAAATGATCACAACTTCTGTTTAGTTTCCAGATCATTCACCTCCTGTTTTAACTCTCCAGTCCGTGTGTCAGCCTGTGGTTTTATATGGAAATGAGGACATCCATCTGGGCCTGCAACCCTTGTCTATACAAAAGACAAATGGCTAGTTAACTAATAAGGGAGGTAAAGAAGGATCTAATAATTCATCCAATTTTAGCAGCACCCTGACAGCATGAGTTTGAACCACCTTAAGAAAGGTCCATGGATTTGGAGGCAACGGGATGGAGGCAAAACCTCCAAGAGGTCTGGAGGCAAAGAGTCAATAAGAAAGTAGGTGCTCGGGTGAGCCATCTTGGTGCTATGCGAGCTGGCATCCTCAGCTTACACCTACCACAAGTGGATTTTGTGGCTCTTCCAGGCAGAGACATCACATTTGGAAATGCCTGTACGTCTCTGCCGGAGCTCTGGTCCCATCACACAGCTGCATTGCCATGCGGAGCAAGCCTGGAGGCTTCAAAGTGCACAGCCAAGCCAGCAACCGAAAAGAGCAGTTAGTGCCACTAACAGAAACAACTCTTTTGATCTCCTTGACATCAGTGCAGCAAACATCCCACTCCGGTGCATTCTTGCATAAAAGAGAAGCTTCTTGCTGCTCAATCACACTGCTTTTAATAGCTTTCTGAATGCAAACATCCGCAGCTTTTATTTCAGTTTAATCTGCCAATTTTTCTAAGTCTTTATCACACTTTATCAAACAGTGTATCAGTGTGAGATATCCAACCCCCTCCCCTCAGGCATCTCCGAAATTGAAATCCCAGGAAGACAGCAGCTTCTTTCATATTTTAATTATTTTAACATTTTCCTTTAGTGGCCTCTGTATTATTATGACTTGTTTTTCTCTCTGGAACAGGGCTGTGATCCCACACTGGGTGGGAAATTTGTTTGTCTAGAGCAAAATAGCAGAATGCCTCTAATGCATTAGATATGGATTAGAGAAACTGTGTTTGGGAAATATATAATCTCTTGGTAAATGGGGAAAAATAAAAAGCCTATTTCATTTCAGCTTTAATTTGTTTTTCCCCGATTATAATTTTTAATGAAAAAGTGTGTTTTAACCACATGAGTGCTGCCTCATTTGCCAAGTGTTAGGGATAAGCTGCATCTCCAATAATGTCACTTCCTTCTTTACCATTGAAGGCTCTGATTCAGGAAAACACTTAACCACATGCTTAAATCCATCCTTCCTGTAGAAAACACTCATGCGTAGAATTAACTTTAGGTATCCTGGGACTTGCTCATGTGCTTAAAGTTTAAGACATCTCAATACTTCTCAAGTTTGAGATTGCCTTCTGATTTAGCACCACGTAATCTGGTACATAAGGCATTAAAATTGGCATCAAGACTCTCAGCAGCTTTGCTGGGTGTCAGCTTGGCCCTAATATGATGCAGAAGGAAAAATCACTGCAGCCCAGCCATGGTAGCCCTGCCCTGCCATGCTGGGGGTAGGCAAGCAACCATGCTTTTCTGTCTGATGTCTGAGCACCGGCTTTTCTGAAGCTCTGCTGCTTTGTTGTGTGAGCTGATCCTCGTCAGTGTCCCTGTGTCACCATAGCCTGATATGTGCCATAAAGCCTACAGATCTGCAAGGAGAGTTGAGCCTGTGTCTACAATGAAAATATAACATTATGGCAGCAGGAGACTTGCCTCTCTCCCCCACTAATTCTTTCCCCAGTGCTCTTGTGAGTAACCAAGGGAAAGCAGAAGAGCAGCTGGGTGCTGCTCAGATGTGCCCAGCAACCCAGCCCTCCATCCATGAGACCACCTTGAAAATTCCTTCAGGTCCTCAGCTTATTAAATATAGATATAAATAAATAAAAAGAAATAAAGGATCACTCCTGTTAGTAAAATGATGCTTGCTACCACCTTGGGTTCTACCTGAGGCAGGTTTCCCAGCATATTCTGGAAAACTTTTGAGGTTGAATGTCAAAGAAATTGGATTTCAGCTCTTGGAACAGCATATTGCGAGTCCAGCCACCAAAGACTGCTGCAGCCCTTTGACTCCAAACACCGAGTAAATCCAGCGGGACTGTGCAAACAGCAGGAGTATGGGAAGAAGCCAGATCCATGGGTGTGATTCTTCTCTCTCACATCTGGTGTAAGTGAGGAGCAAGAACACTGAAGCCTGCTGGACCGATGTGCTTGCAAACCCAAGCCAGGCAGGAGAAGACAGTCAAGTCTGGGTTCTTCTAGACACGAGCCCTGGAGGATCGAGGCTGTTGCCTCCAGCCAGCTAGGTTTGATTTGATCTCTAAGTGCCACCCTATTCATTTAAACAGCCTTTGCTATTGTCATGAATGGTTCTGAAATTGCCTTTGTTCAATACCTCCAGCGTAACCTGTGCCAGTCCTTTCCCCTTGTGCCCAGCCCCTGGGCTGTGCCACCCATGGTCCTCCTCCACGGTCCGCAGCCCCTGGAGCAGCTCACCTCATCTCATAGAAGTGGGCATCATTCAGATCAGCTCTTTTAGCTCTTCTTTCCCTAAGGGGATGGATCTTAGTCATAAATCATAAGCCCAGGAAGTTTTCAGAGCAGCAATTCACTCCTGTCCTCATCCAGGCTTGCCGCCCTAGCTGCTGGGCTGCTTTGGAAGATCTGAATCTCAGTGTTTCACAACGTTTGATTTTAAATTCAGTTTCTCCCTTTTCCCGGCAAATCGCTCTGTCTCACAGAGCTTTTCCAGTAACTAGGCATTGTTGGCACAGAGAGGCCGGGCCCATTATTATTGTATTTACTCTGGACCCCAGCTTCTCCTTCTCATCCAATAAATCCATTTGAGAGCAAGGGTTTTGATAGACACTTTAATAGAGCTCTCCTTAACCTGACCATGTTAATGATTTTTTGGGGGCTGGCTCTACGCCAGTTCGTGCAGCTCATTAGTTGTTTTTTTTTTCTTTTTTTTTTTTTCCTTTGTTATGAGCTGCATCTCCTCCTTCTTGTTCTCTCTCATTCCTGCACGGCGAACATCAGCACTCCTCACTGCCCAGCTCCCCAAAACCAGTCCCCAGCACTCAGATCCTAGTCCTGTGCCAAGGTCTTCTCTGGTGCTCAAAAGCCACCAGGACTCCCAATTACCTGGCAAACACCCTCAGCCCTTCTCGATGGCAGGAATATCAGAACAGTTTGCCTCCACTGTGCACTGTGTTTATTTTACAAAGCACTAATTGACCTGGTCTTAACTGGTGATGGAGAGGGCCGAGGGAAGGAGATCTCTTCCCAGAGCTGAGCTGTGTACTTCTGATGCTGCTGACTCAGCCAGAGTTTTCCAGCTGTGGTGCTTGGGGATCCAGCTGCTGTGCTGGCTGGCTGTTGATGAGCCCCTCTAATTGCAGAAAGTGCTTTTTCTTCGTCAGCAGGAAAAGAAACTAAAATTATCTGTTCAAATGATACCGTCTTCTCCCTTCCTACTTTCACCTACTGGGAGCGATGGTGAAGGAGACAAATGATATGGGCTCAGGATGCTGTACCTGGACTAAAAGGAAATACAGTTTAATCTTGAAGGGATCAGATATTTTGACTTCCATGATGGAACAAGCAGTTGTCCATAGATTTGCCATGCTCCAGAAATGGAACTTCATGCTAAAAAAGAGATTTTAGAGAGCTCAAGCTATTATCTGATGATGGAGAGCTCCCAGGCTGGTTCTCATTCTCCAGCTGGCTTGCTAGCAGAGCTGCTCTGATAGTGTAATATATCCTGGTCTTAAGTGTTGAGATTCAGCCATCATCAGCCAGTACAGGTACATATATACGGGAGCAGCATATAGTTCCAAAGGATTCTACCAAGCCAATTAAAGAAGATACTAGAAGAGAACTGAGAACCAAGGAACAGTGTCCTCTGCAGTTAGAAACATTTTCTGAGGACAAACCACATGTTTATGCTGTCCTCTGTGTATGGGTTCAGATGCGCATCAGGCACCATGGCGGTTTCCTGGTGAGCCTCGGAGGGCAGTAGATGACAGGAGAATGGCCACCGTTCCATCCTGCAGATGCACAAGCCCCATTTCAGTGAGTTACAGTGATGTAGAAAGCTGTGAACAAATTCAATGACCAACAGGGATCTGCTTTTTTTGTTGTTTGGACTGAAAAAACATGAAGGGGAAAGCTAGTTTCATTAAACTCTTACACCTCCAGCCCCACAAATGTTATCAGAACCACAAAGCTTTCTCAATGCTTCGTTATTTCTTTTGAAAACCAGATTCCTGCAGATGTGATTCTGGCTTTCCTGAAGCTATAATCTCCTCTGTATATCTTTCTTGGGCAGGTGGAGTTTAAATCTAGGTAAATGCTCTCACTGTGTTCCTTTTCTGGCCCCAGTAACACAGAAACTAAAGCAATCCTAGGCAGAACACCAACAAAAGCCTTCAGTGAGGATGCAAACCAACATGTCCTGTGAAGTTTAGGAAGTGATCCATCATTGCATTACATACCCAGCATTTTTTGTTTTCATTTCCACGGTGCCTCTATATAGCTGTCACCAGCGTGAAGCGTGTGTAGCAGTTGGATCCATAGTATTCAGCACTGCCACACAGATACCTACCACAGGACTTACAGGGTAGTTCCTTTAATTGGAAGCAAGTAAAATCTCTGTTCCTGTGCCGGAACTTATCTCACCACTGAATTACTCTTACAGTTGCAGGTTTTGCTGGGAAACAAAAGCCTGTGTGTCAAAATACAGGGAGAAGATGCAGCCTTTCCAAGCAGAATCCTGACAGTCCAGGCACCAACTGAGATGATCAAGGATGGACTTTTGAGATGGTGCTTTTTGTCTGTGTCATTTTCAAATGTGCAGTAAAATTTCCCCAGCAGATAATCCACATAGGATTCTTCCTGTCTCCGTACATTCATCATTCCTGGGTTCCCCTCTTGCGTATTCCATAGGTAATTGCCACACACATACTTTCTGTCATTTACGTTTCCAAATTGCATTTCTCATTCTAATTAAAGGAGCAGTGTTTTATTGTTAATGATGGCCTTGCACATGGAGAAAGAAGACTGTTTCACTGTATTAAGTCAGAGGATGAGATCTGTCCATCCCAGTACTTCTACGCAGACCAAAAAGGGGGTGCATTTTAGGGAAAGGAATCCCCCTGTTCATTGCATGCTCTGGTGAAGATCTTGAGTTTCACCAAGCCCTCTGAATACACCACGGAGTTGCAGCTTCACTGAGACAGGACTGCAGCTGTGACTGCAGCCTTTCCATAGGGTCAAATCCATACCTGGTGCAAGCCACCAGTAGCTCTGGTCACCACAAATGGTAATGGAGCCTTGGTCTCTTCCAGCAGAACAAAAGAAGTTCACAGACCAACCCCACTGCTTCATGTATGTATGTCAGATATTCCTCCCAAGGCTTTCAAGATGATGACTTGCTTTTGCCCTCCAGGACAAAGTGACTTGCAAACTTTACTCTTCTGATAGACAGAATTTAATTCTGGATTTCTGTTTTCATCTTACACTTGATCTGCTTTTTGAATTAGTGCCCCAACCACAGTACAAATTCTGATTATGCAGTGCCCACAGGGGCAGAGACCATTTGGTTTATATATTCAGCTTTCCAAAGGAATTCACAATGCTGGCACAATCCTATAGGCAGTTTTCAACATTCAGGACATCCCTGCAATTCAGAGCAGAGCTAGCTGTCACCTGCAATAGCATCTCACACGGTGTAGTGAGGAGCCTCAGGCTGGGTCAAATTCTGCCAGTTTTCCCACAGATCTGGAGGAATCCTGCTGTTGTTATTGAGGCTTAGCTCTGTTTTACACAGAAGTTCACAGCAGTTTGGTCCATTCTTACTTCTGCCAGCTAACTCCACCTTTTCCATTCTTCAGGGCCACATCACTCTTTTGCAGATCAGCCATAAGGTCCTGGACTCACTCCAGAGCACCTGTGGTATTTTGATAACTTCAAATATTGCCAGCTTCTCATATTTAAATATACAACTTGCAGACGGGGCAAAGTTTAACTCACTCTAATCAACTATAAAATGAACCCTGAGCTCACAGTTACACTTTGAAAGACCTGGGTTTTTTTTATGCTGATCATTAACTGCAGCAGGGATATTCCTTCCTAGAGATTTGTTATTAATGACTGCTGAAATTACCGATTTCAATTAACTACATTACATTTATATTGAAATACAGTTGGTGCTGCTTTGGGGAAATATAAATACTGAAGTGAGAGCCGGTGCCACTTCTGTTAAAGAACTTCAAGAACAAACAAAACCTGTAGCACCCATTTAGTCCTCAACAGTATGGATGCTATACCCTATTTCTCATCCTCCTATTTTTTCTCTCCTTCTCCTTTTTCCCTTCTTCTCTGCCTCTTGCTGTTAAGAGCATCTCCCCTCCCTGCAGCTATCTGATTCTGCTCCCTGCAATGAGGATGCCCCCAGCGACTTGTCACCCTCCTAGGGTCGTGGCCCTATGCCTTTTGCCTTCTGAGATATTGGCACCTGCTTTCTGCCTCTGTGGCCCTTTTCTCATTCAGGCCACGTCACCACTGAGGGACATCCAGCACTAAGCCACCAAAATGGGATTGCACATACTCTGCACATTAATTAGTTCAATGCATCTCGCTCCTAGGGAAGGAAGGAGGGAACTGCTGCTAATAGCAAATATTTTGAAGGAGGTTATGCAGAGCAGTGGGGTTCAAACAAAGGGAAATGAGGGGAAATAGCCCAGCTGCAGCCATTTTGAAACTAATCCCAGGCTTTGGAGACTATGGAGTTTATTACTGAGGGTCTGCCTGCCTCCATCTCCTCTCTTTTCGTGCTCAATATTCTGTGCAGCTCTTTGAAATCCCTGCCCACCCTTCTCCCTCTCCTTCTCACTCAGTCTCTAGCAATCAGCAAAACCTCAGCCAAACCCTCGCTTCCTGCCAAATGTCAGCATTGCCACAACGTGGGCTGGACCATGTAGTGGTCTCGTGGCAATGCAGAAGAAAAGAACTGTACAAATTTCCAGGCCTCCCCCAAAAGGGACACAAATTTCTACCATCTGCGTTGGCATTAAGTCCTGGGCTCTGGCTCACAGATGCCAGCCATGGAGGGCGACAAGGACTAGGGAATACAGGTTGCTGCCACACACCCTGTGCAGCCTGCTCCAGGCAGCGGGAGGCACGTGTGTGTGTGTGTTGAGTCCCCCTGGTATTAAAGGACTCTGTAATTACTCTCAAAGGTTTCTGTTATGTGCAAAACCGTCATTAACTCCCTGTGGTGTGATTGCCCTTTATTGATAATACAGAGCTCAGCAATCCTCAGCCATGGCTTATTGTGCTTGCACACAGGGGAAGGAAATGAACCTGCCATCCTTCCTCTCACAGCTTGCTATTAAGGTGGGACACGCACACGAAGGCTACACCCACCCTGACCTGCACTTGCCCACAAGGGAGAAATCACTCATGTCTGCCTGAAAGGACACCTACTGCTTCTGCTTAACTCCTTGGGCACTTCTGAGCTGTAGGCCTGGAGAGAAGAGCTGGGAGGGAACAGCTGTAAGCCCTGAGGCCTTGGATCACAGTGGAGCACTTTCCTGAGATGCCTGTGGTGAAAGGGGTCACAGGCCTCATCCATGAATCACAGAATCACAGAATTGTAGGGGTTGGAAGGGACCTCAAGAGATCATCGGGTCCAACCCCCCTGCCAAAGCAGGTTCCCTAGAGCAGGCTGCCCAGGTAGGCGTCCAGACAGGCCTTGAATATCTCCAGAGAAAGAGACTCTACAACCTCCCTGGGCAGCCTGTTCCAGTGCTCCGTCACCCTCACCGTGAACTCTTTTTAGTTAGATTAGAAACCTATTTATTTCTATTTATTTCTATTATTTATTTTTTATTATATATTATTTATTATATATTATTTATTATATATTATTTATTACATATTATTTATTATATATTATTTATATATTATATATTATTTATATATTATATATTATTTATATATTATATTATTATATATTATTTTATATAATTATATATTCTTTATATATATAATCATATAAAACATATGTATATATAAATATAATATATATTATATATAAATTATGTATCATTAAATTACATATAATTATATATATTATTATTATATATTATATATATAATTATATAATAAATTATATATTTTTATATAAATATATATAATATATTTAATATATTATTTTTATTTTAATTTAATATATTTTATATTAATATAAATATATATTATATATATTAAATAAATCTATAATATATAGATTTATAATTTATATTTATAAATATATATAATATATATTAAATATATATAAGTATATATTAAATATATATGAATATAAATATATTTCTATTAAAATTTAATATATAATATATATTACAATTATATATAATATAATTATATATAATTATATATATTATAAAATACATATTATATATAAATATAATATAAATATAAAATATAGTTATATATTATTTATATAAAATATATAAATATTTATATTATATAAAAATATAGATTATTAGAAATCTAGAAATAATTAGAAAAAAAAGTTCTTTTGCATGTTGATGCGGAACTTCCTGTGATCCGTTTTGTGGAAATTGCCCCTTGTCCTGCCCCCACAAACCACTGAAAAGAGGTTGGCCAAACCCCTCTGTCTCCCACACTTAAGGTATTTATACACATTGTTAAGATCCCCTCTCAGTCTTCTCTCCTCAAGACTGAACAGACCCAGGTCTCTCAGTCTTTCCTCATAGGGAAGATGCTCCAGGCCCTGTATCATCTTTGTGGCCCTCTGCTGGACTCTTTCCAGGAGATCCCTGTCTTTTTTGTACCGGGGAGCCCAGAACCGGACACAGTACTCCGGGTGTGCCGTGACCTTCCATGAGCTTCAGCAAAGCAGTAGATTTGCATGGGTTGAAATTCAAAGCTCTGTGGTCCTGTGCAGGCCAGTATTAACATAAAAATGTTCCCTCCATAAATACGTCTCTTCACCTTTAGGTAAGGAAGAGGACAGCTCTAGGTGCAATTTTCACCATCAGCCTTGGCCAGGCTTGGTGGAAGAGCAGGTGCAAAAATGCAGGGGAAAGACTTGAGACTCCAGCCCTTACTGGAAACACAGATCCAGCCACAGGGTACGGTAAAACCCGATCTGAACCCAGCCTGTGGCACACGCTCCAACGCAGGGACTACAAAGCATAAAATAGAAATCAGGAACAGCGGCCACTGGGCTTTGTTGGAACATTATTCCGTCTTGTTTCCAGTCACTGCATCTGTATAACAACATCACTCCTATACCGTGTAATTAGACATTTAATTTATTAAACAGCAACAGTAGTGAGTAGGGAGCAGGAGATACACTTATCTTCCAACAAGGGAAATGTGCTATGGGGGAGCGTATACTTTCCTGACTCAGCCTGAGCTGCTTCCTAACAGGCAGGGCACTCAAGACGAAAGGTTTTCTTGGTCCAGACATGGCACCATCCTTCGGGAGAGCTGGATTCTGCCTGTGCTGCCCTGCCTTAGGTCTGCAGCGGGACGTTTGTCAAGTTGCTCAGTCTTGCTGCCCCTCATTCTTCATGCAGAAAATGAGCACAATAACCTGGCCTTTCTCCCAAACGTTACCTAGGTTGTTTTGCTTTGCCTGTCAGCTTTTCCAGGCAGAAGCTGTGCATCTTGTTCTGCTTCTGCTGGGTTGTGAGCACGCTGTGCCCCCACATCTCACCATGCTTCCCAATAATAAGCATCTTTCCTTTCAACAAGGTCAACGCAGCCAGTTTTGCAGACTGCTAGAATAAAGGCAGTGTATTCTGAGGCTTGCATCTTCCAAGGTGAGAGTCAGAGGAAGAAAGCAAATACTATCATTCCAGGTCCTCGGGAAGAAATTGCCTCGGTGTGAAATCTAGCTAACAAAAACTGCTTCTGACAAAGATGAAAATGATGATTGCCTGCATACTCGCCCATGGGAAAACACATGAGACCCAGGCCTTCCAGGTTTCATAAGCCTGAGGCTAAAGAAAATGTTATCTCTTTATTGAGGCCTAATGTACTGACAACACTGCAGTGTGTGAAGCAAAATGTCCTCCAGTGGTTCCAGAGCAAGCCCTACCAAACAGCTTGGCTGAGTCAGCTGCTAGGGCCTCCAGCTGAAGCAGCACAAATGTAACAGTGGTTTTGCACTGGATTCGGTGGTCATCAGGTCCCCCTGGGGAGGACACTGACACACGGGCGTGCTCAGCAGCCCTGACTGCAGATACAGCCCACGAGAAGGGTAGCTCCTCGGTGCATGAGGAACCAAAGCTCTTTTTTATCCCAGGTCTTGGAGGATATTCAGAACACAAATCTTTCTCATCACTTCTTCCTATATCATGTTAGCAGACCTACATGGTCACAGCTGACCATGCTGGGTAAATAATCTAATGTAATTACAGGGTAAAGAAATGGCAAATTCTCTTCTAAACCAGAGTAGAGCTTGCATCTATTATTTATTAGAGGCAACCAGCAGAAGAGAGCAGGTTACGTGGTAATTACTTTTTGACCTCCTGGAGGTAATTGCATAATCATTTGCAGAGAATTGCTATTACAGTTGGGTGAATCCTGCAAGCCATTTTACGTGAACAGTCATTTGAATTTTTAAACCAATTTCCACCTAACTATGGAGTTTTGATAAGGTCGTCTACTACCCCAGTGACTGAACAGCTTTTTTCCCTGCCTTTTTTGGGGGTTTTGTGTTCCTCAGATATTAAAATAAATGAGCTGACTGGCAGCAATATTCATATCTAGTTTATCAGTTACTCAGATAAGCTTAACCTAGCCTTTCCATGGCTAAAAACTGCTCACAGGTTTTAGATCTGGGCAGAGAGAAGTGGTTCCATTTCTGCTGATGTCAATAGGTCAATGTCTGTGGAGATTTTCTTTCTGGAGTGAAAAGCCAAGAGCTGAAATTCTCCATCAAAATGCAGCTTTTGATGCCAAAACCTGTGAGAAGGCACTACCAACATTTTGTGGAAGCTTCACTAGATTTGTCGCTGCTTTAGCTCCATCCTGAGATAAGGATTTGTGGCACATGGTATGACCTTCTGCTCTTTATCCATCTGATAGAGAGGGAACCAAGAAGATTGGCCCAGAGCAGCCAGGCAGGGGTAGGCAAGGCAAATCCCACTTTGATTTCTCCTTTGGTCTTCTCTACCTAGTCCCTTAATTTTATGGATATCCTGGAGGCAGGCCTTAGAAGCTCCAATATTGTTTTTTCTTAATTTCTTGAAACTTCAAAAAAACATTACTTATGATTGAACTGTTAACTTTGGGGACATTCAGAGAAGCAGCATGCAAAGCATCAAGCAGATCATTGCACAACCTTCTGTGGCATACAAATTTTTTGCTAACACCCTTCTTATTCTGTGACTCCCTTCATCCTACCTTCAGAAGTCACGGGGACCCGGATGGGACATCAGAAACCTTCCAGGGAAGTTTTAGCCCACCTGAAGTTTCCCTGTATTGCTCACCCTGCAATAGTTGAGACCATGCTGTTTTAAAATTTATAGTGTAATTGATTTCTTTATAAATCATTCAGTTCTTATTATTTATTAATTCTTCTGTCAAGGTTAATTTGAAATACTTCTAAATAAGGCTGCCTGACAACACCTTTGTTTATGAGATTGACAGCATGCCAGTGCAAGCTTCTCTGTTGCTTGCAAAGGCAATCTGCACAGACTCATGTCCCAAGAAAGTTGATCCCGCTTCATTCCTGAAAAAAAGACGCAGTGCAAATCACCTGCAGCTCCTGCAATTGTTTGTCATTAATATTGCAGAACAGGACTTCTGTTACCTGGACAGGATTCAGATTAAAATGTCATGTATTAGGATGAATGTGGTGGACAACTTGCTGCCGTAACTTTGCAGGAAGACAGCCAAGCATCACACCAGGCTGAGTTCTGCTCATATGTGCCTGAGATTGTAAAGAAACATTGAAAAAGGATTTCTCAGATCCTCTGATGTGCAGCAATTATACTTTATTCTGCTGGATTTGAATATAGACAGAGAAACAAATGTTCAGCCGGCACTGCTCAGTGAGGGGAATCACCCAGAAACATAGTATTTCGAAATAGCAGAGTTTAAGGTAAAAACTGCATATGAGGACCATCAGGAACACAAACAGCATGAATATTCCTGGTGTCTTCAGCAGATTTGGGTGGTTAGTTGGGAATATGTCTTGCTACCAGCTCTCAATGTTGTCTTCTTTCTTTGTCTGTTTTAGCCTGTGAGCTCCAAACAGCAAAGCCCAGATGTCTTTTAGTGTCTGGGAAGCACCTGATGGTATCATAAGAGCAGTCATAACTGCAGACATTTTGCACTGCTCCATGTGGTTCAGCCTGCCCATAAACTGCTGACTCTACGGCTGCTGTCTGTTGAATGAATAGGGAGTGTTGGCTGTATGATTACATTTAAATGACATCCGCCGCTTGTGTTTTCTTTTGAGCTGGTGATATTTCAGGTTTCCTTCCCATGACAACAGATCTGCAGCTGAGGGTTGTTGCATGGGTCCCTGCATCTGCACTTGCCATGCAGGGGGCTCAGCAAAGCCCTGCTGGAGTGCTGCAGGCTGAACCTTGCATCTTTTTCCCTAGCTCTCACAGAAGAGGCCCTACTTGTCTGCTGCCATCTGAAGTGCAGCTTGGATGCTCCCTTTAATGCATTTTTTGATTGTTTTTTCCTTACTACAGGGTGAATTAGCACAAACCTTTCTTAGAGTTTTGACTCAGTTCAATGAACAATTAATGAATGGGAGTAGAATTAGAGCAAAAAAGACTGTAATATGCATGAGCTATGGTGAGAAAAGGGGTTCACTGCATACCCCAGCGCACAAGAGCTGTGATTACCGATTTCTTCACTATATAGCAAAAGTGCCCAGAAAGGCTCAGTGAAGTAATTATTTTGGCTTCTAGTTCTATCTCCTTCTACTTAAATGCTGTTCATTAGAATGGGATTGTGTGAATGGTACCACAGTGCTGGCTGACATTAGCTGCTGAGCCAGATTCAAAGGTGACATAAATGCAGGATTACACCACACGGCTGTAAATTTAAATAATTTAATGAGCCCATGTGGATAAGCGTGAGCTGGCATGCCATGCTGCTGCGGCTGATGGGTGAGGTGAGGACAGCCAGGGAAGATGGGCAGCATCAATCAGAGTGAGGTGAGGGGAGCAAGGTGTTCACGCTCTCAATTTAGGAAGCTAACTGACCTAGTAGGAAAGAGGTTCCCCTTCAGAGCACTTGAAATAATGGTGTGGATACCCCAGTAACAGAAAGTGTTTGCAAGTTATCCATCCGGTTCAAATAAGGGCTAAAATATCACTGCAAACAATGAATAAATTATTTGATGAGTGTTATCCTTCTAACTCCATGCACATCTCTTCAGAAAAGAAGCTCCAGCGACCTGTATTTTCTACATTGCTGTCCCTTGCCCCTCACTGCCCCCCATTCTTCCCAGACAAGGCCTTCTTAGATAAGGAGCAGAGATTATTATTAAGATGCGAGCAGAAGAGCATCCACAGCAGGAATACCAATGAAGCAGTATCTTGGTGCATGTATGAGCTGAGCCCTTTTCCAATAAATGATCGGATATACGCAAAAGAGCGACAACCAGTAAGTGATTCCTGTCATCAGCAGACTTCACATGGAAACCTCTAGTAATTGGCATTTTCTCTGCAAAAGAACAGAGACTTCAAGATTTGGTGAATGCTGAGCAGTGCATTACGGCAGCCTACATCAGTAAGCAGTGGTCTGGCCTGGCAGCAGCGTAGGGATGGAGAAGAGCAGAAAGAGCTCTACAGAGAGTTGTGAACTCGCACAGAGGGGTAAATGGCTTGTGCTAGCAGAGCTATGGTATCATCTAGAATCAGCTTCAGTGAAGTCCTACTGATAGACAACCACAAATCCCCTCAGTTACCACAGACAGAGTAGTCCAGATGACTTAGGAGACCAGCTTGCTGGGGACAACCTGAAATACCCCTTCTCTCACAATTAACCTGAGAGCTCCCAGTTTTTATTTGGGTAGTAGACATACAGCATCCCTATTGGAAGGGGAAGTGGAGCAGAGACAGCAGAGGAACCCTGAACCCAGCCATAATCCCTGCAGCCCCACCAGCTTGCTGAGTACAGCTCATGGGGCACTGCTAGGGGAAAGGCAGTAGGACACAGGGTACAACAAGTAAATAAAATCCTTATGGCACATCTCCAGGGTAATATTATAGCATAGCAGTATTCTTTATAATTCTTATTTTGCTTGTTTTCATTCACTGTTGCTTCCACTAACTTCATTTTATATCAGATATCTCCAGTGGCATCAGCAGTCTCAGCATCTTGTGTTTATTCTATATGCATGTTTATTTTGCAACTCTGTTTTCTTTCTTTTTTTTCTTTTCTTTTTTTTCCCCCTTTTTCCCCATTACTTTCTTTTTAACTAATATTACAATGAGGTAGAGAAGAGCTGGTCGTCTGAAAACTGACCTCTTTTAACACATTTCTTCTTCTTCATTTTAAATTTAGAACAGAAAGCTGAGAAATGGGATGACTGGACTTTATTTCTCTATTTTGCCGCTGGCTGGCTTTGTTAGCCTGGTCAAAACTCTGTCTCCAGTGAATTTGTGACTCTAAATAACCTACTGTTTTAATATCCCTGTAACAGGAAAATGTTCAATATACTGGGCCTAATTGTTTGCATGTACTCGCCAAGGCTGGGGGTGAGTCTTTGCACACCTGGTGAGGAAGCTCATGTCCGTGCTTTAGTTTCGACCTTGAACCTCAGTCACTTCTGTTGCCTCCCAGGCATGCCCACTTTGCAGTTCTCTGTATTCCTGAAATGACTTTAAATCACACATCGTCGGGTGAAAAAGATCATAAAGGAACAACAAAGGATCAGCAAACATAAAATAGAAGAATGGCAGCCTCCCCACCTTACGCTGCAAAAATCAAAAAGAGTTTTCAAACAGCCCCATTTCCAGTCAGCTGGAGATTTAATTCACACGGTAATTTACTGTGTCTGCACTTTCTTCTGCCATCCCCCCCTTCCTCCTTCTCTTCTTCTTTTTCTCAATAGTTACTCTTTTCTTGGCCTGTAATAAGAGGGACCTAATGACTAAGCCTTACATGCAAATAAACCTCTCTCTCCAGTGTGTGCTGGACAGAGGGGGAATCGTGGGAGATTTGGGGGGGGGGGGGGGGGGGGGGGGGGGAGGGAAGCCATTTATTGCAAAAATCTTTTGTATTGTAAAATAATTCTAGTATTTAAAGAAAAGGGGACAAGTTCACAGAGCAAATTATGCCAGCTGAGACTGTTTGAGTCTGCAATTTTCTTTGCACGGTGCTGGGGCCAGTGATCACTCTGAATTTGTGGGTGTCCTTACCCAGCCCAGCACTTCTGTTTTCTGTAGCAGCTCTTGTTTGTTAACTGTTTCCTCCTCTGGTGGGTGACGTTTTCCTGGTGATTTTTATTAGATAATGGCTCAGTGGGAAACCGAGCAGAAGAAACATTTTCATAATTGATAGCTCAATTTCAGTCCTGAAAACACTCAATGGCTTTTTCAGCCTCACTAACATTGGAAATTATTAGAAATTATAAACTGAGATGTGGCTGGAGCATATCAAAATGGACAAGAACCAAAAAACACAGGCTTGATGGGCTTCCACTTTTTTTTTTTTTTTTTTTTTTAAGGGGTGAGTATTATGGGGAAAAGAGATTATTGCAGAATTTCACAGAATAAGCATAAGAATCATTTTCTATGAAAATTAAATTAGTGTAGGACATCCAAGCTGCAGGGGTGCTTCAGAAGCCATTATGAAGTTTGATACATGAGGACAAATGAAGCTTAGAATAAGGTTAACCATCAGGATTTTCAGGAGAGATTCTCCAAAGGACCTGGCAACCAAGAGACAGAATAGGACTAAGTTATCTCTCCTCACTGTGACAGCTACTGGATTTTGGTCTCAGCTCCCAGAAGAAGACATGTTCAGCATCTGTTTATAAGCACAGGGAAACAGAATCACAAAGGGAACATGCAATTTTGCTTTTGGCCCCATGTGATTATTGCTAAAGCAGTTTGTGCTATCCCAGGTGCTGTAACACACTGAACTCATTGCCCATTTCTTATTTTTCTTGATTTTCAAAAGCCTAAACCTTAGAAAACAAGGGTCTGGGAGACCTTCAAGAAAGGGATGGAGATGGTAAGACCTAATGGAGATATAAATATATAATAACCAGCATTTTTCTTCCCCCATCCCAGAACACGTGGCCTCTATACATCATTCTCCCACAGCAGCATAACCTAGCATAACCTCAAACATCCGAGTCCTAAATGTCACATAACCTTAGTGAGAAGGAAGGAAGGAAATCTATGCATCTTCCTGGATAGTCCTGACCCAGAGACACTTACAGCCAAATAAAGCAAGATGCTGGTTCAGCTCTTCCCCTAATATCACCACACTGAAGGCTGTACCTGGAGAGGAAAGAGAGTCTATGATCAGTTCAAGGACCACCTTCTAAGGTTCTTCATTAGTGGAGATCTAGTGACAAATCCCAGCAGGAACAAATGCATTTGGACACATCGTATGACACAGTGTTGTTTTTTCACGGGTGGCACCTCTGCATGGTGGAAGAAACAAGGCATTTCTATTTTCCATGCTGGCCCCAGAAGTCACTAACAGCTGCTTGACCCCAGCCACCTCTGTACAGCAGCATTTGCTCCACAGCCACAGCTGAGCATGAGCCTCTACATATTCTGCTCTGTCAAGGATGTACAAGTAAGGGAAGCCGGCTGCCTGCAGGCCGGCCTTGCTGAATGGTAGTCACCATAGAGTACCTCACCATGAACAGATCCTTCCTTAAGGCAGAGATTTTATTGTTCTTTTATTAAATTGCCACAGGACAATATTACTGCCCTGACAATGATGTTGAGAAAGTGGTGTGTAATAAAGGCACGAGGCAGAGCTCTGCTGCAATGATGCTATTCCTGCTATGCACCATGCCATTTTATCACAACCAGAGTCAGCATGAGCAGAGCTGGTGGAGGTCCTGTGGATGCTTGTGAGAACATCAGAGCTACTCTACTATGAGGAGAAAGTCCGTCCTGGAAATGGCTTCCTAGCAGGAATGGAGCAGGTTAACTTGCAAATTGTCTCCATCTCTGATTTCACTTTAATCTGGTAACGCCTATTAATCCATCTCACCACCTTGAGCATGGCTATCACTGCATTACTCAGGGGATGCTGAGATTAAGCACTTAAAGTGTAAAAGTGCGCCTTAGTTATGCTGCTGATGAAGGGAAAATATGGTTACAGGTTAGGTCCTTGGAGAGAGCTGTCTTTGTGTCCACTTTCCAAGGGGACGCCCATCTGCAGCCTGATTGCTACAGGTAGAGGCAGCCTCTCCGAAGAGCTGGATGCCACTGATTCCCTCCTCCAAAGCAATGTAGCAAGTTTAGTGGGTTACGGAAAGAGCTGTATTAAACCCTGATGCAGCCAATCCATATTTCATTTCATTCAGAACTTTTATGATTAGAAGCAGAACTTTTAAGTTTAGTCTTTCTATGCAGGCATCAACCTGAAGGGTCATTGATTACTTTAAAAGCTAGTTTGTTTGGTTTTTTTTTCCTTTTTCTTTTTTCTTTTTAAGTGGATAGCTGCAAGCTTTGCTTTCTTTAATGCAAATGATCTTATTTAGACCTGCTGACATTAGAAACAATTGCATGCTTTCTGAATCTAGCATGGAGGCAGAGAAAATAGAATATTGTATCAGCTCATTTTATGAGAGCTCTCTAAACTTAAAACAACGACAACAATGAAAACAGACAAACAAGCAAACAAAACATGAGAAAAGATTTGCTGGTCGTCTGTCCCCTGGCATTCCCTTCCTTCTCCCCCCTTCCATTTCTGTCCCTTCAGGGACTTACTAGAGCCGTGGGATTAATGGACACCTAATGCCATCTCTGCTTTACAGCCTGGAAATTCTCTTGTCTAGTTTACATTGATTTTTCTTTTCTGATGCATTTGCAGAATCTGAGATACTGATGGTGAGAAGCATAGATAAAGAGGGAAGACGTGAGAATGAGATACATCCTCTGCCTCTGCTCCCAGTGCTGAAAACATTTCTAGACTTTGACGTTTGCAGACGCTTCCAACAGCAAATACCCTCTTACTCTTTCTTGCCATCATAGAGGACACAGGAAGGGCAGCAGTGATAATCTTGCTCTCTGGTGGGCTGGCGTTATCCATCACTCAGGAACAGATGGGGAATGCATTGCTTAACAACAATTCCCAGTGCAGTGAGGTCCCTCTTGTGTGATTTGGCAATATGCTCCCTTTTATTATAGTTCTATTTTTATTATAATTATTATTAGCAACACCAAGGTAATTTCCCAGGATCTTCTCCATAAATGAATGGACACAATGGTCATCCTCATGAGGAAGCTAATACCTACCCTCCTGGCTGTGCAAAAAATGTGCTGCTGAATGCAGAAGAGCAGTAGGCAAATCTCACCAACCTGAATTATTTCAGAAATACTAGAGGGGAGGAAAGACTAGGAGTTTTGTGAGACTTTTTGCTGGGTCGTCAGCCTCCTTGTGCACTGCTCGCCCCCATGCCATCATCCCCAGTGACTCTGCTCCAGCTGAGGAAGGGTCTTGGTCTCTATCAAACTTCTCCTCTATACACAGGGAGGAGACAGGAGCTGGAAGCACAGCCTGTTTCTCTATTCAGTGCTATTGGTCTTTCTCCTAACAAAGTACTGAAGCAAAGCAAGGCTACTGTGCACCTGTGGGGTGAAATGACCTGAGGGCAAATTAACCCCTCCACAAGATCACATCAGCTCTGGCAAGAAAATTAGTGGGGTAGAAATGGCTCCATGAGCCTCCTCACAGCCCCCAGACCCTCACCAACAACATCGCCGTACTTGACAGCTCTGCAATATTATGTGTATTAGTACCATGCACAGGTGTCACCCATTAGTAATACGGAAAAGATGGATAATCTTTTAGTTAAGATGCTAAATGCTGCTGGGAGCCAGGCTGTTTATCAGTAATAGTCACAAAAACACTGTGTCAGAAAGAACAGAAGGAAAATGCTATACTGTGACCATGTCACTCTCATCTTCAGCATCTTAGGTGTCACCTTTGTAAAGCTTTTGGAACAGAAGATGGAAAAGGCCAGAAATGATGGGTGGAGGTAACCTAACCACAGCTGGGATCCATCTTCCACTTGCTCAATGGATGAGTGATGCCATGAATAGAGACCTCTTTCTTAGCTTGCTTTAGTGATCTGTAGTATTTTTAGGTATTTTAGAGGTTCCTTAATGGACAGTTAGTACTCCCTGTTAGACATCAATTTAGGTATGTAGCAGAGGTAGAAAGGGAGAGGGAGGTAGACCGATGCTGTCCTATGTCATTCGCTCTTTGCTGAGCGTGGGTCTCTTTGTGCGAGTGACTGACACGTTGTATTTCGGGAGCAGCAGGAGCCATTCAGCTTTGAGTGATGGTGCTGCTCAGGTGGTTGCAAAGGCATCTCATTTCCCTTCAGCTGCCCCATAATGCAGTCTCGCTTCCACAGCATCCTATCCTACCGTGCCAGCATCTCAAAGCAAGTGGGTCATGAGGCTTTTCTTTCCACCATGAGCTCCCAGTTCCAAGCAGCTTTTCTCGCTCTGCCATGAAAAGGAGTAAACTGTTGTTCAAACAAGTGTGACCCTGTGCTTTGCTGTCATCAGGACAGCTTTTTAGAAGACATTTAATGCTTAATATGGAGCTCTTGACAGAAATGAGCTGTTCCTTGCTGGGTTCCTGACAGACTGCTGGAGAGTCTCAGGAGGAACAAAAGAGATTTATCAGAAGGAAAGTTTTCTACTACAGGCAAGGAAAAAAACAGGAGTGTGATCGTTAAAAGAGCAAAAAGCAGGAAAATTAAAGGAACCCTGGTGATAGGTCCTGTTTCCCAGCTAGCTGAAGAAAGAGACTTGCAAGCATTCAGATTAATCTTGTGAAATAACTGATATCTGAAGTTCTCATTGCAAGAAATTACATGTTGTCACCATGATTATTTATTTATTTTTACTCCAGTTAATAACTACATTCAGGAAATTAAAAGGAAAAATAGCGTGCATTTCTATTGGGCAGACTGTAAGGAAACAGATCAGCAATTGAGGAAAAATAGTGTACATATCTCAAGAACATTGTTTTTTTTTTTTTTTTTTTAAACCAATTCCACATATGGTTTAACCTTTAAGGGAACATGGGTTTGTTTGCTGTGTTTTGTAAGACTGGATTTCTTCCTTCTGGGGGTCCCTATAAAAATGCCAGCTATTTGACATGGATCCTGCAAAACTGCAGAGTTTCTTTTCTTCTGCTTTTGAAATTCTGGAAATTCTTTTTTTAAAATTCATTATTCACCTCTCCCATTGTTTCACTGTGAACAAGAAGAATTAGGCAGTGCCTTAGCTGACTGACTGCACAGTATGAACAGTGAAGAGAGAGTTTTCCAACAGCCCAAAGTCTAAAATCTTTGACATCCTGTGGAGTGAATCCTGAAAGATAAACCAGTGGGAAGAAATCTTTTATAGGATGTGGTTGCCTTAATACTGTTCACTTCAATGCATGTCTGACCTCTAAACCTTCTGGATTACTTTGAGAGTTGCACCCTACTTCCATGCATTACTGGGTTCAGAAATCATAAAAGAGAGGCATTAAATTTTGAATGAATATGATTTACCCCAATGTGTTCAGCAGCTAACCTGCACACACACTGAGGTGATCCAAACTCCCTAAGCCCTGGGACATGACCACAAGAAAGGCTGGATGCTACAAAGAGTCTAATATGAACAGGCCAATAAACATGGTGCAAATTTCTATCTCTTTCCTGAATTCAGGAGAATGGTGCTGAATTTAATCTCTTAAAAATTTGTATTGAATCATTGAAACTGTCTGGAAAGGTCCAAAAAATCACAGGAGAATAGAGGTGTTCAGAGATTACAATTTCTGATGAGGTTCAGATGGTCACAGTCCACCCCATGCAGAGAAAGAAGGCAAGTCAGAGGTCTCCAAAAGCTGGATTTAATCTCAGGAGGGTGGGAACCCCCATGGCAAGTAGAGGGAGGAAGGATGGAGAAAGGGAACCTCTTTCTAGCAGTATTCCTTTGCACACAGTATTAATCTTCTGCTCTGAACTGCCTGTTACAGACACAGAGTAGAGGGACAGACCTCAAGTATGCTCTCCCCCAAAAGAGATCTATGAAGACCATAAAAGCCACCAGCCTCAGCAATGAATGTTTTTTCCTGAGGACCAGGGGTTTGTCCTTTCAGTGCCTGTGCCCTGCACTTCAGTTCTGCGATTCCAGTCATCAGCCCAGCCAAGTCCAGACATAATCCTCTCATTATTGTTTTATTTTTACCACAAAAGCACCTTGGAGAAATAACCAAGGATCAGCACCCTGTCACATTAAACATCCTAAGGAAAGAAAATAGAAAGGCTAGACTGTGCCCCAGAGATCCCACAGCATAATTGAAATTCCAAGAACACACCCAGATTTGAGGAAGGGCTCTGTTTATTGCATTGTTCTGCAAACCAGTTTTCTCCTGTTCATCAAGAGAGAAAGTTTCCTTTTTCATCTCTCCTTATTAAGTAAAACCCTACTTTTTTTCTTCCTTTTTTTTCTTCACCCTCCAAACACAAGAGGGAAAGAGAATGAGAGGTGAGAGCTGATTGAGTGAGCAACAGCGGGGGAAAGAAATGAGTATTTATCAATGTTCCTCTCCTTTTAAAGCACATCAATTCTGAAGCTGCTGACAGAGGTCTTGCTGTAACTGCTGGAAGAACCTCCAGGAGCTAATAATTTTATGTTCAGGCTTATGTAAAACCTGTTTTGATTAATTATTGATGCAAAGTTAGGAAAATGAACATTCTCCCTGCCTCGGCACAGCCCTATCAAATAAATGGAGTGGCGGCGGTGGCTGCACAGCGTGCCATTCACCCCCCAGTCCTGTTTGTAGATCTTCATTAGTGGGGAGGTCTGGATCCCTTGTGAGGGGCAGCCTGTCCCACCCATAGCAATGTCTTTCAGAGGGCTCACTTTCAGGTTCCTGCAATTCAGGAGCAGCTGTGCCAGGCAGCGCAAGCTTTCCTTATCCACCTCAGCCAGAAGTGGACCATATTCCCCTTTGCGTGATGGTTGAGCTGGGCAAACGTGCCTCTTTTTGAACTTCTGACTTGAGATTAGTGCCTGAAATCCCTTTCTTATTTTGTCATTGTTTTGTGGAGCTGGCTGGGGGTCAGCTGAAGGCACAGTGTTCCCATGTCCAGCACAGCACTCCTGTGGGTTTCCAAACAATGTGTTCGTGCACAGAAAGCAGCCCTGACAATAACTGCTTAGCAGATTCAATTCAATTCTGTCTAATTAAATAGGTTCAGCAGCACAAAGACTGCAGAAATGGCTGTCATTTCATGCTAGACACGCAGCTGCAGAGCTGCAATGCACCCTTGTAAAAGGTGCAAAAAGTACATTTAGGGGAAAGCCCCTTGCAATGTAAAAATCTCTACAGCGCACATATATCAAAGGGCTACACTCATACTTCTGGATGCTGATGACAAGATGCAGACCCACAGGTAGATACACACCTCTGCTCTGTACACAGCAGTACTCCCACCCGATGTTAGACACACACAAACCTTCTTTTCCGTTCTGCAATACCTTTTTTTTTTTTTTTTTTTCCTGGATCCAGCTCCTGGTTTGTGTGGGACTGCACTGGTCATGGTTGGAGCCATATAGTGGAGGAGCATATCTAGGGGTAAAGGAGGGAGTTTTATCAACTGCTTCTAGGTAACCAAACAGCCTAGGTCATCTGGCCGTTAATAAGCATGTCATAAAACTCTGCTCTTCACTTCGTCACTTTCGTGTCCTTTCCAGAGTGATGCCATTTTACATCCCGCAGCCTTTTATAAGCTCCTGATGTCCAATACAGATAGTCTCTTCTTATCATCTCTCGCTTTTTCTTTTCAGCACTCCTGGCTTCCCAGAACCATTTTCTAGGGCCGGCTTTTTACAATGGTTTCAATTCTTAGCTCTTCACTCTTCCAATTGTTCTTTACAGATATGGAGGGTGGGTGACTTAAAAGCGCCCTGGCTTAATTCAGCTCCCCTTGAACTCACTAGTATAGAAAAACTGAACTGCACATTTCCATTGATTTCAACGGGGGAAAGAGTAAGGCAAGTGCTCTGGGCTTTAGAAATTCCCCCCCTTGATGTTTTCCCATCACCCTGTTCTGTCATTAGCACGCTTTGTACCACTGCTCCCACTTCCTCTATAAAGTATGCTCCTATTTTCAGTCCCCTTTGCACCCGTCCATCTCCATGCTTTAACATGTTTGAATTTCTTTCTGTGAGTTTTGCAGGACTGTGGCCCTGACTTGTGGGACAATTACAGCTGCTTTGTAACGGAGTTTACACAGAGTTGTTCTCAACCAGAGCTCCATTTGATTAGGAATATATCATACAGCCATACACAGAGACATCATCTGCAGCCTCACAGCTAAGCAGCAAGGCTTTCTTCTCTTGCATAGCCAACACTATCACCCTCAGAACCAGAAGCAAATTATTAATGAGAAATTTTCAAAGAAAAGTTTGCTTGACAGTATAGTTAATCTGAAGTTCATGTATGCACTATTTTATTAGAGGAAAATAAATTGAGGCAGGTTGTAACTAAACTTGTTGCTTTTCTTTTTATATCCTAAAGTCCAATTTTGCAGTACAGTAGTGGAGGTTATCTTTAACTGAGCCACGGAGTGTACCAGAAGCCTTGTACTATGCCTTAAGAGAAAACATAAGCTGTTTACCCTCAGTTCTACAAAGTTAGACCTGCACTGTCAAATGCCAGCCATGGAGATCATTCTGCAGACTTTCCTTGTGAGATTTATCCTGAGCAGCATGGTTAGCCACAACTTTGTTCTCTGGCCAAATGGAAAAGAGACAAAGATTTGAAGACAAACCCTTAGTGCAGTCCCACCACTGAGGTGTTTTCTTCACCTTCAGTGTCCTCCTATGCAGCAAACCAATGTCAGATGGATGGATGGACATCAAGTAGAGACTTGAACTGGTGGAGAGGCTTGATGCTGCACCAAGGCAAAAGCCACCACTGGTGCCTTTCCCACTTGCTCTTCTCACTGAATACAACCTAGACAACAGAAGTCTTGTCTGAACTCAGGTGCAAACTTACAAAAATGGCATCTGAGGTCTTATTGATCACTCCTCTTCAGGCTGTTGTACAAGACATTCTTCCCAACACCCAAAATTATGTCTGAAATCAGTTTAGGGAATGAGCAAGTCTTTTAATTAAAACAGTCTGTTATGATGAATCTGTTATTACAAAGTCTTACCTATGTAAAACATTAATAATACAAATTTCATTTGTTTATGTCAGCACCAAGCATTAATTTTTAATGGCGAAACGTATGAGTTATGAAAGGCATTAATGCAAAACAAATCACCAACTGAGAAGGGAAAGGAAATCCATTTTTTAGGGTAAGCAGTGGGAATGAAATATTATTGTGGTTCTAACCAGGGAAAAAAAATATTTCTTAGGGCTCCAAGAGCAATTAAAAAAAAAAAAAAAAGTGAAGCCTTGGGTTTTATCATCGTGCTTAATATTAGTTCTATATCCAGAAAAGATTGTGTCCATTTCATGCAGCCCGTGCCTTGATGCCATCTCTGAGGAAGCCTTTTACACAAAATGACTCTAATTGCCATGCAACTGCCATGAAAGCAGATCGGACACACACTGCATAACAAGCAACTCGCTGCTGCAAATGAGCAAGATTTCAGAGAGCCCAGAAGTTACTCATGCTGGCTTGGTGGGCCAAATTCATCACAGATGTAAATGGCAGAAGCTCTGTGTGATTTAAGAGTCACTCCTGCTTACACCAGCAATGAATTAACTCCAGGCATTAATTGCCAACTCGCTTCTATGGCTTACGATTATAATTCTGCTGGATAAATCAGTACCAGGTCATTTTCAAAATGTATTGTTAGGAAGCTGGATGTGCTGCACTGGTCCTGGGTCTGAGGAAGAGCTGCTGAGAAATTATAGCTTCTGATAGGACCTTGGCTTCTGCAACACCTGGCCTACTCACAAACATCTCACCCTTACTGTCACAACAGTTTCACAAGAGGGAAATGCTATTAAGCCCTGGGCAGATAGAAAAGAGAGGGATTTATCCTCAGGTAGTTAGGGAGCAAGTCTCACTGCTACAGGCCCAGGTCTTTAGCAGGCCTTTGGCTGGTGGATAATAAGGGGTTGCTGGCAACACAACTGTAAAGGTCTGCAACCTTTATAAGGATAAGGGGCTTGCAGAGTGCCCCTCAAGCCTGGAAATAACATCTATGCATAGCATGGACCGGCTGGGACTGAAATGTGATAACAGCTCAGGGTGTTGGATGTCATGCTCTGCATCAACAATGAGCCCAGGCCGCAGGTTTCAGCAGAGGGATTGAGTGCGAGAAGCAAAGCAGGACTCAGAAGTCACTTAGATCCTGCTCCAAGGGTCTTTATGAACCATGCTGGGCATTGCCCTGGCACAGGACAATCAGCTTTTTCCCCCATTACCAGTCTAATCCAACTGTGGCTGTTGAAGGACTGCTACAGATCTACACAGTGGGGACTTCAGATGTTTTTTAAGATTTACAGGCCTGGGCCTTACCTTTCTTCCCTAGTTAAGACTTTAGCACCATAAGCAATGCATCTTGTAGCTTCCATCTCTCTCCCACACTCTTCCTTTCTCTCTTTCTTTCTTGTCTCTGTCTAAAAATGTTGCTGATATTAGCAATAAAGCAAGAATTTAATATCATCCTACAGGGCGTTACGACAAACTGCCCCTTGGTTCCATCGATTCAACAGGCCTGAAATATAGGAAGGCATCTAAAGGGGAAGAATGCAAGATGAACTTTGCAGATATAAATCCTGTAATATTGGATTTCTCCTAACACATTTCAGGGCTGTGTTGTGTCGCACTGGCATCTCTCCCTCTTGTGCTACAGGATCTCTGTTAGCTAAGCGACGGGCTCTTGTTGGTGAAGCATTTGGAGCAGACCACAGTATTTCACCTCAGCAATAGCCCTGATATCACAATGCATGACACATCCACTGCTTCAGGCCTCCAATAGAGACACACCACCCGGCCTGGGGGGAGCAGAACCTGTTCGGAAGCCATCTGAGGTTGTTTTTTCCCCTCAGCATCCCTGTGTGAGGTGACATAAGTATAGAGGGGGTTGTGACTCTCATGGAGAACTTGCTTACTGTATCAAAGACCTGATAATAGGACCAATTGCAAATATTCTGTAATCTGTTATTTCTTCTCCCATGCATATGCTTTCCAGTCCAATCTGTATATATTTATTTGACAAAGTTATAAAATAATTAAGTCTAAGTCTTTTTCTCTTTTTTTTTTGTGTGTGTATATGTTTTTTGTGTGTGTGTGTGTGTTTTGTTTTGTTTTGTCTTGTTTTTGATACTGCATGAGCTCATTTTGAGGTTTCTTAACTTGAGAACTGGGGTTAGGTTTAGCACATAAGGCATTCAAAAAACTGCCAACCTGATTTTCCAAGAGTAAGAGTCCATATCACTCTGAAAGTATTTCTTAGAAATTCTGAATCTGGTACCTCTTCTGATGTTGCATTCATAGTACCAAATAAGTAGGCAGTGGCCTCCATGCCAACCTTTTGCCCCTTAAAATTAAAACCAAGGGAGGATGAGGAAAATAGAAGAGCTCACTGCATTTCTCTGCCATTTTAGGAATTGGCTTTGACCTTCAACATCCTTTCTTTTGAGACTCTGGCTAATTTCAAATTATTCATAAAGGGTCAGGGATTGTACTGCATGTGGTGCAGAATACAGTAGGACATGCAATAAATGGCATTTATATTTGCACAGTAAGTTTAGTGTAATATGATTGCTAGAGGCTAGTTCTGTAGGCGAGGTCTCATGGCCAGGTCTCTGAACCAGGCACAGAGAAGATGGACTCGTGTTTGCTGCAGGAACAACAACATAAAATGCTGTTAAACATGATGCCTTGTGTTCAATGACATCAAAAGCCCTGTGATCAATCAGCAAATCGAAAAGACAAAGCCGTGCATTTCTGGTGTCACATTTCCCAGAAGCCTGAAGTCTTTTCACTTCTTAGAAATGAGAGTGGAGAGTGGGGGGAAATGAGCAGTTCCTGGCCTGGGTTGCTTAAGATACAGCCCTCCTTGAAAGGCAGGACAGAACTAGTCTGAATGTGGTGAAGTTTGTGTATAATCAATAAAAAGAACTTGAGATCCACTTGAAAGAGGGAAGGGGTCAGTGTTGATAACCTTCACAATTCTTTTTATTTATTATTAATACCTGCTTGCTGGAATTCCAGCAGCAAGAAATAAGGAATACTAGGCAAAGAAGAGACTCTTCTCTCCACTCCCAACATCCTGAGTACCCAGCTGTTTTATTTCTCCTCTAACTCCATCCCTTTCAGTCTATTGTTCTTGAGTCTCCGGGGACTGAGCCTAAGAAACATTGAGTACTTTGAGGCAGCAAATCTCAAGTTTCCGAGAAAAGTGAGAAAAGTTGCTTTTAAGAATAGTTTCCCTAACTGTGAAGAGGAACAATTGTGGTAGGGGCTGACAAGGTTTTAAATTTTTTTTCATCTCCCAACATGGAGAATGCCTCTGTTTCACCACCTCAGGGCACAGGACAGAGATCCATCCCTCGCCTCGGGATGTAGTGACTGTGTTTGTTCCAGCACAGGACTGTGCTCTGTGAGAAAGAAAAGAGAACAAAGCACAGGGCATAGAAATTCCTGATCTGCCCTTTGTAAGAAAAAGATATGAGACTGTGAAAGCAGAAGGCTGTAAACCCTACCAGCAGCCTACCTGCTACGTGGGAGCTCAGGTAGCTGATGGCATCTCTGCACGACATTTTGCAAACAGGTACCTGGAAGCTGTGACTGTGCTCAGGGCCAGCTGGAGGCTGGGTGGTTGCTGTCATACCCATCCAACTGTCTGTTACTTCCAGTATTTCCAGAAGCTTCAGGACCCACCCTGCTTTCTCCAGACTGGTACCAGTTGCACTGAACTGACTTGTCAGACATTCTGGGCTGGGTGCTCAGCTGGTGTCCTTTAGAATGAAATAGCCAAAAAGTGGATCACGTCTCTCTGTAATGAAAAATCAAAGCTAAAACAGGTTTTTCTGAAGGTCTTCATCAACAAGGGATGTCCCCAGGTACAAGGCAACTAAATAAAAACCTTTAGAAATGATATACTTCCCCCAGTTCAGAAGATCAATCAGATTCAGAGCCTATAAATGCTGTAGGGTTTTGGTTGTTGGTTTCAGTGAAGGGAGGGAGAGAGAGATCCTTGATTTCTGTTTTCTGTCTCCTGCAAATTCTGAGAAGCAGAAACCCATCAGAAGCACTGGTAGCTTCTGTGTGGAAATTCTCCAGCAGCTTTACTGCTGGTACTAAGAAAATTATTTCAAATCTTGACATCATCCTATAAAATTGTCACATGTAGGTAGGTATTTTACAAAAGCAAGTTTCCTCCACTTTTATCCTGGATCAGTTCTCCTCTGGTTATGCTGTCCATCCTCTTGCCATGGCAGGGCAATTTCCTTCAGCTTTGTGTCCTCTTCTTTCATTGGTATCAGCTACCAGATCTACATTTCCCTCTATCAGCTCTTTCCTACAGGAAAAATTCTCCAATGTAAGGTGTTTGCCAATAATCGTCTTCAGCTTTTCTTCATACACCAGAATGATTTATTATAGTTATTTCAACTGTCCCTACCCTTTGGCTCTCAAATTATTCTCTTTACTGTTTACTATTATTATTTATATTATTGTAACTTCTAGTTGCAGACCAGAACAAGAACGTGATTTGCATTTTGTGCTGCCCAGATTCCTGCGTGGGTTGTCTCTTTGTTATTTCGCTGAAGGACAATGTGTGTATAAGCTGCAATTTTCCAATGTAGCACAGCTATAGTTACCTGTGTAGATACACAGCTGAATTCACGGGCATATTCAGTATTTCTTCACTTAGGCACTTCATAATATGAGATCAAAGTGTCTGATGTGGGGCATCTGAACTGCGGAGGCTCAAATTCCTTCACCTTCTGTCTTACAAGACATTCATTGAAACACTCCCCCCAGGATTTCTTCAATCTGACAACCTTTCCCACATCACAGTAAGGTGCCCTGGGTTGTTTCTTGTGAAGAGAGGAGGGCAGCTCAGCCAGGCACCCATTTGTAACCAAACCAGCTCCTTGGAAGAGCTCGGACTTGTCTCTCCTGAGACAGTAGTTGCTAGAGGCTTCATGGTCATGTAAATACACTCGCACCATATTATGCTGTGCCTCAAAGTCAATTCACAGCCCTGCAAAAGCCAGCGGAAAAAAAAATAAATCTGTTGCCTTCATTTGGCCATAGACCAAACCCTAACTGGCATTTAAACTTGTCAGCACACAGCTGAAAAACTGTTTAGCTTATGAGGGAGACACAGCACTATCAGATGCCATTTGCCACTTGAAAATATAAAGAGCACCCTTTCTTTGAAATGTAATCTGAACATAATATGACTCCAACACTAATGTCTATTATTTAGTACTTTCTTTTAAGTTAAATTTTAACCGGCAATTTTTTAAAACTATGCAGTTTTAATCTCAAAGAAAGTTTAAAGCAATTTTTTATTAGTGCATAACTCTAAAATACCACTTTGGAATGAAGAATTATCTCTCAAGCACTTACTAGATAGGCTTTACTTTACTGTTAGTTAATCTGACAGTGTTTTATTAATAATCAGCCCTTTTTGTATTGCTATTATGCATTTTTTCTATTAACACAGTTTATATCTCTAGCATCACCATTATAAAGAAGACTATGAAATATCTCCCAGATATGCTGTGTAGGAACAAAGTAGATAAATATTGCTTACAAATCACAGGCACTATTTTTTTTTTCATTGAATTTTCTTGCTGTTAATAAACAATGAAACATTTAATACCAATTTTAAGAAATATTTTTATAGTTGAGAATCAGATTACGGTGCGCTCTACATCCATCGTAAGGGAAGAGGAAAAGAATAGGTACTCTTGTTTTATGATTTTTGCATCTTTACTTCTGATTCATTGATTGAAACCAGCCCACAGCTCCCTGTCTGTGCTTGCCTTCATTCGAGTACAATTGTGTAGTAGGGATAGAACAGGCAGAAACTCGAATCCAGACTTCATCCTCTGTTTTGGGTGATTTATCCCTAGATATAGTGCAGCTCTCAATCTTACTCCATTTAAACCCAATCTAGTAATCAACAATAAGTAACTTCATGATCTTGTTGAATCTAATAGGTTTATGCAGGAGATCTGTGTTAAGCCAGTTAGTTTTATAAAGCACAATTCAATTCACTTCTCTGGTTATTCACACCACCATAAGTGAAAGAAAAGCAGGCTACGGAAATCCAGCCTCAACGTAGGAGCTTCCAGCTTTTCATTAACCCATACTTCTGATCACCTCAGTACATTAGGATTATTTCATCGTCTTCAGTGTTTGCAATCACTCCCCTAGAGTATAATCTGCAACTGGAATTAATACTGTATGAATGCCTTCTCCCCAGTCATTAAGACTGATGGAGTAAAAATGTTGCCGATATTGATCTTTTCTGGCATTCTGCTGGGCAAAGTTTTCAACTGTGCTTACCATACCACTGGTCTCTTACCCATTCTTTGTTGTCTTGCTGGCACTTTTCCATCCCTGTCAATACCTGCCATGCTTTGGAGAACCACTTGCAAGTCCAACTCATGTCTTGCAGAAGCCTAAATAAATGGTCTGTCCTCTTGTGTTCATTTTCAGAAGGATCTTTCCCCAATGTCACACTGATTTGGAAATCCCTGCTGAGTAATCAAGCACTGCTTCACAAGCCTAAATGTCTGATGGGACATTATTTGCCTACAATCATATATGAGGCCACAGGAGAGCTAAGACTGGAGTAGCTTCCCTGCCCATCACTAGGAAGAGAAATTGGGCAGACTCTGAGGTAATTGCCAGTCTCTCCCTTATTTCCACCTCTTAAGAGTAGTGCCACTTATGGGATCCAATTTTGATCTCACAGTTTCAAATCAGAAGTGAGCCAGCTACAAACCGTCCAGACAAAATAATTTCCCATTTTTCTTATATCATCCTAGTGACATGTTTTTTTTTTTTTTTTTAGCAATACCAATAAACAGTCTCTATGTTGAGGCACAAGACTATTGCTCATGTAGGTGCTCTGTTGTGTCTATAAAGGGTGAGCTCTGTTATAAACATTTATTTAAAAAGATGATTCTGCCGCTGCTAAACTATTTCCCATTACTTTCAGTAGAAACCTTCCCATTGATTTCAATGGGTAAAGATTATTAAGATTGAATTCTTATCACATGAGACCCATGAAACTGTAAGCTTTCCAAATCAGGCATATGTGTAAAACCAGAATCTGCATCTTGGGAGAAAGAAGTGAGTTCAGCTGGGCATTTTAATGCCAAGACAGATAAGTGAAATTATAAATGGTTCAAGCCAACGCTTCATTAAACTGGTGCAGAGATTTATGGACCCTCAAGAGCACAAGGCTTTTCCACCTTTGCAAACATCAAAGAAAATCGGCGAAAAAAAAAAACTTTTCAGTCTAATCCTCATGGCCAAGAGCCCTGCTGAGGAGTCTCAGCAAGCAGCAAGCATATCAACACAAATGGGAACTGGCTTCTGAAAGGAAGATTTGATCCAGAGAGCTGGATGATCACTAGGAGGAGTGATCAGTAAAACGGAATTCCACTGTTTTCAATTTAAGTATCCATTTTATCTGTTCCTTATCATCAGCTCTATTGACAAGGTCTTCATTGCTTCCTAATTGTTTGTCCCAGTTTTCTGTGCTTTTCTGTGAAGGGCTAGTTTGAAAAGAAGAGTTCAGTAGCTCGGCTGTGTTATTTGTAACTCAGCTGTCATTGATTTTATTCTTTTTCTAGTTTATTAAAAGGCCTGATTTATCTCTGTTACAACTCCCTCCACACACAGTCCAACATTTATTGCACTCTTAAAGCTCTTTCTTATTCAAAATTGTCGTTAATTTGTTCTGCTGTTTTCTTCTCTTTGCACATCTTCTTTTCCTACAGGGTTTAACCACTGCTATGACACTTCCCTGCCTCCAGTGCTTATGACTCTGGCATTTTTTTGCTCTTCAGTACTTGAACACTTTGTCCAATCTTCATGCCTTACACATGTACAGTTTCAGGGTATTTCCTCTTCCTTCACTATGGTGTCTTCACAATATCCACCTCAACAGGAGTTCAGACTCAGTCCTTTGCATCCTGCTCAAGACATTTTTCCAAAACCACTTTGTTTCCTCCCTCCCTCCAATACTGCCCCATGTTTCCTCTTCCTATCCACACTCCTATTTGTTCTGGAATGTATCCCCCTTCTTGTGAAAAATGTACCTTAGCCTTCTCAACACCTTTCTGTGATAAAAGCAAATAGATAGGAAAAACAGCGCTCTGTTGGGTGAACCTGTTGCTTACCAGAGCAAATTCATAAGCTCTCTTCCTAGAGAAAACACCACTGCCAGCCTATTTCATGTTCATTCAGCATGGATCGGACCAACATGGCCAGCTGTCCCTCAGAAGCCTTATGGACACTTCCTGATGTTTATCTCATATTTCTTACACTGAACTAAACTGTCTCTTCTTGCCTTTCAACCTGCAGGCTCTGAATGTTGAGCAGCAGCATTGCTTATAATCACCCCCCTTGGGATTCACACCAGCAAGACTTGGGGAGGAAAGCCCTCTCCTCTCTGTGCAAAGTGCAGCTCTGTTGCAGAGAGGTTCTGCTACAGGTTTATGGAGCAGTGTTAGGCAACACATTGGTGAAGAGGTCTGAGATGGGGTAACATAGCAAAGGCACTGCGGGAGGAATTGCCCACTGCTCTGCCTTTGCTTTCTTCACCCTGAGAGCAACGGCGCAACATCCAATTTAAGGCTTCAGTTCTCTATTCAAAACCATCTTAAACAAACTCCACCTACCCACCCCATACCCCCCCCCCCAAAAAAAAAAAAAAAAAAGCCCGGAAAGCTGCATGATGCAGTAAAATTTCAACAGAAATGCCTATATAAGCCTTACTGCATCCTTGAGTTGAATCAATGATGCAACCTCTGGAGTACAGCGTGCAGTACTGTTTACCCCAGCTGAGAAAGGACACTGCAAAATTAGAGCTCATTAAAAGGATCTGAGGAAATTCCCACATGAAGAAAATGTGCAGTTCAGAACAGGGACAAAGGCAGAAGGAATATGAGAAAATTATAAGAAATGCCGAACAGGCTGGGAGCTCTGTTCCCCATGTCTCACGACAGGAGAACAAAGAGTCAGTTGATGGAATATTAAGAAGCAGCAAATTCAAACCTGATAAAAGGAACTATTTCTATACAGTTTGTTTCACTGCCAAAGGGAACCTCTGAGGATAAGAATTTAACAAGACTGCCCAGGGACTGACCACTCACTTGGATAACGAGAACGCCCAGAATAAGAGAAGTTAGCGCTACAGACCCTTGGAAGAGGCATAGCACATCACGCACCAGGCCTTATAACAATTCTCTTAGAAAACAAAGTGCATTAGAGAATAAGTGGGAGGGAGAGGAAGATAGATTTTCCTACATCTGTTTGTCATGCAGGGCTTGTATCTTCTTTAGAAGCATCTGGCATTAGCCATAGTCATAGGCCCTGCTCTGACTCTGGCTGACAGTTGTGTTTTTGCCATTTCCTGGTGTTCCTTACTAGTTTCTCTTCCCTTCTCCACCTGGTTAAAGCTGATTAAAAATTAAGAAATGAATATCGCACAATAATTCAAAACTGTTTTCATCCTGAAAGGTTAAAAATAGAATCGTTTTTTCTTTTGTTTTCTTTTTTTTTTTTCTCAGAAACTTATGGTGAAATATTTTAATCAAAACATTTACTGCAAACACAGGTGCTAGTAAACAAAATATGTCAGTGTACATTCTGGAAATATTTACAATGCAAGAGGTTAGGGAGAGATCGAATATTTTAATAAAACACTTGCTTTTCATGAAAAGTAGCCTGTTTTCTTTCTTTCTTTCTTTCTTTTATTCTTTCTTTCTTTATTTATTCTCTTTCTTTCTTTCTTTTATTCTTTCTTTCTTTATTTATTCTTTTTTTTTAAAGTTTTTCTTTTTTGTTCGTTTTTGTTTGTTTGTTTGTTTTTCAAGACTGACAAATCGTGATCAACTCGATTCCCAAAGACAAGTTCAAATGGCCCTGCCAAGAATTAAAACAACCAGGAAACAGCAGCAGCAGCATCCTGGAGCAGGAATGAAAAAGCGAGCAGCACTTGACAGTCTGAAAGATGCATCACGGGTTGAGGAGCTGAGGACAGGTGAGGAAGCCAAGTCCAGCTCCCATTGCCAGCAAAATCAACAGAAAAGCCTTTCTTGACATGGGTGGGAGCAGGACACTCTGTCCTCTCCCCAGGGTAGCTGGAGGCTCTGCTGGGGTGAGCCTTCATCCCTCTGCTGTCACAGGGATTGCGGTGGCATAAAAAGCACCGGCGTGTTCTGGATTAAATGGATGAGATGGAGCCGCTGGCAGCAAATGCACCTCTCGGTCCCTAGAACGCTGAAACAAGCCACCCCTGCTGTTCCAGCCCAGCTCCGGAGGCAGGGGAGGAAGGAGCAGGCATTTGCAGAGCCTCTAATTAGGGAGGAATGGGGAGTGTGTCCCCACGGTCTGTGCAGCAGGCTGGGGTAGGTGCTCAGCGGGTCTGGCACAAGACGAGTTGCTTATGGTTTCCTCTGTCTGCTGTTATCCGTGTCCCTTTGCTACATGTTAATTGAGCCTTTCTTTTTCCCTTTCTGGCTGAAACATCTGCTTTTAATGCTCACAAACAATAAATCCTTTCTTTTTTTCTCTGTTCACATGGGATGTAAATCCACGCAGAAGGGGAAATGTGGGGGAAAGGGCTGCATGCCACGTTTCCAGCATTAGCATAATAACAATGACTATGGCACGGAGCAGCTCTGGGCTACAGCAAGCCTAACCTGCCTGCATGGAGCCGACCTAACTGCCGTGCTTTTTGCCAGGAGCACCAGGCCTTCCAAAACCTGTCGGTGGGCTCGCAGGGGTGCTGGAAGTTGGCTGGCCCCCTGCTGTCAGTACGGCTGGCAGGTTTCTTAAGAAACAGTGAACTAGAGCAGTGAGGATGTCTAATACCTCTCCTCTGCTTTAGAGAACTCAAGTAAAATAAAATACTTGTATGCAAAATGGGCCACAAGCCTTATCTCACGTGCACACTTGACTGCATCTCAGCAAGACGGTCTCCTGAGAGCATAAACTCCTGAAACATAAGCATCCAGTTGATCCAGCATAGGCTGTGTCTATCCTTCACAAAAAAAAAAAAAAAAAAAAAAAAAAAAGAGCCTGTTGGGTATGTGAACACATGGCTAGGCTGCATCCTGGCTCTACCCCATCTGCTCGCCTGCCTCATCACCAGGAGTAGGCAAATCCAGCATCCAGCACGGCCTGGGGACCTTCGTTATCCTGGTGGGCCACTGGCATATGCATGAAGTGTTCACGGTGTGCCACCGCCAAGAAACCACCTCTGCCACAAACCTCAGGCTGTTACTGGCACGGGTGCTGCTTATTTCGGGGGTGAGAGGAAGAAGTGCAGGGGCAATGGCCAGCAGGAGTGGCTTTCTACCTCCTCACACTCCTGCAGTGCACCTTCCTTCAAAGCACCAGCGCCACCTCCCTTTGACAAATTCTGCCTATAGCAAAGCCTGGGCACAAGGTCCCACTTGAGATATCAACACTGAGGAGTGACTAGAGGAGCCAGGCTGGGATCTGCTTAGCAGCTGTGCAGGAAAGAAATGGGGAGGGGTGTTCACCCCTTCATCCTCTTGTCACCATCACCCAACCGAAAGAGCATGGAAACACAGAGCAACCCAGCCAGCTCTGCCAGCAGCTGTCTACCTGCCCTTCCCAGTGCTGGGTTGTCCCCTGGACACCCAGCGCAACCCTCTCCTCTTCTTAAGAAGGTGATTTCTTGCACACAAAAAATCCTCCCCTGGATTTGTGTGTTGCCACTCTTCAATCCCCTGCCCTGCTGTGGGAGCTGGAGCAACAGGTCCAGCAGGGAGACATGGGCACCTACAGCCACAGCTAAGCTGGGAGGAATATACAAGTGCTGAGCCCTTCCCAACACTAGGTCTTTGGTGTCTGCCACTGCAACAGCAGCAATGAGCTATCTGTGCCAAGCAAGCACCCCAGAACCGCTGCTGGGGTCTGCTGTCAGCAGTGGCTCTGTTACTCCCACCCGTATTCATTCAAACACTGCCAAGGTAAAAACCAACAGCCCCCCTCCAGCCTCAGCCTGTGTGTAAAGGGACAGAGATAAAGGTATTACCATTAAAGAATACAAACTCACCTTCTGGAGCCACACGCAAGTGAGACGGCCGTGGGAGCCTAATGCTTAGGACTCAAAAGTCACTTTCAACTAAATTTTCCCGTTTCTGACAAAAATAGTGTTACAACTACAAGCTGTTCCAGCAAAGCCTCCTCAACAGATAATCGGATTTACATAATTGGGTGCTGGTGGGACTTCAATAAATCATCAACGTGGCAGCGTGTTTAGTATAGCCATGCAGAGTCACTGTTCTTCCCCACATGGCTCCTGGTGCCCAAAATATACCAGATACAACCAAGGGGGAGACATATGTGGCTAGTGCTTGTGGGCAGGAGAAATACAGACAGGCTGTGGCTAATTGCCACCGAGGACTATCAGGAGCCATGAGCTTGGTGGTTTTGATAGTCTAAAGCTCCTGGGACTTGGCCACAAGTTCACATCTAGCCTAGGTCATTATAAGACAGCCTTACAGGAGACACTTTTTTGTAGGCCAGCATAAAATCACTTGTATTTCTCTGTCTGCATCAATAAACCTTGTGCTGATATTCCTGGCAGGTCACCTCTGTGAAAAGCCCAAATGCCAGAGAAGGAGGAAGAACTTCTATTCCTGCTCACAAGTGGTTTTTCCACCTCCAAACTATCCAACAAGAGAGGAAACTGTTATGCCATTATGATGGAGATACATATATGAAAGCAATATTATATTGCTCATTCACTTTTCACCAACTCGCCTTATCTGCACCTAAAATGAGATGTGATCCAAAACCTCTTTGCAAAAAGTATTTTTCTACACATCTCAAAGTGGGGATAAGTCCTTCTCCAGGAGAGTAGGACTAAATCTGGGAGAAGAACAGATCTACCAGTGTGCTGCAGTTACCTGCATATGGATAATGCCACATGCCAGGGACAAGCAGTGAACAAAGGCGATTTGTGAGCTGGGAAATGGGATTGCCAAAAGAGATGGAACAGAAATGAGGTTTTAATCCCCCAGCCCAATCTTTCCTGGTACTGGCTGTCTGCAAGAGCAGGATTTTATCAGTGCAGTCCACGGGGAACTTTCCTGACCTTCAGTTTGCTGGAGCCTGGCAGAGAACTGCACTTCTCTAAGATGTGTGAAGACAAGTTTTCAAAATATACAGATGCTCCTGTGAGCTTGAGCCATAGCACGGCACAATACACACCAGAGCATATTGTGTAGATTGAACTCCACAGAGGAAGTCTGCGCATAGCTTACAGGTCCTGCAAATTCACAGGAACAGGTATATCAACATTTTCTGCACTCTTCATTGCCAGTGAGCTTACGAAGCCAAATGCCTTGGGACCTGTCTATTTTCCAGGCTAGATGAAAACAACCTTACCTATTTGCGTTTGGAGGGTTCTCCAGGTTAAAGAGGAAGAGAAAACTGTGTATAAGACCCACAGCTATACTACACAGGAGACTGTTGTGAGTGTTTGCTTGAAAATTTAGATTTGCTCATATTGCACAGCATCCTCCAAGAGTTTTCTATACCCAACCCCCCCCCCCGCCATCGCAGCCCCTCTGCTTGCCTGTCTGCCAGAGAGACAATGCCAGCACTAGCACTTTCTCAGCTGCCAGGGCACGTTGGCCTGGGACTTCATTTCTCTGTATCACAAGCTACCCGCAGAAACCTTGTCATTGCAATTTTTCGCATATTTTCTTCTTTTCTGCCTTTTTTTTTTTTTTTTTTTTATCTTTCTGAAATCTCAACTCCCCAGCTCGTGGCCGTAGGCTATTATGAAACTGGAACAGAACTTATTTGCAGTCCTAAACAAAATGAATAAGGTGAAAGAAAACAGGCACAACAAAGAAAAAGTTAATGCTTGGAGTAATAAGCATCAGAGTTGCTGTCCACACTGAATCAGGAAGGGCAGGAGAGTGAGAGCAGTCCCACAGCTGCTGTGCATGCTCTGTGAGCAACTAGACTGGTGGCTTTGTCTGATGACCTGGCAGGTGGCAGGTCCATCCAATTGCTGTGTCCACAATATTTCTATGTCACATCATGGCAAATTTCCATTAAAGAGGTTGCATCCCAGCCATGGGCTTGGAATTTGGACCGGCAAATCCACCATGTACACAGATAGGGGACTGTGAGCGGTACAAGTCTTTTGCAATGAATGGCCCAAGATGAGATGCTAAAGAGATGCCCCAGGGCACAGGACTGTGTTTGACAAACACAAGGCACTGTTATTCCATGTGCTGTCCAAGAGCAGCAAAGCAGGCAGGCAACCCTTCCATTTTCTCCTTTTTTTTCTTCTCTCTTTCTTCCCTCCCTGCTTTCCTTTACTGGCTTTTTTTTTTCTTCTCTTCTCCTTTCTTTATTTTTTCTCTTACTCTTTTTAACATTTCAGCTGAATAACTGAGGTTTGTTGTTCCACCGGCTGAGTAAACTTTGAAGGCTTTAAGAAAAAATAAATAGTAAGCCTTGCTCGCCAGGTGGGTTCTTCCTCACTTCTCAGCTCCAGTTGCATCCCTAATTTAGAATCTGCAGCCAGTTAACGAGCACAGAGGAGACGCGGGCTCAGTGCAGAGCATGTCTTTCTACACACACGCTTCCAGATGTTTCATCTTTTTAATAAAGATTCAAGCCATGTGAGAAGAACGGCTTCAGATTTGAAAATAACAAAGCAACCCATGAGAAGGGTACTTAGAGCACCGGTGTTGGGCTGGGGGCTTTTTTTGTTTGTTTGCTTAATCCTGAAATATTATGCGGAATCCAGCCCTTGAAATTTTCTTATTTCCTTGCAGTGAAAGTGGTCTCCAAAGAACTGAGCAAAATCTGCGTATTAAATCAAATGCATTTTCCTGCCCACACCCCCTCCCCACTGTAACCTCTCTCCACACTCTTACACAGACACACAACTGCTTTTCATAGCAAGGCTATAATTTAACAGCTAATGCCTTGCATGAGTACCACCCCTTCCCAAATTCTCCTGTTTTCAGTTTCTATTCAAATTCAAAGCCAGATTATTTTAGCTCTACAGCCCTGGAAAAAAAAAATAAATGAAATGACAATATTTGAAGAAGCTGCTAGTAGTTCTTTCCCCCCTTTCAGTTCACACCCAGGCAATGTCAAGTGTAAGTCTATTCTTTCTGCCTCTGCAGATACAGAGACAGTTGGGAGCCCAATAAATAATATTCCAGGACTGAAACATCCTATTTTAGACAAGAGACAGGATTTGGTTCTCCAGTGAGCACCCAGAGACCTGACAAAAAAGTATGGATGGCTGGTAACAAAGGGACCTGGACCCCAGAAAGGGTCAACTGGGCAGTGAGAGTCTGCGGGACCTTCTGCTCCCCAGCTCTCCGCAGCTGCAACCTCTACAGCCACACCAGTGTAACTGGTCCCGCCCGTGGCATGGGACCTGCCCAGTTTGTCTGAGATACATCAAGGTCCAATTAGTTACCTATGATGTAATTAATTGGTAGGCAAGACAAGGCTGTAATGCAGCAAGATTAAGTCTTTACACCTTTGGACAGAACACTGCACCAGTCATTTGCCTGCTGTGGCAGCCAACACCTGCCAGCAGTGAGGGACATGGTTTGTTTCCAGCTCCATGCACTTAAATATTGTTGTGCACCTAATAGGAAGTGGAGAGGAAGTCCTGGTTGGAAAATACAGCCTCAGACAGAGCCAGCTTCTCTCCCCTTCTCGGAGCCAAAGCAAGCACTTCCCAGCCAGGCTGAACAATTTGTGCCTTCGCTGTTTAAGGCTGAATTATGCCAAGGTGGGGAGGCCTTTTCGTAACTTTTCCAGCACTCTTTATGCTTTATACCAGGC
This sequence comes from Anser brachyrhynchus, assembly GCF_964034855.1. Classification (NCBI taxonomy): domain Eukaryota; kingdom Metazoa; phylum Chordata; class Aves; order Anseriformes; family Anatidae; genus Anser; species Anser brachyrhynchus. The sequence continues at coordinate 7,570,600 of NC_137712.1, read as the reverse complement.
ATGCCAAACCCAAGCTGTGGGGTACAGCAGTGAAGCTGATCAAAATGAGATACAGTGAGGGGAATTAGGAAAAAAAAAAAAACACATCATAATCAACACCAGGTGTAGGCCAATTAAACAGCCGTTCCCATGTGCTCACAGGAGGGCACTCACTCACAATTTACCCAAACAAATCCATGCTTAAAAACTCTCAGGAGTTTCACAGAAAAATCACATTTCTCTTCAGGGCTCTTTAAAAATATTTGAAAGCACTTTCGTCTGTACACACCAGCTTTGCACACTAGAAACGGCTCCCTCTCAGCCCAGGAGAACCGATCAGCCTGGATTAAAGTGCTGGCAGATGCCTGTTCCTTACAAACGAGCAAAAGAGTCCTTCTTCCCACAGCTCTCCTCCTTCAGCTACCCCTTCTAATCCTCCTCTGACTTTCTTCAAGGAGGTGTTGGCTTTTGGCTCATACTTTCAAAAAGCATCTTAGGGGCAGCTAGGTGCTCAATTCTGATTTATTTATAGGATCCAGGCACTCGGCTCTCAGGCGCCTTTGAAGCCCTCGAAGCCTCAGCACTATATGTATTCCAAGCAGAGTTTTCCTTCTCTGTCAAATTGTTTGATGTGTGAGAAGGAGCGCGTCAAACTGGACAGAGTTTTACTGTGTCACACCAGGACCTGCTGCCTACCCTACCTCCATCCCATCCACAGCAGCTATCCATGTCTCAGCCTCTCCCACCAAGACAAACATGGTACCCTCAGACATCCATACCTGCTATCGAGCCAACCTCCACCACAGTAATGACCGCCCCACTTCTCTCTTGGGTGGATGAGCACCCCAGACCCACCTCAATTCCAATTCAGCAAATCAGCTGGTGTCACCTGAGTGTGGTCCCTACCATTTGTGCCAAAAATCCCTTTGGTTTGGTCTGCTGGAGCTACTTACCTTGATTTGTCTGGTGGAAACAGGATAAATTTGGAGTTCACCCATATTGTTGTCCATTATAACAATCACTAGTTGCAAGATACCTTCAGTCCTCCAGTGCCTTCTCAAGATTCCCCATTTAGCCTTTCATGGAGGGCTCTCCAGGAAGCTCTTGCAATCTACAGGGAGAAAATTCATGGAATAGATCAGTAAACATGTAGCAAAGGATTTTCTAGGGTTTTGCCTGTCTTTCTGCTCACCTTCCCTGCAAATACAAGTCTTAGTGTGACATGCAAAGGACTGCAGCACCAGCAGCATCACAACAATCCACAGGGCACTTCTGGAGTGCAGCCAGGTACATTTATTTTGTCCCACCCTGGGACAAAATAAGAACTATTTTAGGCTTATAAGGCACCTCTGTAGGAGCCAGGGTGAGGGAGAGGATTCCTCCATCCGCCATTCTCCTTTTCAGTTGATAAAATCCTCCTGTGTTGTCCTTTGTCAACTGCAGTTGAACCTTCTTCCCCTTACACTTCTACAACAATAAATCCCATCATCTCATGCTGACAATTGATTTTGCATGTGTAACTAACAGGCATCGCAGGAAAAGGGTAAAGTGTCATCCTCTGGGTCTAAACGTGAATTTCAAGGCTGCCTTCAGCTATAAACAGTTATTGATTATTCACTTGGAAAGTCAAAGGCAGAGAGGGATGAAGCTATATAAACCTTGGCAGGACACTGGCTATAGATGCTGGATTGCCTTCATCACGCTAGTCTGATGGCATCTGAGCTCACGTTCATCTTTGACCTTGACCTTAAAATAACTGAAGGGGTCCAGGACCTCCCTGGATCCCATCACAGCGAAACAGCAGCTTTGACGGAGTGGAGTAGGAGATGCACAAGCTCACCCCTCCTTGGATTCCTCCCGTTGTTTGTGGTCCTCAACAAAATTACAAAAGACAATCATCAGGCTGTTGTATTGCTTAATGCTGGTCGTCATCTCTGCTTGAGGTTGTTGATTGTCATCAGGAAGGCTGCGGCTGCCTCTGCCACTTAACATTAGGATTTAGCACATCAAATGTCATCATCTTTTTAGTTTTTTATTTTCAAGGGATTTCAGCTCTAACTATATCATATGGGGGAGAAAGAAAGTATGTTTAGCAGGAATGAAACTGCCTGGAAGCTCTCCTGAGGGTTTTAAATTTTAGAAACAATGCCATATTAAAGAAGCAGCTCCCTGAACAGCAGAACCAGTGAAGCTGGGCACTTGATGGATTTATGTCTCAGGACTCAAAGCCCCTTTACATTTTCTGATACCCAATAAGGGTTGAGCTAGCGCTGCAGCCTGGGGATATTATTAGGGCTCCTCCTCTCCTCCATCCATCTGTCTGTTTTCATGAAATCCAGAGCAATTTAAAATTTTTGACAGATTGACCCATCTGCCAAGCTGGTTTGATGTCAGCCAACAGGTTTGGAGTCGTTATGTGGGGTCTGGTGAATCCTCGGACTCCGTATCACAGATATCTCAATTCCCTAGGAAACTAAGCTGAAACTCCTGGGCTCTGTCTCTACAACTCCTTATTGTGCCTACTCTTTTATAATAGTGTACAGTGAGCATGCCCAGCCCCTGCAAAATGCTAACACATTCACCTTGTGCCAGGGCTGAATCCCTACCCATCCCACAAGCAGAATTCACTGTTAGCACCATGCCAGATTCATGGAGTAGCCGATACGTTTACAGCTTGAGGAGGGTGATCCTTACAAGCTGAATCTCAAGGCATGCTCAGTAGGGCAATCTCTGTCACTGGAGACGAGGGAGATGACAGATGTTATATAAGGCCGTGGCTGAAAGAGGAGAGAAGCAATATATACGTATATCTATCAAACAGTCTGGCTTGTGCAACTAATAACACCAGAGATTAGATCAGTTTTACTAATGCTTATTTCTTCCATTTCCTTGTTGTTGTTGTTGTTGTTTTATTTTATTATTTATTCCTTTTGGCTTGGAGTATGTAAATAGACTGCCTGCCTGCTTCTTGATTCTGTTTCCAAAAAGCACCTTTGCTTTGCATTGCTTTTGCCAGGGAAGAAAATAACTGATGGGGTAAATCCAGTTATATATCTTTTTATTATTATTTGATGACAGCATTTCCATCATTGTTACGATTGATCAAGCCTTTAAATCCTGTTCAAAAAACTACATCTTTCCTCAGTTCCTGCCACTGCCCATGTACGTACTAGGAGTTCATATCCAGCAATTCTTTTCTCCTTCTTCCTGCCTATTCCTTTGACAGGGGCTGTCAGAAGAGGTTTCCATCTGCTTTCCAGAGCTGAGTAACTGGTTCATTATAAAGTCAACGTGACAGGTTATGGAAAATAGAATGAACACCTTTCCATAACCACTGTATTTATGCAAAGAGAAATCAGTCTTCAGTGTGGCTGCTTATTTTTGCAGATGTCCCTAGGCTGGGAAAACAGCACAGACCAGAGACAGTAAAAGGATTTTTGTTGTCGGTGGTGTAGAAGATTGCAGCTTGAGGGAAAAAAAAAAAAGTCGGACATTAAAAAATAAAGTGCATGTTAGAAAAAATTCAGAAGATTAGAGTGAAAGTGTCTGATCTAAATGGGCAAGAGCAGTCCTGTCCTCAGACAGCTGTCTGTTTGCCTAGCTTTGAGTTTAGGATAATTGAGGTTTCGTCAGTCTGAAAGCCTTGGGAAAAATATTGTTAAAATAGACAAGAGAGGCAGAAGTTCTGAGACTCGGAGGTCTCCACTTGCAGGGATGAGGCTGTGGCAAGGTCAGGTTGGGATCCACTACCAGGCACTTCAATTAGAGACAGTTACATCTCTATCAGGAAGTGCCTTCCCTTTATTTTGTTGCTACAGCATACCGAGACGACATTTGCCTTGAAAAGGGTGGCTAAGCAAATGTACTTCAGTGGGCTGGCTGTGGAAAAACCGGGAAAAAAAAAGAAAAAAAAAAAAGAGAGAGAGTTTATCTTTCTCATCTCTTGGTAGCTTCTGGCTGCCCCTTCTCATCTCTCTAGGGCAACACTGCAGTAACCACTTTAGGGCAAAGTCTGCAAGCAGCTTGAATCCATTTTTCTAGAGACGGCAAAGGTTAATAAAACTCATTCTAAAATCATACACACAGCTCTGATTTGGGGCCCATATTCCCTCAGAGCAGACTTCCCTTAGACGTGAAATCCCCTTTAATTGACAGGAGTCCACATACCCATTGAAAATTAGAGGTTAGCATCTAGCTAAGGAATGGTTTCCTTGCTTGCTTTAAACACATCCTTCCAAATCAGTGAGCAGAGAAGGTGCTATGAGGATTGCTCACGTTTTGCAGAAGCAGAGAAATGCTTAGCACCTAGCAAGACTGGTGCCCTAAACACGCTGAGCACAAACTCAGGCTGAAGATCCAGCTGCAGCTGCCTGCAGAGCACATCGCACCCCTGCAACCAGGGCCCTGGTTATCCAGAGGGCCTGAAGTTCAACATACGGTGAAATCTTGATTTCACAGGGATTTCACAGCTGAAAATGCTCTCCCACTACAAATAAATACATACGAGTGAAATCCGTGCATCAAGCACAATGCACACTTACAGGAGGATCCCACCAAACTGGGGGCCAGGTTTGTACACCCATCACAACGTGAAACTGCAGTGAGAAATGCAGCCCAGCAGGACAGCCCACATTTCAATAATGCCATCACATTTTTCTGGACCCATCTCAAGTTGTTTATATCTGAAATTGACACATTTTATTGGGTCTAAGTAGTATCATAAAAACAATAAAAAGCAGCTCTGACATTTTCTGCTCCCCTGCTGTCCCAGCTGCCACAGCCCTGACCTTCTCCTGTCTGTATACAGTCCATATTTCAAAAGAACAGAACCTCAAAAACTTTTTTTTTCTCTCTCTCCAATGTTTGCTTCTTCTTGAATTATTAGAAGATATTTTGGAGGGGGTAAAATGACCATAAAAAGTGATACTTCTTCAGCAACTCCAAAGTTTTAAAAGGAGATCTTAACTAAAAATAAAAAATAAAAAAAAAAGGCGAAATGTTTGAAGCAGGAACATTATCTATCTGAAGAAAACCAGTGTGGATGGCCCATGAAATTAGGCTTTTATCACTCCAGAACATGACTATCTTTATCACATAGACATGATCACACACAAAAGACTTATGCTAGTGCATAATATCTTCTAATTTTCCCTGTCCTAAATCCCTTAGGAATGGAGAAATCAGCTCTACCTGACCGTATCCATGTGCTTTAAAATCTATCAGGTACCACAGCAGTCTCTGATCACATCAGATAGTGTAAGTCAGACAAGGTTAGTGCTGGCAGGCAGGCACTGCCTGACCTCCGGAGTAATCTGAGGTGCAGAGAAAGGTGATTATGCTTAGCAAGCGTCACTGCTTCTGCTGGATCTCCTACCCTCCAGCGTGGCAAAGAGGGGTTAGTGTCATGGGGAGTGATGGGTGGGCTTAACACGAAGGTCATCCATCATGTGGTATATGGGAAAAGCAGTCATCTGACTCTCCCATCGCTGAACTCTCAGAAAATTATGGGGTTGCTCTCCACCTGTGACACTTTGGACCTGCTGCAACCTACCCGCAAGCCTCTGGCCAGCACATGGGGTCAGAAAGCATGAGGTGATCCCAAGTATTGTGCTGTGCCTGAGGGCCTGAGCTAACAAGATTAGAATTCTGCCTCCCTAAAATTGTATTTTCTCAGCTGGACACAGTTTTCTTCTTCACTCCCTCTCCTAAATATACAGCATAGTGAGAGAAACCTAGTTTGCTCTACCCCAAATGCATAAGCGGACACACTTCAGAGGTTTATGAAGCAACCCTTCTCATATCCAACCTGTAGGTCTGCTGGTAACATCTGTAAAACATTCTGAATAATTTTAAATAAAGTATGTTGTGCACACACATACCATCACTGTTTAATTCCTGTTAAACCTGATTCTTTGCACCAGGTTTATAGCAGTCCCTGACAGAGACACCCGTGAAGGGTTAAAGCAATAATGCAAGGAGAATGCCTATAGGCAGCCAGTTCGTTTCCCAGTATCAAAGATATTTATACTTTCTCTATGCCTGAGTTATTGTGATAAATATGTTGAGGTTGTATTATTAGTAAGATAGTTGCAATCTCATGGAACTACTTGCTGTAATACAGAATTCATGAGCTCCTGGCAACAGACTGCATTAAACCACTTAACAGAGGTCACTTCTCCAAAGTTTAGACATTTACATTCTAACCAGCAGCCTGGCTGCAAGCAGCGATTTATCCTCCACAACTCAGACACCGACCGGAGGCTGCTGGGGAGCTGAGGACGGCGGCTCGGTGGCTGGACCACCTCCCGCTGACCCACAGGATGAAGCCGAGGGGAAGAGGGAGCTCACACGGGCCTGAAAATGACATTTTATTCCTCTGCTTCAGCAAAATAATAAACTGCACCCACAAGGTTAGAAGAGCTATTTAATACGGCCTCAAAATAAATAAATAAACAGAAGGAGCAGAGCAAAGTGGAGATGCTGTAAAGCAGCCACAGGTACTGAGACTTGCAAAGAATACATTAGCTTTTTCTTAAATCAGCATCAAGGACTGCAGTGATAGCCAGTGCACCAGAAAGCAAGCCAAGAGTGCCACCTATTCCTTTGTAGACTAGGAGTGGGTCCTGAACCATTTTCCTGAAACAAAAGCTACCTTGGAAACCCACCTACATCCTGCTTGACTGGCAAAAGGAGCTACGAAAGCAAGGGCATAAAAAGAGAGAGAGGCTCCATTTTGTTCATTCATTTCACAGAAGACTCAGATGCGCACACAAATATACATGCCCAATTCGTTGGTCAAAGAAATGAAGACTACAGACTGATAGTGGCTTTGACGGCTTAACAAGAGACTGCATTTCTCCATTTCTCTCTGCTAGCAGTTTTCATTACCTGGTCCCCTGCTGCAAATGCCCGAGTCGGTGGATGAGTTCCCCCGCGAAGAGCACTGCCAGATGTGTCCCCTCTGGGTGCGACTGCTCACAGTCTGCATCCTGAGCATCATCCCCACACAGCCTCTGGCTGCAAGGTCTGAGCCTCCTCCAAAGCTGCAAAGATAGAAAGCTTTTGCCAAAAAAAAAAAAAAAAAAATTATTGGGGAAAGATTTATGGGGAAAATTGTGGTAATAAATCACCATTTTAAAGTTTAGTGTTTTTTTTTTTTTTTTTACAGAAAAAGATTAGTTCATAAAAATGCAACTGGTTAAATAATATTTTTTCCATTACATAAACACATTCTAAAAATAATTTTTTTGGAACTAAAACATCTATAGCAGTTTGACCTATTTATCATTTTAACATATATCTATAGTCACAATAAATTTATTAAAATGTTATATCCCATAATCTGCCTGATCAAACTCAGATAAATCATTGTACTTTGAAAATCTTGTTAACAAGCAATTAATCACAGCTCCTGAGTGCAGCAAAGAGCTAATTTTGATATTTACTTTTCTTGGTGCATAGGTAATGGGTGCTCCAGAGTTCTCAAGTTGTCCTTGAGATCAGTAAAAGTCAGGTGTGATATGTAGAGATGCCTCCCTTCACCCAAAAAACACCTCATACAAATACCTGTGATTTCTACCAGCCCTAAAATAAAATAAAATAAAATAAAATAATAATAAAAACAGAAAATTTGCATTTTCCCTTGCATATTCTGACTTCCATGATCTATAGCTAACTATTGCCGGTATCTCACTTCCCAGCATCGCTTTGGTTTGAATACATCCAAGTCAATGGATAGCTTGTGTGTTCCTCATCAGTCTTCTCCAAACAACATAGATACTAAAAATGCCAGTCTGGATAAGATACAAAAATATTATTTATTTCTAGGATTAAGTGATACTGTGGCAAGCAGGGCAAATCCCTATAATCTTAATCCCCAACTATTGCCACCAGGTTAACTCCTGGCTTAATACGATCATATTATTTAAGGCTTCTTTTCTTATCTTCTTTTTTTTTTCCTCTCTCTCTCTCTTTTTTTTTTTTTTTTAGTAATGAAAACCACTCAGAAATCTCCACTCTTTGTTCTAATACTGTAAATAATTGATCATACTGATAAAACATTTTGGCTGGACAAAAGCTGGTATCTTCAGAATCAATCAAAGTAACACGAAAGGGCTCAGCATGGAGCCAGTTTCACAGGGGCTATTAAACTATCATTGTGGTCTGGGCATTTGTTTGAATAAATTGTTTGTGTTTGTTATCATTTCTTAGGAAAACTAATTAAGGAACTAATTGATTGTTTTGTTGTTCTACTAATTAACTCCATATGGTGCACATCTCCATGGAGATACTGTATGAGTTATTGAAACTTCAGTGATTTAATGCGTCACTATTGGGTATGGGGACAATTCTTTAAATCTAAGCATACTTTCTCTTTTTCAGATGTACTTTCTAGCTTTTCTACTCTCACTTTGGTTATAAATGTCCTATGCATCCAACTGTACAAAACCAAGCCATTTGAAAGGCAAGCCGGGCAGAGAAGATGAGATGTGGACAATTACTATGAGAGGGGCTTATTCTGTGAATAAACAAGAAAGATGGTGGTAACTTAGCTTCTTAAGTTCCTTCTTAGCTTCAGGCTAATGAGAGTAAAATCTTTGGGTTCACTCAATCAGTAGTCAACAGAGCAAAGTGGGTTCTTTAAATCAGTCATTCAACTCTATCCCGGCTCCTGTTCCAGCTTCTAGAAGAATCATCCTCTATCAATGTTAAAAGCCAACAAAGACCAGCACATAAATAAGTCCTTCAAAAAAAAACCTCATAAGTACCCATCACTGAGATCAGGACATGTGCAAACAAGTCTCAGAAAAGCATGTAATGCTGTTATTTGTGTTGGGCAACTCCTGTTCCTGGGATTCAGAAGATACAGATTCAAATCCCACCTTTGTTACAGTCCTTCCATGAAATTTGTTCAGTAACTTTATACCTCAGCTCATTCTCTAAGAAGGGAGATGTTACCTCTTCTTTTCTCCTACCTTTATTTTGTCTGAGAAAAAAAATGAGTCAGGACATGTTTTATATTACATAAGTACAATCCACCACACAGTATCTCAAGACCCCAAGCACCAGTGTAGCAAAAATTATTCATGTTTCTTGGAACAGGAAAGCTGATCCCATACATCCCTTAATATTTTTACCCATTGTAAGTCACAGCCTGATGCCTGCTATTGGGTCACAATGGTAAGAATTGAATCCAGGACCTCTGATTTTAAAAAGCATTAGGTTTGTCACTCAGTCAGCTCTAAAGTTTGAAGGTAGAGCCATCATTCTATCAGACTAAATTAGTGTAATTATCCCTTCTATTGAGGACACGGCAGCGGTTGCTAAGACAGCCCTGTGGCTAGCTCACACAGACTCAGGTTTTATGCACCAAACCAAGTGCACTCTGAAAATTAGGTTCAAAAACTAATTTGTACTCAAAGAATTTTTTTGGTGAATAAATAAACACAGCATGGGGTAAATATTCAGCGCTCTCTTTAGTGGCTGGCTTTGATGAAAGTGGCTGGATAAATCCCTTCAAATTTCATCTGTAGTTCAGTCTAATGATGATGAGAGACTGGACTGGACATAGAAGAATTGCCATAGTATTTCAAGGTTTCAAGCTGTCTAGCTCAGATATAGAAGGCTGAGTGCATAAGCACCGTGTTAAAATGACTTCCCTGGGGTCTGTGCTTGATGATGTGAGAAAGCTTTTGAGTTCCAGTGATCTTGAAAGCCACACTGGCAGATGCTTTAACTTCCAGTAGTGACACCTATGTATGCAAAGAGGCAGAAAAAAAAGGCCTGGTCCATTGGGTTTGCAGTGAGGCACCTGGACAAAACACACATTTGTATTCTTACTCATGTCCTGAGCTAGAAAAGGAGCTAGATCCAGAATGCTAAAAACCTTGGTTAGATATCTCTGTAGCCTCAGTTTTCCCAGTGGTTGAGATATTTTTTCTTGAGTCCAACCATTTAGGGAATTCTCTGAAAGCTGCAGCTCCTACAGCCAAGTAAGAACTTGGTTAAGGGTTTTCTTAGGCCTTTTTTCCTAAAGAAAAGGGGGTATATGTACTCACTCTGTGGGGGTCTTCATCCCCTCACAACAATAATGACGGAACATGTGGGCCATTTTCAAACCATGTGGCCAGAAAGGTAAAGCACTCTAAATCATACTGGACTCCTGCAGATTTTGTGAAGATAGGTGGTTGATTAGAAGAAAAGAGACCCTCTGCCTCCACTGAGGGAATATTTGGAATATGAGGTCTACTGAATTATTAGGTACCATAAAATACAGACGTATCAGAGCCATTCCAACACTCTCAGCTACAAGGCTTCAACCGGGACTCACAGCAGGACATCAGAGAGACATGTGCTATGGCACCCTCAGTGCTGTGCCTTTCCAACTGTGTTCTGTTTTGTTTTCAGATAACTTTTTAATTCCTGTCATTGGAAAAAAAAATAGAAACTCAGAACAAAGTGCACTGTAAAAATTCAAAATCCTGAGACCAATGGTGAAATTTTTTATGGTCCATATATATACGTAGACACATATCTGTAAACAAAAAATCGGAGGCTTCTTAAGTTAGATTTATGTTCTGCTTTAGGATTTGAAGGCCGGGGGCTGGCATTGTTGGACCTTGTTTATTGCATTTATGAGAGCATTCTTTCCTGAAGTTCCTATATTTTCCTGGACTAAGAGAGGGTGAGTGAGCAGCAAACACTACCCCCAACATGCTCAGGGCTTGTCTCAGGCTGATGTCTTCTCCAGGGCACCTGCTTGTAATGAATGTAGACTACCACAAACCACTCCATCCCTAATTCCACCTTAATTGAGTCTGCTTGAGTAAGGGAATGCCCAGATCCACCTGGACACTGCCTCAAGACTAACACAGAAAGACAAAGAACACCAAGGGATAGGAGAATATTTTTTTCTTCCTTGTACTCTTTAGTATGCAGCCCTGACCTATTTTAGCCTTAAGAGTTGCATTGTGACTGATGATTGCTCTCCTCTGGCCTTTGTTTTCAGCTTTCAGATTGTTGATGTATTACAGAAATGATGTTGTCTGAAGCACCTCGGCTGATCACTGAGGCAGCAATCAGCTCACCCTTCGATGAGCCATTGAGACAGTCAGGCGAACGGCCGCATTAGCCTGTCAATTTTGGCTCTTCGAACAGTTAGAACAATTTTGGTGAATTACAAGCAATAGAAAATCACTTTAGCTGCTCATTAGCTGGGAGACAGGAATGATGATAAATGCTGAGGGACTTTGAAAAGGCTTATGCACACACAGCCTCCTCCACAGCAAGGCCCATTTAACCCTGGTGTTGCTCAGAAAGTAGCGGTAGTTACAGGCCAGCTGCCTACTGGGCTCTGGCCATGAATTGGCAAAAAGCAATCCCTAGCAGAAGCCAAGGCTTCCAAAAGGAAACATCTGTGGGATCTGAACCTCCATATCTTCCACTGGACCAAAAAGTAAGTCTGTCTCACTGTTGTACGCAATAGACTGCTATCTTCTATGCAAGCCAGTTAGATAGCTATGGCAGGGGGAACACAAGCACAACAGATTTTTGCAAGAACATGGCACAAAGATGTTGTTTACTATGGTTTGATCTGCCCATTTGAAACACAGTGACTGCAGCAGGCATATTTTATTCTATCCACACACATGACTCATGTTTTAGATGCACAAAGCATACACTGGACAAAGGAGCAGAGAGGATCTGTGGGAGTGATGCGACTGCATTGCTTCAGGTTGCTTTCTTACATGGAAGGAGACCACTGTAAATATTAACAAGGACTATAAAGGTCTCTTGGTGAAACTGTTTTGTGAGGACGCAAAGTCCTGTACGAGTACTGCAAGCTGCTGACAGTGCAAGTAAGGGCATGTTGCAATGTCCTATACACTAGTTTTGGAGGTTTTGTATTCATAGTTACAGGAAATTAACTCAATCAAAGTTCTTGAACTGGCAGTGTCAGTCTGGGATCCTCTCACAGGTCATGCCGCTCAGATCCAAGAGGTGAACTACTAGATAAATAGGAGAGGATAGGATGGGGGAAAAAAAGGCAGTAGTAGGGGAAATTCTGACAATATAAATGTAAAGCTGCAATAACCTTAGTAGTCAGATGCTCCTAAGTCACACTGGAAGCTGCTCAAATACCACGGTGACAAACCTTGTGCAAGAACCTGAAAAGAAGACAAAATGGATGCTGGAGTGACCGTCTAGTTAATGAGGAATTTTGGAGGTATGGGTCCCAATTTAATCAGGGGTACATAAGGCTGCTAAAGACATAATACTAATCTGGGCCCAATTTTGAATTTCAATACTCTGTGGCATTGGTACCTCACCTGTCTAACACACATTATCTTAACTTAAATAGATGATGTCCACAAGAGTGGCAACCACGAATGAGGCCATCTTTACAGCTTGGTCTACAAAGCACCAAGGATCAGTGATGAGGAAGCTTATTGTGAGGACTGAATAATCCAGATCTGGCCCTGAAATTCTGAGCATTCATAGACTGAACTGAACCCTCTGAGCACTTTATCTCTTGTCTGCTGCTATTTTAGGCAGCGTGCTGAAGGACTGGTTCCTCCCGCCATGTCATTGAGAATGACAAAGCCTCTCTACAGCATTCAGGAGAATTGGATGGATGAAGGACAGGTAGGACAAAGAAGCTGATATTTTGAGGAGTTTCCTTTATTCAGATCAGGTCTTTTAACTTGCCCTCATGCCTTTGTTCTGCTGATTTAATGATTCCTTCCTCCACGCCTCCCCTCTATTTCCGTTTGTGTGGATCAACCACAGCAGCAGGAAACCCTTTAATTGGGCAAAAACAGTTGCTCAGCTGAAGGGGTCTGCAGGTAAAGGAGCACATTCAGTGAGGTCCTTTCAGCATGTAGGAGAAGAAATTGCCATATCTTCTCTACTGGCATTAACAGGGACCGTTTTCTACACCTTGGTTCTGGCTTCTGAGATAGCCACAACTGGCAAAATAGGCATTGTTGCTCTGCCTCCCTCTTCATATCAGGGGAAGAAGGCAGAGAAGAAAGCTGGCCTGGGAACTCAGAGACCTCAGCTCACTTCCGTGTTTCACCACAAGCTTTCTGTCAGCCTCCCAGTAAGCTCCTTAAGTGCCACACTTGGGCATTGCTCTGCGATGTGCTGCAATACGGAAGATGTAGGAAATTAAGTCCACTAACTTTCAGTTAAGCTTAAGCTCCTAATTCAATACATCACTCTGAATATGTCAGTTGGATGTCACTCAAGCTATATGATTTTCAGCAGAATCTCACATCTATTCCTTTACTAATCTGAACATTAGAGTGACAATTCACAGGTTACACTCGGTCATGGTGGTAACACTTCTATACCAAGCCAGAGTAATGTGAGATTACTGCAGTGAAGCACCAAGGTATTATTTCAGTGAGGCACAAACAGCTCAGATGTGCAGTTCTGGGACTGTGGTCCAGTCTGTGGTCTGCAGCTGGTCTCTGTAATTATAGAGTATCACCATTCACAGAAAACATCTGTGCCACTTTTGTCACCAAAACAAAAGACCCCAGAAAACTGAGAAGCTCATATAACTAAAAAAAAAAAAAAAAGACATCATCATGTTTTAGAGATTGATATCTCTATGACAATCAGAAGTAAGGGAATGAGATACACCTGGAAGACAGACCTACCAGGGGACTTCACTAGCTGACACAGTGAGGCAACTGACAGATGGAGAAAAGTGATACACAAGATAACTTGATAACTCGGATAACTGATGGACTGAGACAACTCCATACTTTGGTTGATTAATACACTGAGGTGTCATAAAAAGAAGCAAACCTGACACAGTAGTCCATCTAATACAGCAATGTGACAGATGCATCAAGAATACTGATGTATCAGGACCATGAGATCTCCAGCTGAGCTGGTGCTCAAGCCCGTAATTGTTACTTACTGATTCTGCATTCAGATGGACAGAAGCTGGTAGGAGAATATCAAAACTTCCACTAAGACCTTTTAAAATAATAATTACTCCATAGCAGTGCTGTGAAATCTGTTATTAACCTGAGGCCAAAGGCCACTTTGTTAATCAGTCAGGGCTCATATTCTATCAAAAGAAGCTGGGACTGATTGCTGGCCTAATCACAGGGTGATAGCAGCTGTCAGACATGACATCTCTACTAGAATAAAAACAACCCTGAGGGCCCAACTCTGCTGTGGGGGTTACAGACAGTGGCTCTTCTGCACAGGGATTTTGGGAAGGACACAGCAAAGTGCCACTTCCATAACTCATAAATGTGGGAGCCTGGGGGCTTTTGTTGGGATTTATCTCCTCCTCCAGTGCTTGACAGAGTAATAGCATGGGAAACTGAGCAATGAGTCTCCTCTTGTGAGCACACACTTTCAGTTGGATTACAGGGCCTGGTACCCTGTTTGTTACTGAGACAGTATGCTGAAAGCAGAAATTGGTGATGTGCTTCATTCCATCCAGATCCTTTGCCTTACACAGCCCAGATGAAATCCTCTCCTTCGCTGATGGACAGCAGAAACCTTATACATAGCTCAGGTCCCAGGCAATCTTTGCCAAGAAAAGGAAAAGCCTGTACAAGAGTGCAGAATGAGGTGGAAAGATGCAGGAGAGAAAAGCAAGAATACAGTGCCTGAGAGCAAATAGGGGACAGAGTTATTGAAAAGCAAGAAAAATGAAAGAATTGGATTGGGGGGAGGCTATTGAATTGTAACGGCACATAAACATGCATTTGGAGGAGGGAATGGACTAGCTGGTCAATTATAAAGCAGCTTTTGCCCTTCAGCCAACATTATGCCATCTGCCCTGGGCGAGCTCCACCCCAGGTTCATTGTCCAGGGACTGTGAAGGAAGCCACAGCAGCTCCAGGTTCTTTACTTTCAGCTTCTTTATTGAAATTCTCTCCATCTCCCCTCATCTTCTGCTTGTATTACCGGATTATTGAGTCTCATATTCATCTGTCTCTAAAAGATTAAACTGTCCCCTGGAAAAGGCCATCACGTCCTGGAGGAGGAGATCCCATTTCCACTCCAACCCCCAAGAAATAGAGTCCCTGGAAAGTTTTTCAGCTTGATAAGTTCCCATTGTTATAAGAAATCTTCTGGCTAGAAATGAGAGCAGAGTCTCAGTGACAGATGCTGGCAGGTTTCTATCCCCCATGGCACAGAAACCACATCTGAAAAGCAGGGAAAAGAGTGGGGAAATAAGGCATCACCACAGCCCCTGGCCAGCACAGCGGGGCCCAGCGTTTTCACCAGTTCCATGGGGCAGGACTGGCTTGCCAAGGTACAAACTGCAGAGAGGAAGGGATAAACACGGTCACCAGGCACAGAATTATGGGGACTGCTTCCCATGGCTTTGTAAAAAAAAGCAGCAGCAGGAACCTCACCTAACACGTGCGGGGGTCACAAGGGCTTAGCCACACTGCTCATTCTGTCTCCCCAGGAGCTGACGCTTTAGCCGTGCTCGTCTTGTAGCTCTGCACTCCTGACCTTGCCCTGAGACTGTCTCTATAGCTTCCAATCTCTGCCTCCCATTCACAACAGCAATTTCCTTCCCATTGCTCAGGTCTAGTCCCTGTCAGTCATCTCCAACCTCCCTCTTCTCCCTCCCCTCCCAGGCTGCACACAGCCAGACCAAGCTGAGTCTGAATCTCTTTGTTTTGTTTTGTTCATTTATTATTATTTTTACTTTATTATTATTCTTATTTTCCCTTCTCAGATCCAGGCCTTTGCTCAAATTCGCATCAGCAGCTTCATCTTATCCCCATTCTTGACAGCATCAACTTCACGCTCTGTCCCTGGCTTGGCAGCAGTACTATCGAGATGCCACTGACCACTACCTGCACCCTGCCAGCTACTCTCCCTTCTCTGCCTGGAGGATCTCCACAGATTCTGAGCACTTCCAGGATCACAGCCCAGTGCCCCTTTCCCAAAACCATTTCAACTGCTCACCAATGTTTCCACATCCATGCAGCGCAGGAGGCAGCGCTTCTTCCCTTCCCCATGTGCACAACTCCAGCAAAGAGGGCAGCCCACCAGAAAGCCGAGGGTTTTCTTATAG
The DNA here is from genome assembly GCF_964034855.1 of Anser brachyrhynchus. NCBI lineage: Eukaryota > Metazoa > Chordata > Aves > Anseriformes > Anatidae > Anser > Anser brachyrhynchus. The sequence goes on along the minus strand of NC_137712.1, from coordinate 7,554,552 downwards.
TGTTCTCCATCTGCTTTGCCAACATGCAATGAGGCCAGAAGAAAAAAAAAAAAAAAAGCCACCACCACAGCCTTCAAGCTGCACTTGAACTGTTCTTCTGCTATCAGTCTTCATGCCACGATAACATATGCAAAGCAACCCCCAGCCTTCACAGCTCCCCCACTATAAGCCACAAATCCAACTAATTAAAAGCCAGACTCATCCACATCGCAACAAACATCGCGGTACATCTCTGCATTTGCTTGGAGCAAAATGCTAGAAGCGCACGACAGCAGGCTGTCGCTGTGACTTATTACTTTGTCATACTGTAAATATTATACAGGCCATATGGATTTTCAATACCTGAGCACCACACTGCCATTAATATCAAATGTAATAAGATATTATATGCATGACAATCACAGAAAGAAATTGCAAAGCTCAGAAACTGCCTGGTGGAGCTATGCACGGTTTGGTTTTGCTATGAAAAAGTCAGAGGAAGCCATAATGAATCATTTAGCTGACGAATTTTATCTCTTTTTCTGTTTGCAAACTATCTGCCAGCAGATTGTCATTTTCTCAAATGTGTCCATTATTTGGAACTCGTCAGTGGACAATCACTTATGTGTCTAATCATGGGCCATTTCTGAAGGATTTGTTGTGGGCGTGCATCGCTCTCAACGTGAGACGATTTGAGCAATTCCCCGGTCCTGTGCTGGGGCTCATCCCAACTGGATGAGAGGGCTTGGGAGCCACTGTGGATGGTAATGACTGTGCATTAGAAACCTGCTTCGTATGCCTTTGGCAATATTTGTTGAGGAGTAGCTAAAAGAGGATTTGTGCAGTACCTGGACCACTATTGCAAGCATGTCAGCAGAGCAGGGCTACCTGGCTGCCAGAGGGGACTGAAAACCCCAGTGGGCTTCTCTGACCCTGCTCCACACCACACAGCTCTGATGACCACAGCACTGAAATTATGGGCACAGTTTGCCCTTGTAAGCATTGAAACCACCTACCAAATTCCACGCAACACTGGTTGCTTTCCTGGCTGGTGAGACCAAGACACTTTCTGCTGTTACCTCCTAAATCCAGTGGACTTGGTGACTCACTGAATTTAAGCCAGCAGGACCAGTATGGAATTGGAGATGGAAAACCATTACTTTGTCTCCTTAGGATATTAACTCTTATTGAGATAAATAAGTTGTAAGAACATGATAGAAAACATCTTCCTTTCTATATCCTCCCTATTGCTCTCAAATGTCTACATAAGCTGATGGTAACATACCATGCACTGTGAATATACGTAGTTTATGGGAAGCTTGCACTGACCATTAGCATAGCGGACCCTGCTCCCCAGTGCTGAGTGTGACATGAATAGCTTACACACACTTTGTTAGAGATTTAATATAGTGGCTTTCACAAGAGTCAAAGCACGGTGCCAGGCAGGAAAACAAGCCACTCACAAAGCACATGGATAAGCACATATAGCAAGAATGAAAGGAGATTAGACAGGGTGGGGAAACAATATAAAAGAGCTTGAGTTAAATTTTAAATGAGTTAATGAGCCCATGGTACGCCTGTCTGAAGGGAAATCTCTACCAGGCTGCAGAGCAAAAGGCTCAAATTGCAGAATTTGAAACCAGAGACAACACAGCTACCAAGGATACACATGACGGTGAAGGCACAGAGGAAACCCAGTGTCTGAATGGTAGCAATAACGATCACAATGCCGGTTCATTTTTAACAGGTGTCTCCTAGCTGTAGCTGTCAGAGGGATTTATAATGAATAGAGGTTCTCCCCATTCTACAGGTGGGAAACTGAGACACAGAGTGACGGGGTGACTTGTCCCAGATCATCAGCGGGGAATCTAGAAAGAAAACACAGATCTGATAACACCCAGATCCGTTCATTCTCTGTGCCAACAGTTCCCAAAGTGGCCTTCAGACAACCTGCAACTCACAAGGCTGAACTAAGTTGCCTTCTGAAGGAAAAACGTAATATAAAAATTGTTTTCATTTAAATATCTTACCTTTGAGAAACAGTGGGGACCATAAATGTTCTGCAGTCCCAACTATATTTGAGATGACTGAATTAAGGTATACCATTTCTCAGCAGCACACAGAGGCAGTCAAACAAACAACTAACTTTCTACATGCTTCAGATGGGTTCCTTTTGATTCCCTTACAGCTCTGGGCAGGTGCAGGTGGCTCTGACTGCCTCTGACTGATTTGTTCTCCCGGCAGAACTGCAGGAGCAGGGAGGGGGCACCGACTGCGCAAACACGCTCGTGTCTGCAGGAAAGGGGGAAAACGAGCGAGAGAAATTGCCTTTTTGAAACCAGTTTCCCATGACAACGTTAGAATGGTACAAGATAAGGATAGTCCCCCCCTCCATGAAATACAATAAAAATAAAATATAAAGAGAGAATGGCAACAAGGAGAAAGGCTTTTCAGTCGTGTTAGAAAAGCTATTACAAGGAGGTGAGCAAGCCTCGCCGTGCCACGCAGAGCTGTGTGCGGCTGCCCGCAGCACAGCCGGGTGCAGCTCAAGTGGTCTGGGCTCATCTATAAATCTGAAGCTAAGGCCAAACTTGCAAATATTTACAAAGCTTTCAGTGAACTGTTCGCTGTTGCCTGGCTCTGTGAGATCTCGTTTTTCTTCTTTCTGGCTCCACCTGTAGGACCTCCTTGGCAGTCTTCATTTGAAACATCCAACAAATCAAAATTTTCTCACAGGCCTCCATTACTTTGGCCAGTGTTCTCCAACACACCCTTCTTGTTTCATTTGTTTTCTTCACTACTTTGTCTAAGTCTAGCCTGCAACATCACTAGGAAGAAGATCGGTGTGAGAAAAATGCATGGTGTTATTTAAATAAATCATAAAGATTTTCAGAAACAAGGCACAAAGAGAAAAAAAGATCTGAAAATATCTGAAAAAATCTGAAAATTCAGGTCTGAAAAGAGCTGAAAATATCCCCTTCAATACCTAAAGGGGGCCTACAGGAAAGCTGGGTTGGGATTCTGTCAGGGAATGTAGTGATAGAACAAGGAGTAATGGCCTTAAAATAAAAAAGGGTAGGTTTAAATTAGATATAAGGAAGAAATTCTTTACTCAGAGGGTGGTGAGGCCCTGGCCCAGGCTGCCCAGAAAAGCTGTGGGTGCCCCATCCCTGGCAGTGCCCAAGGCCAGGCTGGATGGGGCTGCGGGCAGCCTGGGCTGGTGGGAGGGGTCCCTGCCCATGGCATGGGGCTTGGAACTGGACAATCTTTAAGGTCCCTTCCAACCATCCCAAACCATTCCATTATTTTATGATTTGTTTATATTCAATGTCTCCAGCCCTTTGCTTGCACTCCTGAAAAGCATTTTGATGGAAACCAAGGCAGAAGAGGCAATTTCTACTGGGGAGATATTAGGCTGGTAGAAAGATGGAAGTTAAAGAAAATTCTTACAGACTGAACCAATGTTCCCTGTCACCCCTTCCCAGCACCAACAAGGGTGTGAACATGCTTCTGCACTAAATGCCTAACAGTGCTGGTTCTAAAACTAATTTGCATGTAATAAATCAATACAGCCAACAATCAGCAGTCCTCCTGCAATATGAGGGCTGGGATGGAGCCAGTGTGGGGCAGAGTTTCTGCTGGGCTCAGAGAAATAAAAACAACTTCTGGAAACGTCTGATAAATAAAAGCAAAAAGATCTTAACAACTAAGTTAATACATGAATGAAATAACAATCTGGAGCTGGAAATGAAACCCAGCTTTTGTAGCTCTGAAACAGGAGACATCGGAGACGGATTTATCTCAAAATGGAAAGACATGGAGTGACAGAACCTAAAAATAAAATCTCATTCTTAGCTGTGCTGAATAGTAAACGATTAGCAGCATCCAGTTGGAAACACCACTTGGGCTATGACAAATACACTGACAAAATTTCAGCCAAAAAACGGGGAAGGAGGGATAAATTTTTACTCTGTCTGCATATAAACTAATGCTGAAACCAGTAGGAAGTGTCAGGAGACCCCTGAGCAGAGGCAAGGATACAGAACTGAGCTGTGCACAAAATTTCTTTAAAAATAATTGGAACGACTAACTGCCCAAGAGGAATGGCCTGAGCGATACGCACCACAAACAGTGAGAGCTGCAATAAACAGCTTAGAAACAACTCCAAGCTGAAAGCATCTTTCCCACAGGTTCAACAGCATGGATCTGAGGAATTCAGGAGCCTTGTAGCCCAGCTGGGAATCTGGCTAATTCCCGATCCTCCACACATTTACACAGAAGAGGAACCTGACACACGAGCCATCAAGGTTAAATCTGGCAATCAACAGTTAGCTGCCTAACTTAGATATTCATGTGATAATGAGAAAATTTACCTCTCCATGTGTCAATTTCCTCATATGTAAATGAAGAACTATGATTAGACACCACGATAATGACACTTGGGCAAACCATGGATACATTTTTAAATTAATTTCCTTCTGCAACCTACACCTGAAAGCTAATAGATGAATGGATTTAGCCTGGTTTAAGTGAGAGCTGAGTATGAGTTTTAAGATAATACAGACTTGGTTTTCAACATTTACACAAATTTGTTAACTACAGGGTTGGTGCTATCAGCAGCTTCTCTCATTTTCCACCCAGTAAAGCACAGAGCAGCCCTTACAGGACTCAGGTTACCACAGGAGAGGGGTTTGGAGCAACCATTTGCTTTTAGGGGACCATGTCTGAAACAAATACATTTAAAATGTTTCAAATTCTAGGAGTTTCCTATCTACAATACCCTGATACTTAAGAAATGTTCTTAACATGCATTTGGAAAAACTGGCATGTGGAAGGGTCAGCTCTCCAGTTCACCCTGAAGTGACACCACCTTTGGTAGTGGAGTGGGATAGCTATAGATAGACATTTGAAATGTGTTGAGCAGCAAGTTTCATACACTCTCAAAAATATGCTTGCTGCAGGACCAGATTTTTAAAGACAGTGTGCAGAAGCCATCTTCTAGCTCATTATGGAGGTATATGAACAACAAACATTTGTAATAATACATACAAGACAACATGTTGTGCCATTATCAGCCACTGAAATCCTGTTTCCTGCACTAACATTTCTAATTAATTACCAATATACATTACAGAGCGAGAAAGCCTCTTACTAGAAAAGGTCACACTTCCTGCCACTTCATTTCACCCTGCCTGCCTGGCTAGGAATATTCACCACCTATCACAGCATCAAATGAGTTCCTACCCATGTCATATTATTTACAAAACCTTTCACACAGCTCCAATACGCTGGGACTGCGAGTGATAATAAACTCTATTCTGACATATCAACAGCTCAAGGAAATTTTCTATTGCAATTTTCAACACAAAATGAAACATCCTAGCAGGAGCCAAAGCTGGAGGAATCTGTTCTGAGAGGAATGATTTCAGGTAATTTATCATTATGAAATGAAAATGCAAAAGCCACTGAAGTCTTCAGAAACGATACAATGCTGTAAAGTCCATGATCAGTGAGGGTTTATATTCAGCAGTACTTGGTCCAATAAACATAGAGAAACTAAATCACTCTTCATATATTATGGTTACCTTTCAGGGCATTAAACAGGGAACTTTTCATTGTAGTTAGGACATAGTGCAACTTGCATGACATTTCTTTCCCGAGTTTCCCTCCGCTGTTAATAATGGGAACAGTAAACTGGAAAGTGAACAGTATATGTGGGGTTAAATGAGATATTGCACTACTGCCCTCAAACTCCTGTCCATCAGACTAGCTCATAGTATGTGTCTGTGTGTCTGGGGCTTTGCTGAATGCAAACACAGTTGACAAAAGTGAACAGAAATTGACAAATGTTTTCAGAAACTGTAAATTGGTCAAGAAGTATAGTCCCAGAAGGAAAAACTTCCAAAAGCTGTGTAATGAACCTGTATAATGCATCTTTGAATTACTGTGGGCAAAACAGAAGGTCTTCTAGGCTTGAATAAAACATTTCTGTTTGACCTTAGTGTGAAATATATTGCTTTCTTAAACAGGGAATTCGAGATACAAACCCAAAGCTTTCCTGTAGAGGTCTAATCAGGACTCTGTGTACTGCTGAGCTGTTGGACTTCCCAACACAAACAAGTCTAACTCGGACTTTGCAGCTCACATGGCCATGCCCAAGAAATGCTACTTGAACTCCAGGTGAGCAGCAGAAGTCTCCTAATGCAGGGGGGAAACGTTTCAAACACTGCTTAGTGGGAAGAAGAGCATGTTATATCGGAACAGCAGATGGGTTTTGGGAGTGCTGACAGAAAGGTACACAGGAAAGGAGGCATGAGGATACCGAACTAAAACAAACAAAACACCCAAGGCTGTTGCATGCCAAAAGTAATGTGCCTGAATAATCCTGCATGGAAGGCTAGAATTACAGAAGTCATGGCAAGTCTGTCTTGAGGTTGAGGGAAGTGAAACTGCCACCTCTCGAACTTGTATTCCACCCAATCTGTCTCTAACAGTGCTATTAATCTCACTTATCTGCTCAGATTCCTGCTGCTTGACGACTGGCAGAAAAGCAGGGGGTCACTCAAATGGTTCTTTAAGAAAATTTCCCTAGACCAGACAGAGATGAGAACTGAGTTATATTTAAGAAGATTTTATACCATGACACTGACGGTTCATTGGTCTGGTTATGGGCAGTTTTGAACCTCATAAGCCTGGTAAACATCAAGCTCCTTGAGACTTGCTGAGTGTATCTAAGTAGAAATGATACCTTTCCATCAAAAATGTTCGTGTTTGTGCTGAGACTGATAATATGCAAACAGGGCAGCAGACAACAGTAATGATGCAGAGAGCACAGTGTGCTGCGTGATGGTCCTTGTTCTCTTTGCACAAGCAGAAGTCAGGGACAGACACGTCTGTCTGTCTTGCGTCAGGTCAAGTACACCACCCACCACACTGCCCTCCATCAGCCCCTGCCTTGCTCCCACCACACCCCTCGATGCCCCATTTTTTTCTCCACCAACACTGACCCATCTGTTAGACACCGAGCTGGAGCTGCAAGAGGTCTTACAAAGTACAACCATCACCTGCCAGCTGCCATGGGAAAACGTTACCCCAAGGAGATGAGAGAGGCACGTCCGAGGACTGGGTGCACACCCCAGTGTGGTACATCAGCCCAGCAACTCACAGCAATGAAATATTTAAAGATGAAAAGAGATTCATAGCTTGGCTGAAGGCAGCTAGAAAAATAATGGACAAACGCTCTGATCCCCAACTGGTTCTATTAGAGGAAAAAAAATCCACAGTGGAGCTTGTTGGACTTTCACTCTTTAGTTTCATGCTTGGAAGTTCAGGTCTGGGTTTCACAGCACACTGAAAGAGGATTTTCAGTTGATTGGCTCCCACAGATCCCTGAAAAAAGGTGTGATGGCACAGTTGTCCTGCCTCCACTGGTACCCAGCAGCATCTCAGAAAGTTAAAATGATGTTCCAAAAACAGAGAGAGGGAGAAGATCTGCACAAACCCCATATTTGCAGTCAGGCGTGCTGCGAGTTAATTCAGATGATACAGCTTAGGACAGAAAAAATGTATTTTTTTTTTCACTCTGTGTCTCATGCAGATGAAGGGTAATACATACGGAACTTGTTTTTCAGCAGCAACTTGGGAAGTAGTCAAAGTTTTAAATCTAGGGCAAGTAAATCAAGCAGAAATGCAGAGAAAGGACACGTAAGTTGTAGTTGTCCTTCTCTATCACTGAGCAAGCAAGCTGCGGCAGGTCAGAGCACCGCGGTACATCCTTGGCGAGCAGCCTCTGCTACCTGGGAAAACAGTTCAAGGGAATTTAGAGCAATCTAATCATGTGTGGCAAGAACAGAAAGCTAGGAAGAAACCACTGATTTTGGAGTTCGCCTGGCTTTGCTCTGGCTTTCCTAGTGCAGGCAGCAAGGATAGCATCTGACCAGGAGAAAAAGAAGATGGGGCAGAATGGGTGAGATGGAAAAGTCACAGCTTAACTGCCTGAAAGTCCTGAAAATGTTATTCATATCCCCAAACTGGTGAATGTTGAGATATTTAAATAAAAAGCCATTAACTTCTATTTCCCGGATGCTATTCATTGCTCTCTGCACCAAAACTCTGATTGTACTCAGTGGGGGACCTTCTGGTATGACAAATAACTAAAACAGCCAGGATTTCAGTTATTATGGGTCAGTTCTGAAAGGAAAAGCTGTTTTTAGAAGGAAATGTGCTTACACAAGCTGCTAGACTAAACTATCACAAATTAAAGTAAAATTAAAAAAAAAAATGAAACACCACTCTTTCTGCAGCCTTGAAAAGCTTGCCTAATTTTTTTAAAATACTTTTATAAAAGTATATTCCATTTTAGCTGGTTCAGCTGGTCCAGAAGCACAGCAAGGGCTGATTTAAATTATGCTAAGCTCCACACATCTCACAAGAATGCCTTCGCTTGGAAGATCTCCACTGGTTTTGCAAACATTGAAAGCACTGGTGGGTCACCAAGTTAATCTGAATCTAAATTACCAGAGGATACATCTGTATGCTGGAGGGAGGGCTGGAGGGGTCTGGCTGCTGCTGCCTTCCCTTCACTGCTGCTAGACTCTGCATTTCTCTCCCTTTAACTGGTCATCCTCCGGTGGTATAAAGCTAGAGTGGCAGGTATTCCCACTCCTGATGGAAAAGAAATGCAGGAAATCATTTTCCTCAGCTGAAAGCTGTTGGAAAGGAGGATTCATTCTTCAGGGAAGTCAGGTATGGCTTCCTTTTTTTTTTTTTCCCTCTTTTTTTCCTGTGTTTACCAGACTTGAGAGCCTCACTGGGAGCAGCTCAAAAGGCCCCAGAAAATACTAATACAAAAAAAAAATAAAATAAATAAAAGCTACAGCTCTATTTCAGCAATTCTGAAGAGAGAGACTGAGAGGACAGACACAATCTCAGCGAACTTCAGTGGGTAGCTGGGAGGTGAAGCACACCAAAAGAAAATCAGGAAATATTTGTGCAAATACTGCCACAGCACCAGCCCCTCCTGCCTATTTCCACTCACTGCCTGTGAGCTGAGAGCATCTGTCCACATCTCCCTGCACCAGAAGGATTACCACAAAAAGGAATTTACATTCTGTCAATTAAAACACCATCAAGCTAAGGATTAAAGTCACAAACACATGAATTAGAGATGGTGCCACGGGACTCTACCTATCTATCTTTAATGACATTTCTGGGTGCATGCTATAGAAACATTAAAGGTGCCTTTAATCTGCTGCATTTCCATGCATAGTATTTACTTATAGGGGTGGCCAGTGAGCTGCCAACAAGGAGGAGGCAAGCAAAAAACTACTGGCACTTGTCCCCCCTTGCAGAATGTATGCGCAAGCGGTAATTGCCATTGCTTAAACTGAAACATTCATAAAGTGTTGGATATTACTGCGACTGTCAGCAAAGCACTGCCCTCAAACCTTGCAATAAGCGTCTGGTTGAAGGATCAAAATTAATGCTGGCAAAACTTAACTGGTCCTTACCCCACACCGAGCAGGAATCAGGCTGCTATGCATTCCCCTGGCACTGGGTAGAGGACTAAACACTAACATTTACTCCATTAATCCATGCTAAATTGCAGCTTCAGGTCAAAGCTTGTGACAATGAGGATGCAAGGTATAAAGGTTTGCAAAATGTACCCCCAAAAACTGCCTGATCATGTAAAATGAGCCGGTGATGAAGGAATGGGTTCAGGCTGTGCCAGACTGCCCATCAGATGAATGTACCAGTAGCTGCATGTTATATGGCCTGGGTTAACCCTGCTGTGGTTTACATTGAATCAGGGTGGAGCAGATGGCAGGAGTATTTCCACGTTAGTAACCATGCCACGTTTCCAGTTCAAATGGCAGCACTTGGCTCCAATAGCAAGAAACAAGCAAAGAAGTTTGAGTTATTCTGTATTCCAGTGAAGAAGGACCAAAACATTTTGATTTCAGAGTATGTTACCTTCTGGGTATATTCACTGCACAAAATGGTCTTTCTTCCCTGATGACCGTGATGGCAGGCGGTAAAAAAATGCAATGGAAAAGAATAAGAATGGCACATTTTGTCTCATAACTGTCCCCACATCACATGCTTGGGAAAGAGAAGAGCGTTGTGGAAAAGTCAGTGCTGGAGCTTGAAGAAAAAAACAAACGAAAGTTTAACCCCTGATTCTGCAGCCAGCTGCCTTTGCAATATTCAGAACTTCAACCAGAGAAACAACTCTTCCTTTTGCATCTTATATTCATTGTAAACTTTTTGGGGGGAAGGACCTGTGAACACTTTGTGTACTCTGATCAGGAACAGCATCGCTAGTTGCTAGCTTAATAGTCAGTAATAAATGAAAGTGTGAGTTTGTGAGTGCTGGGGTTTATTCCCTGGGCTTTGCAAGCTAGCATGGTGGAGTATTTTTCAACCCACTGGCCCCCAGGCTTCACAGAGCTGTGGCTTCTGCAGGAACAAATGGAGTCTGGTTACAGTTAGGGAAGATTATTACAATTTGATTATAGGCTTGGCTCTGATGGTTCACTCTGTGCTACCGAGAGACAAGAAAGAGTACAATCCCTGTCCTCTGGAGACTGCAATACAAATGAGGAGAGAGAAGATAGGAAACCCACAGCGGAGAAAATGGAAAAGGCTGCAGACTCAGGGTCATTTGTCTGTATATTTTGATAATGATGAAGTGGCAGCAGTTTTTCCAGCAAAGGTCAAAATTTGTGCATTTCAGAGAAGAGAGGCAAAGGAGTTTTGTACTTCTTCAGCAAAGCTTATCTTTAATCTGCAGCACCTCCATTTATCCCAGTGTATCTATTCTTCTTACTTGAGTATAGGCTTTAGCCCTTGGTTGGAAGGAGGGCCAGGTACAGAGATGCACCGCAGGAATGAGTTCAGAACCAAGGCAGGAGGAGCAGTGAGCAATTACCACGCACTGAACACCAGCACCATAACTCAGCTGTGAGCAGGCCCTGCCACCACAAGGAGTCCTGTCAGCACCATCCTTCCCCTCTCTCTCTCTCCTGTGTCCCTCATCCAGCATTTATGGGACTCTTCCCTCCCTCTGAGCTCTTCTAGATCTGTTCTTTGGGCTTCCTCCACCGTTAGTACTTCTGTGATGTTTGTACTAAGATCTAATGCACGTGTACTCTTCCTGGAGCCCTACAGATCTTTAATCATAGAATCACGGAATGGTTTGGGCTGGAAGGGATCATAAAGATCATCCTGTCCCAGCCCCCTGCCATGGCCAGGGACCCCTCCCACCAGCCCAGGCTGCCCCCAGCCCCATCCAGCCTGGCCTTGTATGGTTTAAAGATTAAAGCTTGAGTCCAAGCCCATGTAAGGTTGGTCTTTCTAGATCTTTCCAGCAATAAATCACGAGGCTTTATACTAGACAGAACACATTCCAAATGTCCCCCTACAAACAAGTCAAAACTCAGTGTTTTTATTCCCTCTAAGCTGGTATCTCTGCCTCTTCCTCATTTCTAACAATTGCAGCAATGAAACTCCATAAACACAGGTGCCACTATGGGGAGGAACAAGAGCATCTTCCCCTTGCTTTCTTCTCTGCTTTACCATTGCACTCCTGACATGGCTGTAAGCTGCCTGCCAGCTTTCCCCAGCCATTCTTCCCCGGCCGTGGCTGCACCACCACCCCAGAGCCCTCTGTGGCTGTGATGAATGAGCCGCTGCCTGCTGGTGAGAGGCAAACGTCTCTAAACTCCCCACTGCTTTTATGAGCACCGAGCTCAACAGCAAGCCCAATCTACAGGCAAGAGCAAAGCAACTAAACAGCAAGCTCCCCACTGCTGCAACTGCTAATGAGCCACTTAGTTGGCACGAGGCCTCCCACTGGCCATGGCAGAGCCCCTCACTGCCAGCTCCCGGCTGCCAGGCATGGGGACGGGCAGAGACACGTAGCGGGGACAGGTCACCACTGCACACACAAGGCCTTTGCAGCATCAGCCAAGGGTAAAAGCAGGTATTTTGCAGCCATTTCTACAGGGACCTAAAGGGAATGTATTTTTATTTTCTTTCTTTCTCCTTGCTCCATCAGGAAGTAATTCTAAAGAGCTCTTTGCTCTACAGGCTCGTTGCTGATTTCATTTTTGCACAGCAGGTCTGACTTGTGGAGCTGAAGCAAAGTTCATGGCATCCATTTTGCTCCTAAGCACCTCCTAAGCTCGCTGACACCAGACCAGGGCACTTTGTGGCAATAAGTAATACCACACATCTCAAGAAAGTATAGCTATTTACCTTCCTTCTTTCAAGCCAGACTTTCACAGCAATGGGGTATTAACATCTTTGAAGTTGCTGGCCCCTATGTGCGGCAGACAGCTTGTTCCTAGCTGCTGTTGCCTGGAGAAAGATGTGAACATGAAGCTTAAGACTAACTCCAAGTGACCTTGCAGTATTACACAGCCCTGCTAGGGGAGGATGTGAGTCTGGCACCCCTGCCCTTCTGTTCTGCATAAAATTTATCTTTAAACAATGGTTACGGGCCAAATTAAATCATGTGGAAAACACACTCCAGCCCCCTCATTGCATTTCTGAATGGTGTTGCACCAAGGCACCACAAAATTCAGTGGAGTTACACCCCTTTCCATCCATGAGATCCACAGAGCTTGGATCCACTTGTACTAATAAAGGCAGCCAAGCTGCAGCCATTTACACCAGTGTTGTTTTTGGCTTCCTACATCGACATTAGTTCTTACTACAGCATTCCATGATATTAGGTGCTTTTCTCAAGCAATGAGTGATGAAGACACTTATAGTGAGCTTTATAGCACTTCAGTTGACAATTTTCTGGGTTGAATGTGCATCTCCCTCATAGCAGAGGTCTCTGCACCACAGATGGTGTTTTACATATAGCAGTAAAATGACATAGTTGGAGCTGCAGCATATGTGCCTTTGCTGTGTCTCCATATCCCATGCAAGTCCACTGGGCTTCCAGCTAGCTCCCATTTTGCATACATCAGCTTAACATTCAGCAGAGGCAGATGGGATGCTGGCCTCTAGTTCTTGCTTCAATTGGTAAAAAAGATTGTGGTATTAAAGTGGAGAAAAAGAAAATGAACAGGACCTTGCTCATGAACGTTTTAATGTTTCCCTCCACTATGAAGACACAGCTTTGTAACGTTATAAAATTACTATCTCTTTCCCAGTCCACCCTAGGAATAAATTGGCAGTGCTCACTTTCCTGGGCTTCCATTTAAGAGAATCTTACGGGTGTTTTAAGCTTGTGAAATATTTCCCACCTGATTCATTGAGGGATTATTATTAAAGTGAATTTAGCACTGACTAAAGCTCCTGGATTGTCAATCCTGGGAACCTGATGTTCTTTTCAGCTACAAACTATTACAGCAGGGACAGAGGAAGATTGCCTCTGTGAGATGCTCGTCAGCCTGCTCAGCCTGGCCTGAGCTGGGAGGAAAAGCAGAAGACCATTTATTTCTCTTGTCCACCCAGGCACTTCCTTCTCCATCAACCCCTTCTGCTGTGGTGAAGAGAGCTGACTTTCTGTTTTCTTTGCCTTGCAGCTCACAAAGGAAGGTGCTGTCTCACCTGGCAGTGCCTGAGGAGCAGTGCTGCAGAGGTCTGTGGCAGAGTCAGGTCATGAGCCCTGATCCAAGAGGGTCTGGGAGATAGCACCGGAGAGTGATCCTCAGAGGCAGTCGCAGCAGAAAATCAGAGAGAGTGAGAAGATCAAGATATAAAACTTGTTAGCCTGGCTTAATCTCTAATAAAAATGATCTGGGCTTACACATAGATAGAAAACACATCAGAAATGGTCTAAAGGGAGCTTGGGGAGATGTGAGCAAGGTCATAACTCAAAGGTACCTTCCAGCTGGGCTGGGTGCCGCTGTGGGATGGTCTCCACAGTCTCTTTCCTGTTTCTTCCAAACCATCCTTGCTCCCCTGATACCACCAAAAGGAAATAGTGTTTCTTCCTTGGTAGAGAGCAAGGCATGAAATTCTTCCCAGAGCAGCCATCTGCCTGAGGATCGACATTTCCAAATAACCCCCAGGTCACACTCCTAGATGCCTTTAACAGTGCCTCTGTGAAACTGCAGCAAAGAATATATCCAGCGTAACCCTATCATGCCTCTCCTTGACAAGCCTTTGTTTCCACTAAAACCCCTAGAGATGAAGCACTGCCAAATCCCTCCCTTGCACAGACAGGTAGAGGGGCGGTGTGCTTGTTGGCATGTCCAGCTTTCAAGCCTCTCCCCACCTCTCCTGCACTGCCAGGGCGGTAGTTGTGTTTCTGGAGTGCCTATCTCCCAGACTTGTCATCCTTCTGATATAGAGACTCACCTCATTTTGCTCCTACCTTCAGTTTTAAGGGTGACATAGTAGGGGGTATAAAAAATACTAATGCTCTGTATTCCTATGTATTTTCAGATGACTGCACAGACTATTTTAGTTCACACTAAAATATTCTTGGGGAGGAAGCTGAACTTTCCTATCCCTTTATTTTTGATTCCCAAAGAGAATCAAGATGCAGCTGAGTTGATACAATGCCATGAGCTCTTGGCACTATCGTCTCATAATGTTTGGCATTTTAGTCTTAAAACTCCAGCTTCCAGAGCCATGAAGACTCAACTAACATAAGCAAGGAAGACAATGTGAATATCTCCCCCTTTTCATTGAGAAGAAAAACTTGAAAATTGCAACCTTGTGCCCCTCCAGGCTTTAAAAAATAAGGCAAACTTCCGGACATTTTCCTTTCACTAAAAGAAAAAAAAAATAACACTCATGATTTTGGAGCCAGTCTTGTGATTTCTAGAAGCACTGCCTCATGGTTCCTGAATGTTCAAGGTTGGCAACATTGACCCTACCCTATATTCCAGGAGCACATGACAAGGAGACTTGCTATATCAGCTAACTTGTAAACACTGTAAACTGTCTGTATTTATGTTGAATAATCACTTTTGCAGGGCAAGCGAAAAACAGAGCTCATAGCACTAAAAAAAAAAAAAAGCCTGAAATCAATACACTCTTACTTCTCTTGTCTCAGCAAAAGGAGAGTCTCAGGCAGCTTTTTAACCCTTTCACACGTTGAAAAGAAGGACAAAAAGCAGGCTGAACAGGCCAGCCTCTGCCTTGTCACACTTGTTAACATCACCTCTCTGATCTGATTCAAGATGTTGTGACAACAGCCTAAGCCCATGTCCAATGAATATTTTAAAATATGGGACATGTATGGTAAAATATTAAGGCCCACAGCAAGTGTAACGAAGTGGTGTGGTGCCTGGGTTGAGATGAGTCCTGGGGAGCCAAGTCCTCACCATGCTGGAGGCCAGAGATGCTGCAGTCCTCCCCAGGGCACCCGTGCCTTGCCTGATGCATTGTTTAATGGGAACGGCAGCCCCACCAACATGGCCAAAACATCAGCCAAGCTGTCTCGTGGGCCTGCCCTCTGCCCTCATCCTACTGCCTGCACTGACAGTGAGCAAATGCATCACGTTTCATATGAATAATGTTTGGTGCTACAAATGACCCAGGAAAGCTTTACATCTGCATCCCAGGCTTTCTCCATCCTCCCTGGATGCTCCCCAGTTCTCAGAAGATCTCAGAGCCTTCTGGTGTTGCACGCTGAGGAAATCAGGCTGAGATTGCCAGCTCAGCTCCCTCACCCTTAACATATGCAGGTAGCGCTACTGGTCCGTGTGATGTCACCCCAGAATTAACATGCTGATTAACAGCTGGCTTCCTGCCATTCTAATAGGCTCTAAATACCTCTCCTAGGAGCTCCTAAAAAGGAATTGGATTTCGGAAGGGGTGGGAGAGGATATTTTGTATTCATGGGGTCTTCTTCATACCCATAGGATGTTCAGTAATTCTCAGTAATTGTCCTATACTCTGGTTTTAAAGCTCGTTGTTTTCAAAAAGCAGTTCATTGGCAGATGCTCCTGCAGTCTCCATCCCCCATTCCTGGCTCCCCCTTTCCCCCCATGAATTATTGATCTTTAGCCAGAACAGGATTTGTTTTCATTATACGTGAGCTGCAATCACCACAGATATTAGTGTAAACTCCTGGCAGCAGATTGATTAGTTCCTTGCATAAGGAAGCAGGGGGTCCCTCCCACAGCTTTATCAGGGATCCCCAGAGCCAGTTGTTCTTTACAGGACACAAAAATGGAAATTAGATTTCAGTTAAATACATCAGAAATTAGATTAGATGTTATTACTTCAAAAAGTCGAGCTCAGGAGAGCAGCGCACCTCAAAAGACTTTACAAAAAGATTTTTTATAGAAATATCAGTAGCATCACTCTTTGCTTCAGCGATTTCCAAGTGGGAAAAACTTGAATTTCTCTTCCCACCACTCATGGCCAACAGGTCTAAGAGCAATCCTCCTCAGCAGGGTGTAAAAATAAACAGCGATAATGATAAAAATCCACTCACCCTTGGGAACTGGAACAGCAAAAAGTAAGTCTATGTTCTTCATAGCTCGGGAGCATTGCTGGTGCCGGTCTTTGCTTGTTGTGAGCAAGGAGCTAGAGACTGAAAGCTGGTGTGGGAGAGGGTTTCTCCGATTGGGACCCAACACAGCTGGTGTTCTAAGAAACATTGGGATAGCAAGGCATCCAGCTGGAAGGTCTTAAATTGCCTCTCCAGCATCTGTGGCCAGAGGATCCCTACAAATGTTCACCAAGGCCACAAAAGCCTTCCCCACGCAGCAGCTCTTGTGAGGATCTGGAACACCATGAGCACTGGCAGTGCTGATAGCAATGGCCAGGCAGCATTGCCACACAGGGCACCTGATATAACACGTCACGTTTATACAAGATATGGTGTGTGGAGCCTGCACTTGTTAGAGATGTGCTGGGACACTGCTGAAAGTTCCCAAAGAGAAATGTGACCTAGTGTACATAAAGAAATAGAATGGTACCCACCTGGGTGAGTCTAACAGCAATAAACACCAAAAAAAATGGTCTTTTTTACTAAGGAAAAGTTGGAGTTTTGAGATCATCACTTATTGGTAGAAGACTTAACCAATTTTCATTCTGTTCTTAGCTAGTCCACAGAGTCATTGTCTGACCTTAGCCAAATCAAGCAAGTCTCTCATCAACTTGTATCTTGATTAACACTTTTCTTTTGGCTTGGATGAGTACAGTCTTGGCAATCCCTGTTGATTCAAAATGCTGTTGCAAAGGTCAATTTCCTTACTCACCACTGTGATCCCTTCGTGCTTTCCTCTGTTACCATCCCTTAGCTACCTCCTATCTATCACCCCTAACACAAACAACTTATTTCCATTTCAAACCTTTTGTTGACTGTCAGACTAAATAGAGATAAGATAAGGCCTAATTACACTCGTTATTTTAGATAGATCCGATTCCATCCAATCACACTCGAATTATTACAGAAAGCTGCAGGTTTAGTTAAGTAGAAATTAAGCAATACAGTTAACATTTCTATTATGAGGACTCTTGCAAACAACTTGGTAATAGCCTGTTAGCACTTTTATATTCATAGCCTCTTTGGCCTGGAAGAAGAAGATGATTAACATATGTAAAAGCTCCAAATGATCAGCATCCTTGATGCTGATCCAAAGAACCTCCGAAGAGCCATTCCTCAGACACGTCCTTTTATAACCCAAACCATTTCATTTACATATTAATTTACATATGTCCCACAACACTTTAAAAGTTTCTTGTTCATAGGTTCAATAGCAATTCATTTACATTTATCTCACTTCCACATTTGTAACATCATTAGAGTCACAATGAGTTTAAAATACTGTAACAAAATCCTTGGTGTCAGAACAGCCCCACCTCAGAAATGTCTTATTAAAATTCCTCATCACCCAGTATAAAAACATCTTCTAATCATATTCCAGTGCAACAAATTAGCAAGTCACAAGGTTGTAGCTCACGTTATCCAATTAAATGAAAACGAAGGACTTTAGCTCTGTCAAAGACAAATTATTCCTACTGCTGTCTTCAGCCAGCTTGGATTTCCAATTCTGGCCTCTTTCTATCACCACAACTACCAAGAAATGTCCTGCCAGCAGTAAAGGCACATTGCTCCAAGGGTAATGCAAGGGTAATGCCAAAGCAAGTTTCCCAAATGCCCCATTGTTCCTTGCCTCCTGCATTGTGGCATTGTGGCCTCCTGCAAAGATGACCCCATGGCCCCACATCATACAGATTAACTGTTGTTAGAGCTTCCACCACGATGGTGTTAGTCTGTAAGCAGGGCTTCAAGATGAATGATAACCCTTTACTTTTTCAGCTCTTTGTCCCTAAAATAGTTCTCGTCTTTTGTCAGTCGTTCCTATTTATATTACTAGCTCTCTGGAGGTATTTTATTTAGAAGTCAGCAAAATGGAGCGCCAAATTCCCTGACAAGCATAGGTGATATTCCTTCCTTAATCATCATGATCAGCACCATCACTGACCCTTTCATACCACATCCCAGTCTCACTGTCATATGCAGCTGTTATTTTCGGAGCCATTTCACACTTATAAGGTGGTTCAATGGCTTTCATCATTTTGGCAGTCAGAAAACTTGCTACCATACAAGGACAAAGTTTCCCAGGAACAGAAAAGCTACTCAAGAACCTTCTTCTCATTTTCCAACGCTAGCAGTGTCACTGACAAAGGCTTTCACAGGTTCTCTATGCAATGGGCTAGAATTAACGAAGGGGGTGAGTCATTTTTCATTTGCAGAATTTTAATGACTATCAACAGCATTTGCATTCATTATTCTTGCATGACATACCAAAGAGCTGGGAAAATTTTTGCACTTAGAAAACTGCATTACTGCAATACTAGTTATGTCAAGGCCTTAATATTTATTTGAATTATTCTTGGCATGTTTTTTCTTCTCAGAGCACTATGGAGCATATAATTACTGGAGTAAATATATATCCCCACATGCATGTTTCTATAAAACAGTGTAAATATACCACAGAACTGATCATCTCTATAACATAAATATTTTCCATTGAAGGATCATATGACTTCATAAGTAGAGTTCTCTTTCTTTTTTAATCGAGTGGCTGTGGTGCTTGTGAATCTATGTCACAGTGAGAATCCATAACCAGGACTTTCAAAAGGAATAACAGATTTTTTTCATGGAGGATTTAGAGTGTATCCATATAAAAACATAGATTTCAGAGTGGTAGATACCTCAAATCAGATGTTTCCAATATGGGACTTCAGCTACTCTGAAAAGCCACAGCCCAGCAACCAAGTGAACACCAGAAGCAATATTACTGAGAGGTGCCCTGCCATGTTCTACAGGCCCAGTTTAGAGAAGTTGCTCGTAAGAGTTCAGCCCTGACAGTCAATTCGGTTGCTGGTTTCCCTGGTGAGAATGATGATGAATGAGTCAGTTCATACCAAGGAAGACAACAGCTTTTCTGATTTAGATTTTCCATCAATAAGAAGAGCTCAGAGAGCAATAAGTTGTGCCAGTCAGGTCAACAACAGATTCCAGAGTGTTCTGATTTTTCATTATTTGATAAAATGGATAAACCTCATCCAATACCTAGCTAGCAGTAGGTTAAAACCCTCTTCAAAGAAATTAAACACTCACGCTTTCACATCTGTGAATGAAGACAAGTACAGGCCACTAGGACTGGCTCATATTCAACCAGCCATGGACTACTTTTCCAAGCAGAAATAACAGAGAGCTTCCCACGGCTTCAGCAGAAGCTAACAGATAGGCAAGGATGGCATCATGTGGGAAGGGAGGAAGTTAATTAGCAGTGGACCCCCCACTAACATCATGGTGCATATCTGGCTTATATGATGGAGAGTGATGGTGGTGTTACCTGCCCAGGCACACACAAGCATCCTGAGGTGTCTGCATGCAGCTCTGGGCACCGTCAGAGAATTTCTACTTGTTTTCCAGCACTGGAAGCAAGCTCTGAGCACTGGCTCATGCTTGTCTTCAGGCTGACATGATGTAAACCTGTAAACCACATCATCTCAGATAGCATAGCAGGTATGGCAGAAAGGGCTGTGGTGAAACCAGTGCATGGGCTAAAGCTGACCAGAGCCCTGCCACTTCCACTCCCCAAACCTCAGCAATCCTCGAAGGCAAGGAGCACGAAACCAGGGCCAGTAGCTACACTTTGCTCTGTACCTTAAAGGGAACCTTGATTGATTGGCTTATTTATTTTTCTATCTTATGACAAGTAAGCATGAACTTTTACCGACAGAAGGCTTATTTTTCTTTGTTTCAATTCTAGGGGTAGCAGTGCTTTTCTTTTATGTTGGAATATGCCTTGCAGTGCAGATTTTCAGCATAATAAACCTGAGCTACAGAACTGACCTGTCACAGATCATTGCAAACCTGGCCTAGATTTTAAAGCCATCACAAAACAGTGAAAGACTCCATATTTTATCTTTTATCCTTTAAACCACAAATATAATTTACTTCATTCTTTCATAGAACAGTGAATGCAAGCATCACAAAGAGAAAGTAGAGGTATCGTTTAAAACAGTTTGGGGAATCTATAATCCCTAGGCCAACACTGCCTGTGTTTTATATGATATTTACTCTCCCTTGAATTCCTGGCCACGAAGCTCTATGTTCTGTTGACATTCCTCTACTAATTAAAGAGACATTTTATGGTACCAAGGAGACATTTCCTTCCCTTTCAGTCCCAGACCTACAAATTCCCTTATTTCTCATCCTTATTTGATCAACAGGTAAAGAAATGACAAATTGGCCATTTACAATTCTCTAGATGAAACCTACATCTCTGTGTGTCTTTAATGAAGCTAGTCTAATGTGTCATGAATTTCTGATGCTATCTTTCGGAAACACTTGCAATGCAAAGCTTGTATGAAACAATGTACCTACAAAGCTATATTTTACAATCTGCCTCCTCATATGGGACTCACACACACATGTGAAAAAGCACTTAACAGTAGTTATCTCTACTCTATTGAAAAAGGAACTTTCCAATTTTCAGTTATGTTAATACAAAACCTAATGTCCTGTGGAAGCTGATGTGAGTTGTACATGCATGAATTATTATCGATTTTCTTGCAAAGACTTATCTCTGAACTACAAACAGTCTGAACATAAAAGTTAAGGTGAAATACTATCTAAACTGCGTTACACCAAAGGAAACTACTTCCATTCTTCTGTGGGTAAACTGATGGGTATTGCTATGCTATCTAGTTAATCCTTTCTGGATGAGTATTAGATTTTTCTTGGCACAGCATCTTGCACTAGTTATTAAAAAAAAAAAAAAAGCTTTTGCCGAGGCATTAAGCAAGAAAATGGTGAATGCTATTCTTGTAAAAGTAGCTCAAATACACTATCAATGCACGGGATAAAGTGGAAAATGCATGAGTCAGGATAAGCCATTATATCTGCTGGGGACTGTGAGGAGCCATACACTCCACCCATGCTCTGCCTGGAGCATCAGGAGAGCCCTCCTGCTGGAGATGCTTCTCGTGAGCTACCTTCCAGGACTGCGGCTTTCTCTTTTGGTGGTGACTCAGAGTTTAAGCTTGTCAGAAAATAATTATTCCGCCTACCCGGGGAAAACATTGATCTTTACATGAAAACCTCTAAACTGTACACTTTCACACATCATGTACACTAAACCAGAGATTAATAAATGATGCTGCAGTACTTCACAGGCATTTCTACTCTGACTTCATTGTGTTTTCATTCTCCCATGTGTGGTATGTTCAGTGGGTGGACTACGTTTCCTCCAGCACACTGTAATTTCGTTTCTTAGCTGTTTTCCATTGTTCATCATGGGAGTTTCCAGCCAAAGCATATCAAGAGTTTTTTGTCCAAGTGAGGAGTCCAGACCAAAGAAAATACAGATATAAGAAAGGAGAGAACAGCAATGCACTGGTGGAGGGTAAACGCGTCTGGGCAGGCTTTACTTGATGTTAATTTGCAAACAGACACTCCAGAAAGCGGAGTGTCTATCTGAAAGAGTCTGAAACTCCCAACTAGAGAGTTACCTGCTCCATCCCCACTGCTCCACCAGGAAATGCTGCAATCAGGGAGAAGGGCTTTGTGATGAGGGGGGACTTCATTGTGCTCTGCTTATGCCCTTGAATGGAAAAATCTGCTCCTAAACTAGCTCACCAGGAAGGAAAGATGCTGAGACACCAGCTGCACTAGAGGTAGCAGGGGGGAGGATGTAGTGTCTGTTTTTATGCTCAGAGCAAGTCTGTTGATTTGGTGAAATTACTAACCATTTGTACTGCTGTAAATGAAATCAAAAGCAAGCTCGGAGTTAATACAGGGGCTGTACTGATCCCACATATAGCTGTCACTGTTTTGTTTTTTCCTCCCATATCACAAAGGCAAGTAACTGCACAGGATCCCCAATTACACAATCTTCTGTTCACTACAAGGAAAATGAATTCATCCTGATCACTCCAGTAAACACTAAAACCACTAAGGCACATATTTAATCAAATAATTAGGAGAGGTGCAGGGGAAATGTGTGCTGAAAAGATAATGTTGCACTTTAAAGGATTCATTATTGGTTATTACATTTTACATAGAATGTCATTTTCTTTACTAGTTAAAGAAAAGGTGAAGGAGGAAAAACAAAGTCTTACAGACTAAATGCTTGAGCTCCATCTAAATTATAGACTGCTCAGAACGTGTCTGAAATTGGAGGTGCCACCTTTCAAAGAAGCACTGCCATTACGTTGCTAACGTGGCCTTATCTGATTTTCCTTTGTTTTAAAATTATTCCCTACATTCAGCCACTTGAGCAAAGAGATCCATGGCTGTTCTGGTGGAGGATTTACATACCATAACCCCCGAACCAGCACGGCCAGACTCCTCAAAGAGTTCAGCGAACCCACGGTAGCACACAGAGCAGTTTGAGCCCCAGAGCCAAGGGCAAACATCAGCACCTGCAGGCAGGAGCCAAGGCTGGGGGCTTGGGTGAAGCCCCCCAATGTCATGCAGGCACCAGCAACACCATGGAGGGAGATGTAGAAAAACAACCTGTAAAATACTGATCCTCACCTCCATGCTAACAACCAGAAATAGTTTTGATTTACAATGATGTAAATAAGAGGACAAGCCAAACCACAAAACCTCTTAAAATCATTCCCCGTGCTTCACAAACATCAGCTTCCCTTCACCCTCTGCTGAGGACTATTTTAAAGCCAGCAGACTGACAAATAGTTAAAAACCACCTATTGAAAAGCGTCTGCTGCTGGTTCTGCTGTTAGTATTGAGATTTCCTGTCAGCCTTTACAGAAATTCTTTGGGAGTCTGACAGGATTAAGGGGATTAATACATTAAAGCATTATTACAGCTTTCACAGGGGATTTTCAAAGACTTTACACTGTGATCTATTTGTCCTGTTACATAAAACGAGCATTAATAGGCCGATTGAAAAGAATCTCTGCAATCAATAACCTTAATTTTTGTAAACATATTCTGCTATCAGAATGAGGTGCTGAGGTCACCAGCCCTCCCACAGGACATTACTTAATTTAAGCTGCACGAATGCCTTTTCAGTGCATGCCAGGGGCTGGTCAGGGTGTTATAACTGACTCCTGACAGGGAAGGAGGTTTGTTAACACTGAGTCACAGGGCCCTGAGGTGTCCCATATGACCCAACGCCTGGACTGCGCGTCAGAGACCCACACCACCACTGTATTGCCAAATGGCTCCATTCAGAGGACAGAACTTTTACCCTAATTAAATGCTCATGGGGAGATGGGTGGCTGTTAGCTGCTGCTGCTCTCCCGCTAGTGAAGACCTTCATGCTGGAGGCATCAGGCTGCCAAATCCTCTTCTCTCCCCAGTGACAGTCCAGGCTCCTTGCACAACTGCCTCAAAGAGGAGTAACCCTAACACCTCCATCCTTCAACAAGTCAACTCATTCTTAATTTTAGGAACACAAGCAGCACTTACCCTTGCTCTTTTTCCTTTCATGTGGGCAGGGCATGCACACCCCTGCAACTCAGCACTCTCACTTCTCTTGCGTTTCTCAACAGGCAATTTCATGTTGTCCCTTCACATAGACTTTGGTGTTTTGTTGAGAAAGCTTCTCTTCAAAAACGTTCACAGGAAACTCACAGGAAAAAGGGCAAAACCTCTGTTCTCACTCTCTAACTGCTTTATATAACTCCCAAAAATATTTAGCTATGGAGGGACAGCTCCTCATCTGTTGCAAATCAACATAAATCAGCCCAGGTTGGGATGAGGGCAGCATTTTCCAAAGACACTTCTAAAAGGGGGGAGTGTAGGGCTCACCCGTAGGGAGGGGTTGCAGGTCCAAGCCTTTTCTTTTGCACAGTACTTTTGTAATAATGCAGAAGGCATGCTCTGCTTATACGTGTTCTGTGCTTTCAGCCAGTACTTTACCTAACTAGCCCCAACTAAACTGGAATCTACATAATTCACAGACACTAAGGGATCTGTGAACTTCTAAATTAGGAAAGGAAGCATTAGCCTTGACTTTCAGATCAAGACCTAAAATAAAGGAAGATTAAAACTGAGAATTTTATTTTTTAATCCAAACTAGGTATCCCATTCTCTGTGAAATATGATAGCTATTGTGCGTCTAATTTCCCTAGGCTGTTCTGAAAACCCAGGTACCATGAAATCCCTCAAAGCCTGAGCAGGGGTCACTCACCTCACACCCATTATCCTCTCAAAGTGGCTGCTTAGCCATTGTGTCTAGTCTCAATTAAGAGCTATTAATGAGCTACTTGTATCAGCGCGATGTATATTATTGTATAAATGTGATTGTCAAGTTTTTTGTTGCTATGAAATGCTAGGTCGGCTACGTGGAAAAGGCTTCACACTGAGATTTCAGCATTGCCATGCCAGGCGGAAAAGAGTATGCTGTCTTACAAGAGGTTAACACCTTGTTAAGGAGTTACTTAAGCATGGAGGCAGTCGGTAGGCTGGTGGGTGGAGGGTTAAAACTGATTTGAAGTTATGTTGGGAACCAGAGGTATCCATGTGGGGAGAGACTGCATTTGGAATTGTATATCAAGTGGGATTTTAAAAAATAAATAAATATTGTATATCCAAAACAGTATCTTCTCCCCTGGCATCAGTTTA
This sequence comes from Anser brachyrhynchus, assembly GCF_964034855.1. Classification (NCBI taxonomy): domain Eukaryota; kingdom Metazoa; phylum Chordata; class Aves; order Anseriformes; family Anatidae; genus Anser; species Anser brachyrhynchus. The sequence goes on along the minus strand of NC_137712.1, from coordinate 7,529,534 downwards.
AGAACATAGGTTTTGCCAAAGAGCAGGAGACATAGGCACATGATTAAGGAGGTATTGCAAATGTCTTGCCAGCTGGATAATAGAGAATCAGGGAAATCTCTTGTATCTATCTAAGCATAGCTAAATAGAAAAACAGTTTTCTTTTATTTCTATCCTTCTTTCACTACAATACTGCAACTGTGCTATCTGTATCTTTATTTTCCAAAATATTTTTTCAATTTACATTTACTTCTATCCTTTCTTTTTTTCTTTATATTTGGCCCATCTCTCATGATCTATACTCAAATCAGGTCCCCAGAGTATCTGGACTGCAGATGCGGCAGCTCGCACCTGTGAGAAGAGGCTGGGGCTGCCTCAAGAGGTGGTCACGAGGGGGCTGCAGGGAGCAGGATTAGCAGGGACTGCTCCTTGGCTTGGTGAATTCTGTACCACAAACCCCACAGGTTTGCTCCTGGCCTCAGTCCACTCCTTTCAGTTCTGTGTCTCAGGAAAAACAGTCATATTTTTACTGGATTGAATAAGACTGTCTATGTGCACACATCAGGGGAGCTTTTCCAAGTCTACGGAGACTTTCCAGAATTTCTCCATTTCATTTTCTCACCCTTCATACACTAAACCAAAGTGATTTGCAACACCTGATATAGGCAAGTTGTTAAAAAAGCAACTCTAGCAAGTGCCTGCTGCTATTCCTCTTAATATTGAGATCTCCTGTCAACCCCTTCACAGAAAGACTTGGGTAGTTTGACAGGATTAGGAGGATTAATATATTAATGCATTATTACAGCTTTTATAGGAGATTTTCAAAGACTTTAAGAGTGAGATCCATTTGTCCCGTTACATAAAACGTACAGTAATTGTCTTAATTGCTCCATTGTGACTAGGTATTGCTGCTCAAATTGTACTGCATGTCTAATTGTGCCAATTGTTCCAGGATCTCGCAGCAGCACAGAACAACAAGGTGAGCCAAACACGGGGCTGCTCTCCAAAGGTATCTCCAGCCATAACCTGGATTCTTCATTGTGTCTCTGAACTGGACACAGGGAAAAAAACTGATCCTGTACTCCTAAAAACCCTATCCATGCATGCAAAGCAGATAGTGTGCAAAGGCAGTCATGGGCACAGTCTTGCTTTCTTTTGCTCAGAAAGTAGACACGAGTGCAAATTTCAAGGGAACAAATTAGTAAGTGAAGAAAAAAAACTCACTGTCGAAAGAGGGAGATGTCATTTCTCCCCTGTGTTGTTTTCTCAGAGGAATCAATCATTAAACATACCCCAAAGCCATGGCTTGGGCAGCATGCAAAAAAGACAAGGAGAGAATGTGCCCAGCTGCGTGCTGAGCTGCTCACGCACAGCTGCTGGCCTTCTGGCCATGCACACACACGGGGATGTGTTAGTGCCAGAGTCTGCACTGGAGGCATGGGCATGTAGTAATTTGTTCATAACTTTGCATAATTGCTAGGATTCAGTTCTCCCACAAAGACCCACTAAAAGACACAGGAACTGTCCTTTGTGCCCCCCAAAGAAACAGGTGAAATTGTTATCAGAGATACAGCTGGGTAAGTCTCACTTGGAGTGAAAGGCAATTCCTAATAGATTCTCTGTTCAGGTAATTCTCAGTGAAACACTTTTTGCACCCGAAAAATGCTGATTTACCACAGAAATGTGCAAACAGCCTTTCAGCACTCTCATGAAAAGGACACGTAGAGTTACTGGAAACTGCCCCTGGAGTGGTGGCTGTGAGGGGCAGCCCATGATGTGGGGGAAAGTACTGGTGCACAAGAAATGAGAATAGCTGGTTTCTGCCCTAGCCTATCTAGTTCTTTTTGCATCTGTCAGAAACTGCCACCATGTGCTTCCAAGAAAAAATGCTTGAATAATTAGAATAGATAAATGAGAGAGAACCTGCACTTCAGGCGAGTGTCTCCTCAGCTCTCAGGTACCTTATGCTATGAAGCACAGGAGCTGGTATTCTTCCTAAAATTCTCCCTGTATTTCCTGGTATTCTGGGGGTGTTCAGTCCCTACCCCGTACGCCAAGCAGACCCCCTGCCACATGCAAAGGAGATGAGCAGAGCGCTTTATAGCATAGTCACAAATAATATACCTTGAGGTTTTTATTCCCATTATTTCTGCAGTTCCCTTGTATACTTGATTCCACCTGATTAAAGAGTCAACTGGACTTCCAAAATGTGTTCCACAGAAATCCAAATGAAAATATCAGTGGGGAAGGCAAGAGGATAGGAAAAAGAGTGAAGTCTGTTGTGTTGAAAGAATTTATCAGCAAGCAAATAAAAGAGACTTAGAGCCAGGAAGAAGTCCGATCTAATCTGCTGAGGTCCTTTGTCAGACTGCTACATCCCCTTCCATAAAGAGAGTAGGTTTCCTTTTCAAAAGCATGCAAGATCACTGCACAGGCAATTGATGCTATCCCCTGTGAATGCCTTTCTGCAGTTAGGGAACAAACAGCATCACACTGATTTCTTTCCCCCCAGATTTGCTGCAATGGAAATTGTATTTCTCAGCATGCCTTCTACAACGAAATTATTCTTTGAGTTGTTATCCATTCCATAGGGTACATTGAAGTCACTCACACAACATCTCCCCATTTGAACTCTCTTGGATTGTTTTGGTCTTTGGAAAGCATGGGTAATATCTGCTGCAAACACATGCAGTTGTGTTTTATTTATTTATTTATTTCTTACCCTTTTCTTTAATGTTTTGTATCCAGGCAGGTCAGGAGAGGGGAGTATTTGTTTCTTATGCCAGGTTGGAGGTGTCTACAGGAGCTGTGCTCACCACTCCTCTCCATCATCTATTGAAAGGTCTGCATCCACTTTGAGCTGCCAGAACTCCCCCCATGGTAATGAGTTTGCCTCCCGTGTGTGACCTTGCTAGCTCTCAGCTTTGTAAAGGAAACAGATGGATTTACCCAAATTTGACTGGGAAGAGACTTGAGACTAAGGTTTAAGAATCACCAGAACATACAAACTGGGGGGACATATATATATTGATGGACTGTTTGCATTTCTTCTCATTGTGGGCTTAAAAAATGTTAATTTGTGGGTTTCAATCCTGTTAATAAGCTGTCAGATCTAGATGAAAAATTATACAAAGTGCAGTAATTGAAAGAAAAAAAAAGAGAAGAAAAGCTTAGAAATTAAAGAGAAATCTTTGTCCTAATTTGATTTGTGACTTCATTGTAACAGAATAAAGCGTGTGTAGATATTAACAATTCATTTACATAACCAACTCCAATCAAGCAATTCAGATAAATGTGCATTCACTTCTGGAAAGGTGGGAGGATTCATTTTAACCTATTAACATCCCTCCTTTCAGATGCATTCTTGTCTACTTTCTTCCATTACCAGATAAAGTTGTTTATGGGTGAAGAAAACAACTTGCAGGATGGCACGACATTTAATTTTCAAAGCTTCAGGGTTCGATCAAGCATTAGTCTTGGTGTACATGCACCACAAAAGGAAGAACACGCCCTGGAAAGCAGAGTAAAAAATGGACACAAAGAAGCTGTATTGCCCGTCGTCTCCATGTGAGAGATGGGAAACTGAGGCACAACATAGACTGCCTTGCACCAACTGGAATGGGTTTGTTTTGAAATTGGAATGGAACTGTTTGTGAAAAACAAGGATCAACTGGTCTAAGACCACCTGAGGGGTCTCCACTGCCTCCCTCTTTTTCTCTCATGTCCTTCATCCCTGTATCAAGATATCAATGACAAGATTTCTAATAAAACTTGCCACTGTTAAAAACTCTTTGTGCACATTTACCACACAAAGCACATATGCATTCTTCTTGCCTGTCACCTGCGAAGAAGCAGAGGCAGAGGAATTTAAGTGGCTTGTCTGAAGTCAAAGAAAAAAACCCTGAGGCACAATATGCCATGAGGACCGACAGATTCTCAAGTCTTCTGTTTAAGCCTGACTTGCCTGCAGCATTGTGCCACGCAGGTTGCTCCTTACTTACATTGTCCCTGGTTATAATTAAATAAAATAGTTCCGTAGTTCTCTACTGAGCAGTAAAACAAAAGGTTCCCAGATCTTCCATTTACTGGTATAGGTAAGGCTGGCTTTGTCACCATACATTACTCAGATCTAATTAGAATCGTAAAGGGTTTTCATGACTTTGTAGTTTTCCCTGCTCAAAAGTAAATCCATCCTTAATACCATGGAGAACATATCCTGAGAAAGTCAGAGAGAAGAGAATTAAAGGAAAGCCCATGCGAAGATATGGGAGAAGATGCCAGGTACAATCACTGAAGCAAATAAAGTGAATTAGTTGGAGAGGCAGCTAACCATTCTGCTGAGAAAAGGAACTGGGAACAGAATGGCAAAGCAGGGAGATTGGGATGGTGATATAAAGCTCACAGAGACGTCTTTAGAGAGTTCGGCAGCCACATGTTTTGTTCTTATTTACATGGGTACGAGTTCTAGATGGCCAGCTTGACATGCGAGTTATTTGTACACTATTTGTCTCTGTGTAGCGAAGAACAGAATTTGGCTTCCTTTTCGTCATAAAGTCTTTGATCTGTCACAGGAGAGGGGATTTTTTTTCTCTTCTGCCAGCTGTCGAGAGAGTGATGGGTCGATTGAAGGTTTAAGCCACAGAAAATAAATTTTCTGAAGCCACTCGCTTCCTATTCATTTATACGCAGTAATAACACGCTTGTTTTATAGCCCATCCGGGATCACTTTGTTGCTTAGGTGGCCTACTTACCACCAAAATCATGCACTCCTGCCTTTTCCTAGTGGCCAGACTTCCCCAGCAGCCAGGCACCTCCTTGCACCAGCCAGTAGGACACTTTGTAGTTGCAATATATAAAGAAGGATGGTGATAACCAGCACAGCTAACTTTGGGTCCTGCAATTACCACTGGCCTAGTTAAAGCCCTAGCAAAAAAAGGTGTAAGATCTTCCCATGAGAAATTTAGAAGCTATGACATGTAATTTTGCCATTTGAGGCTAATTCCACAGAGGACCAAGGTCTGCATTGCATATGGGTTGATGATTCACCATCCTTGAAAACACTGCAGGACACCTTTTGTGGTTGCATCAGTGTAATTTGGGGCAATTCTGGGAAGCAAAATGAGATTCCATCAGGGTGAACCAAGCCACTTGTGGTCTGGTTCTGTGTTTTGAGAAAGCCTCAGCCACCAGGAAAATCTTGAGACCGCTTATTGATTAAGCAGGGGAAGACAGACGCCCTAGGAGTGCAGGTCTAGCTCTGGAAGACAACGGCAACCACAAGTGCTCCTGTTTCACAGCTCATTTTGATGCACAATTTACAACAAGGGAAATATTCCTAGCTGGGCGTAATGGCCCAACTTTAACCTTTCAACTACATTTGGGCTTTTTGCAGGTAGTTTTTAAGCATCAGATAATTTAGAGCTTTTCAGCACATCAGATGTGAACGGGGCATGGAGCAGAGGCCAGGCAGGAGATGTGGCCATGTTCTGACAGACTGCAAAGAGCAGAACTGCCAGCAAGCACGTGGCACCAAGGAGGCAGCATTACCTCCATCCCAGGGGACTGCACCCCACACAGGGGAGCTGCTCCAGCCAGCCAGACTAGCTGCTGGGCAGAGGAGATATCTAAGACACAATTTCCATGTTTCAGTTTCACAGGAAAATACAGCTTAATGTTGAACTAGATCCAGAAAGGTAATAAATAAATCATTAAAAAAACATTACTCAGTTCGAGCCAACTGAAGTACCCTGGTTTCAAAACAGCAAATCAAACCGTTGCCGTTCTCTTTCCCTTATTACAAAAACTAATAAGGTTAACATTTTCTTGTGCATTTTTTTTTTTATTTAACACAAGCTGCATTTTTCCATTAAAAAAAAAAAGTAAAAATACAAAACCAAGCCTTTCTTAAAGAAAAATTTTAAGTTGATAACAAGTTAATTAACATGGATTAACTAAGACAGCTTCACTGCACCTACTGCTAGAAGATATTCAGCCTATGTGGAAACCAATGTCTTTTTGAAAAACTGGCTTTTGCAGGAGTTCTGGGCACTGCACAGCTGTCTCTGGATTCTTAGGAATATTAGGTAGCTTAAGCAACCTTAAGCACAACTAAATTTCATTATTATCATCTGATCTATAGAAGGAAAAAAAAAAAAAAGATTTTTTTTCTTCCCGTGGCTAAGACAAGACTCAGGAAATTCGGGAAAGGCAGGCCAGAGGGAAGCAAAGGTCAGCTTTGATGGGTTCCCATGTTTGTGACTGGTTGAGAACCAGCTTGGCCACTTCCCTGGTGCTTTATTGACACCCTTTCCTCTGTATCCAGAGTGAAAAAGCACAAACGGAAGCAAATAATGGGGTCAAGCTCGTGGAGAGGAGAGGAGAGGAGAGGAGAGGAGAGGAGAGGAGAGGAGAGGAGAGGAGAGGAGAGGAGAGGAGAGGAGAGGAGAGGAGAGGAGAGGAGAGGAGAGGAGAGGAGAGGAGAGGAGAGGAGAGGAGAGGAGAGGAGAGGAGAGGAGAGGAGAGGAGAGGAGAGGAGAGGAGAGGAGAGGCAGTGGAAAATGATGATACCTGGGTAAAACAGGCAGCTTGACATACTGATGGACTGCGAAAGCAGCAGTGCGTGATGCTGGTGAGCACTTTGATTTCCCCAGACAACCACCAAAGACCCCTGCACAGGTTATTGTCTAAGTAGAGCTCCACTGGCTGTGCGTTCTCTGAAATGTATTTTCACACTCTCTTTAATATCGTTCAGCAAATGGCTTCATTATGCTGCTCCAGACTTCTCCTGACTGTGTCTATCCCAGGAGGACCCAAGCTCTGGGAGAGCATTTTATGTTTGCCTAAAAATGTATCTATTTATAACTCTGTCCACTGTAGCGGGCAAAGTACTTTTCACTAGACCTTTGCCTGGCAATGCCAGCTTGCTCTTACATACACCTAGGTGCATATTTTTTGTCCTCTCAGTTTTCTCATTCACTGAGCCACAGATAATTATTAAGCTGGGAATGATAAAAGACAAGCCAGTTAATAAAATAAAGGAAAACAAGAATAAAAATATGACCAGTTTGTGCCTCAGCCAAGGTGCACCTGTGCCTCAGAGGCTGTGGACAAACTCGGCTGTCTTGAAGATGCCCTTGTCTATCCTTCATAGTGGCAGGGAAGGAATAATCCACCTACAAGTTTAAGGCTCCCTCAAGTTCTTGTATTTGTGTGGGTTCTTCCAACTGATTTTCCCCCTTTGCTGAGCCAGCTGAACTATTTCCTCAAAGTTTGACACAGGGGGATGAGCATTCCCCTTGCACTACATCAGACTGTGTCCCAGAGAGACCTGGTGCAGGAGAGATGCTGAAATGATGCATTCTCTGTCTGAAGATCAGGTAAAGGATGTGCACCAAGAGATGGACCTCAGGTGCTTTCCACTGAACCAGACCTGAGGTAGATTGACATGAACCAAGGACAAAGAATGGGCACAAATTCTTCTTTCAAATAGCCAAGATTTAGGTGTCAGATGTTGCTGAGGAAGCACTCTGGGTTTGGGACCAATTTTCTTGTGATTCCCTGTCCAGTCAAGGCAGCTGTAGACATGGGTGCATTGTGGGCTCTGGGATCTTCAGCATTTTCATAGCATTGCCAGCCTGGATTCAGAAAGAGAAGATTGGTGTCCCTGCGTCTTACACAGGCTCCTCTGTATTCGATCAACCAGACACAGAAATATCCAGATACGAATGCAGAATGACCTATATTCCCAGTACATCTAGTATACACCTGCATCATAAACAGATTTTTGACTTTTCAGTATGTATCACACAATGAATATTGTACAACAACACAACAGTGCCCAGAAGGTACGGGTTCACAGTACAAGATCACCATTAATATGACCACCATATGTTTTTGGGTTCCCAAAGGGCCTGTATCTTAAATTCCCATGCATACTTGAAAGAGTCAGAATAATCTGTGCTTATAGATGTTGTGTTTGTGTGTGCTGAAAAAGTGTCAGGATTCCAGGGGCAGATTCAAACCTCAGTGCTGTAACACCTGAAGAAACAAGTGTCTGAAAGAAACAGATAATTAAATGGTAAAGATAGTCCTTTCTATTGTGCCAGCTCTTTCCACACCCTGCTGAGGAGAGCTGAATGATCTTTTTGTAGTCTTTGGATAAGATCAATTTTTTTGACTAATTCCTATGCATGCAGTCTCCACAGTTGTCTTGTTTCCGATTTTGCAAGGCTAAGGTATGGTTTCCATAAAGAAACAAGTTGTGTTTGTATACAAATACGCACCACACAACACATGTGCATGTTGGCATCCAGGTCCCTACGCCTCCCTGTCGATAACTGCGCAGCACAGAACCACGCTTACAGCTACAGGCATCCGGCACAACACATCCCCAGCCCACCCCTGCAAAAGACAAAGGGTGGAAGAATTTATAGGCATCCCATTAGGGCTGCATGCAGCCAGGCATATTTGTGGCTACAGATATGTTCACACTCTCCGCAAGCATGCTAACTTGTACAGAGATTTGCATGGCATGCATAGGTGCGTGGCCCATAATAGCAAGCACTATTCAGCCTGATTTTCATTTGTACAATGGCAGCCCAGACAAAACGTGCATGGACCTGCCTCTTTGTGCCGTACAGTTTGGCATAATAACATAAGATAAACATACATGAAATCCATTTATGAATAAATGCAAGATGTAAGCCATACCTTCCCTCTTACATGGATAGGTGCATGCAGCACATTTTCCCATATGTTTGCAGCAGACACAAGCTTATGTGTATAATGAAGTCAGTGACACGTAGGCTCCTAATTGCTTTTGTGAAGCCAGGTGCCTGTAGACTCAACACCTGCATAAAATACCCAGATCACACTAGCTTTTTCTGTCCATAACCTGATCCCCTTTGTGGAAAGCAGGGCTGCATTAAGAGCTCTCAGAGAGCAGAGGTGATATTGCCAACCAAATTGAAGACAAAGCTTCGCAAGATGTTTAAAATCTAGAATATCTGTAGCTACATACAATTCTCCAGAGCACTGGGAAAAATAAAAAGATAAAAAAAATTCATTTCCAGACCTAGAATTTTGCCATGGATAGCCAGCTAGTTATTTTAAGAATAATCACCTGCAAATAATCAATTTAAGGCACTTCCTGAGTCACAACAAAGCTATGTACTTACAACATACCACATCTGAGGGCTAGGATTAGGTTGCAGAAGGGGTCCTTCAGGTTGAACAGCCAGTCATTGGGTTAAAAAGCTACTCTAACTATCATTTTTATTAAGCTTTAAGGAAAATTGAGGCAAAGAAAGCAGAAATCTCTGTGATCACAAAATCAGCATGAAAGAAAAGGAGAAGCAGAAGGCTGGATGATCTCCAGCGCCACAATTGAAGAAGCGTGAATTTCCAGTAGCTGATCTCCTCTGCCTCAAGCAGAGTGTGGACACCTCAAGCTTCACTGTGCAATTCCTGCCCCTGGTTGTGTGCCTTGCCCAGGAGGTAGGACCATTTCCCCATCTTCTATTCATCTCAAATCTTGTTTTATCAGCAACATTACCCTGCAGCAGGGAACCCCTTGTTTTCTCCTAACCCCCCCCACCCCCTCCCATATTACCTTTGGTGCCCTTACAGATGTTTTTGGCAATGAAAGCACCAATATCTACATTATTGTAACTGGGGTTTATTAAAACAAACAGTACAGAGAAAAAACATCCCTCTTTTGTTTCACTTTGTAGTTACACACTGCTTTGTCCCTGCCCACTGTGGGCACATCCATACTCTGAATATTAATTTTCAATTTACTCTTTAAGTTTTCATTTTTTGGCTATTGCCACGTTGACCAAGGGGCAATTGAGATCCCAGCATGGCTTGTAATACTCAGCAGTGTTTTATTCTTTTACTTAAAGACCAAATGCAAAAAGTGGTGGACAGAAAGGGCAGGGAAGGATTTAATGGATAGTAACAATACTTGTATTAACAGCGGCTCCTGGTAGTAAAATGACACAGATGAAAAAACTGCAGCAAGCATAAGGAATTTGGAACTGCCAGTGCGGTCTGCTGTACAGTTAGCAATAACACACGCCAAGGCAAAAGACATCAGAGTTTCAAGGCAGCAGTGGATTCCTACAGGGATCAAGAAGTAACTTCTTTTCATGCATTACACAATTAGTCTAGTGAAAAATGTCTCAGGGCTGGAGGTCATTTTCCACTGAATCATCACAGATTGGCCACTGCCAAAGGCAGGAAATGATCCAAAATGCATGGGTGATCTCAGGAGACATGGTAAATCCTGTGCTCCCACTTAATGCCAAAGCCCAAGCTCTCCTGGTAGCCCCTGTAAGGAAAGTGGAGTTCGGCAAGATTTCCATGCATATTCGTATTCAATAATTGATGAGCTCAGTGAGTTCCCAGCAAAGTAGCTCCTTCTAGCCATTTTCTTTATTTAAATGTAATTGTTTGTTTAAAACCGTAAAATGAAAGCCCAGAGGGAGCCAGAGAGTTTGACCTCCTGTGCCCACTGTAAGAGATCCACAGCCATAGCAGGGATTTCACTGCTCTGCAATGCTGGCGCTTCCCAAAAGTTGCTGTTAAGCCCAGAACTAAAGCCCGCTCTCTTGTGCTAAAGAAGTCTCCATGGCCTCATGGCAAATCATGGCATATAACACCCACGTACGTGTTCTTGTTCCAGTCAGTAAGCTCCACACACTGTATGTATTGCCCTGCCCAGATGTTTTGGAGTCCCCACACTGCAATGAGCACCCATACGCCTTGATGTGGACATTCCCCAATGTCCCAGCATCTGCACAGTTGAAATGAGATTTGTACAGAAAATAAGTTTGCTAAAAAGCTTTATATTTCTTCCCAATGGCACTTCTGGATGGGCACAGAAACATCCTTAGTCAGAGATATTTCAGTGCCTTGCCTTTCATCTGGATCTAAGAAATACCAGGCCAGATGAAAGCAGTGGATAAAAGGAAGGAGGGAATTTCCTCTCCCCATCTTGGGAGCCTGCTTTTGATTCAGCATGGGTTAGGTATGCAGGTCTGCAGCAGTCCTACCCACCAAAACACCAAGTGTGCTCAGTGTGGCAGTCAGCCATCTCCGAGCTTGGTCATGCCAGGAAGGTGAACCTGCGTACTCACAAAACAGCCCCCAGTCTACAAAGCCCCCTGGAGTGTTTGCCATACAAAACCTGTCCTCAGAAGACACAGTCCGGATGCATACAACCGTGTTTCTGGGCTCTTTGCCCTTGGGCAGAGAGTGATTCAGGAGACAGCAGCATCCCTAACAGGAAAATTTAAACATATCTGACAAGTCCAGGAGGGCGAAATGTGCTATTTGCTTTGGCCCTGATCCTGCAAAGACTGACTGGTGTGTTAACTTTATGCACTGCAAATAGTGCCACAGCTGCTGTTATAAAGGCATACAGTTTATCGCACTCCTCACCCTCTCTTAGCAAAGCAACTTGACCCTCTTTGTACTAATGCATCCTGCAGTGAACCTCCCTGTCTCGTCCCAAGCATGTCTGTAACAGAGATAGAGCTTGGCTGGGAAGGCAGAAGCACATCTGGCTGCAGGATGCTTGTAGCACCTGAGGCAAACCCCCATGTATTGTGTGCGTGCAGTTAAACCTGCGCTGTGTGTGCTTGATAGCTGGGTATCAGCTAGGTATATGGCTATGTAATTATACTGCAATTAAATTTAATAGCTTTGCTAACAGCTCAACTGCAGGAGAGTTTGTCTAAGAATTTTTATACTGGGATTATTAACCTTTTGCTGGCTTCACACATCTATTTACTCTTCTATACTGTCCTTTAAAATTATATTTACATTTCATCCAGAAGTTTAGAAAAACATTTTTGTTGTGATTGTTCTTTTATAAGCCAGCATTGCCCAGCACAAGACTAAATCAAGCATTATGTTGCACAAATGGGGAGAGTCCTGTGTCCTAATGTCCATGGGAGGAATGTCTTGATCTCATGAGCTCGGTAGTCCTCTGGAAGCAGTGGGCTCAGCCCTTCCAAAACAGAATGAGGAAGATCTGGGCCCTATTGTTTTCCCTCAGGAAAAGCTGTAACATGGCACAGAGGGAGGCAGTGAAAGAAAAGGCTGCTGAGGTGTGGCAGAAAAGCCTAAATACCAACTTGAGATCAGTACTCTCCCATCAGCTGGTCTGTGCTCTCTCTCGCCTAATGGACTGTGGCAAGACGATTGAGGGTTTCCATCTTCAGGTCCATATTTGAAGCAAACCTATGTGCTGGAAACAGCCACCATCTGGACTATGGCAGGAGAAATAGCAGGAGCAGGAGCCCAGATTTCCATTGAACAATGCTCTGCTCTTCAGATAATTCATTGCTTTGGTAGGTTCTCCAGGGACACAGTAGAATATATCCTAACTTCAAGGATCAGATTTCCATGCTAGTTTAGCATACAGTGAATTTCCATCCTTTGCCTTATTCAGCTTACAGGACTCTATCGATCTCTTCATTTTAACCTTTTGTACTGTGCAAGGTCTGTGCTTAGGCATCCTCATTTCTCTCTATTTATTAAAAGCAATGATTACTGCTTTGCAGATTGGAATCTGCTTTAGCTTTCACGGTGATTTATAAAGTCCTATCCCTCCTACCATGCCAGGTTTTGTTTCTCTGTTTTAACTTGTTTTCAGCTTCATAATGATTTTTAATCAGACAACAATTAACGATGCAAATAAGAAGAATGGACACTAAGGGACTGTTACATCTACTGTATTATAGTTACTTGGATTTCCACAATTATTTTGGATATTTCTGTCCTTTTTTTTTCTTATTTCATTTGGAGGTCCATTACCACAAATGTTTAGCAACATGTTTAATAGTCATTGTAGAAGAGCACTGTCAGTAGGTATGGTACGGTCCAGTGGAGAAAGCTTTGTGCTAGATGTCATGATACATTAGCTTTTTATGCAAGAGGCGTTTATGGGCAATGAAAGATATTAACCTTTACCCTGTCATTGTATTATAATAATGAAGAACACCAGGCTTAGGCCTTTGGCTACAAGAAGTCTTCAACCTACCAAGACCCATTGCAACAACCTTTTATTAAAAATAATATATAACCTTTGATAAACATACTGAAAAAAGAAGGAATAAGAAAGCATCTTAAATCTGATATTACTTTTCACTTCTATGCATCATTAGTGTGATAGTTTCTAGAAAGTATTGGAGTACTAGGAATGAATCATTTAGGGAAAAGTGGAAGTCAGATAATGGCATGTTCTGTTTGATGGTACCAGCTGTCTCTCTGTAGAAGACACTGCAACTTCTGAGCTATTCCTTAGCATATGGTTGCCCCAGGGTATGGCAGATCTCACCTCTAGTCCTTTCATTAATGCCAGTGTGTTAGGGAGCACATGAAACACTGGAGGTTTGATAAACTGTATGCTAATTTATGCTCCACCTGCAAGGCAACTCCCCAGTGGGCATGGGTGAACTGGAAGATAATTTCCAGTCTTCATGTTTAATGAAAACCCAAGAAACATCACATTACAGCTCTTTGAGTGATTTCTTCTAATTGGAGTGGAGTTTTTGGAGGCTTTCCTCCCCACTCCCATCTATATAATGCAGTTTTCCATGAAATGTATAATGATGTGTCAATAAATCACTAGGTAAAATAAATATGCAGATCTTTTAGTGGTGAATGTTGCGAGAAATAAACCTTTTGTAATTGATAATTAATGTCTTCAGGATCAATAACTGGCAGAAGAACCTGTAGAGTAAGTCTGAATCATCTATGACTACTCAGGAATGATCGATGCTTTAAAACAAGTCTGAATACCAGCCAAATGTATAAATTACAGCTTTAATATAAGTGAGCTACCCAATGGCCTGAAACAGGACCTGTTAGTGGCAGCTGCCGGCCATTTGGCCTGTTTCACGAGCACTAGTACATTCTTTCATCATGTTGAGACAGACACAGAGGGATGAGTATTACTCCAGCTTGGGAAGGTATCTTGCAAAATTCAGGGACAGGCTGTCTTGCTTTCTCCTGTCCTTCCTGAAGATACCAAATCCATTGAAAGAGGCTGCACGGGTGGGCCTTTGGCATGTATTCCTACCTGTGTGTGATTAATGCCAGTAGGCCAAGCCGTGACTGCTGCAGCAGTCAGCACTGACTGCAGCACTTGTTATATTGTGAATCTGTAGGCAACTGATATACAGAGAAAGTAAAATAGTCAAACTCTCCTTTTGAGCTGTGAAATTTGAGGATGAATTTAGACCTCACTGCTGAGATTATCCTGTCCAGTATTTTGGTTAGATCTCTGTTCTCTGTGCATGTGGATATAGTGTTAGATGCACTATATGTCCTTTATGTATTGGATCTACAATGATACATGCAATGCAACTAAAAGGACAAATGTAAACACACAAACGAATTCAGGCAGCTCAGATTATGTGCTGAGAGACCCAGTTATCATAAAAAGACCAATAAGAAAGAGTAGAAGAATGTTTGACTGCTGGAATGACTCTTGTTTCCTTTTCATTATTCTTAATAAAAGGAGATGGTGCCGAAAAATTGTGTTTCCCTGTTATTTTTCCCAGGAGATACTTTATAAAACACAGAATATATAACAGACTGTGTTGCAAGCAAATATCTTATTAAGTGAATATAGTTAGAAAGAAATAGTAACAAAAATGAACAGTAATATTTTTCACCTTTTACAGTTAGTGAAAAGTGAAATAGTTCTTGATACGGATTTAATAGCAGCTGCCCTAAGTGTGGTGAGAAAAGAAACCTCACAGGCATGGTGAAAAAAAGAACTTTTTAAATACTAGTGATGAATCATTAGCAACCAAAAATATGGTGTAAGACTTTTTGAGAGAACAGTAATAAGATTTCTCCTGTGAGATCTGGTAGTGAACAGAAGGCATTTCTTCTTCTAGAATCCAAACATGCAGGTCTTCAGGAAAATATGTAAGGCCACACTTAATGGCAGTATCTATGTCAGAGCTATTGATTCAAGCATTTAAGGACATGAAGGTGCTTAGATATGTACTTGCATCTCAGTAATGGGACTGACTGTCAAGCCCTTGGCTGACTCCCTGTGGCCACGCCATCCCCCCCCTGCCCCAGGCCCACACGTCCTTCCTGCTGCTGTTACTTGCAGTGCTGGGGGGTGTTCAAGAGAAACCCGAAATAAAAGACCAACTATAGCTTCAGGACCATGGGCTGTTTTTCAGCAACAGCCCTATGTTAGGTGTGTTAAGTGAAAAAATCTATCTGGGATGGTTTTCCACCATGCAAACTGGTTCCTTACTTTGTCTAGATTCTCACACCTTCCCATGCAGCCAGCCCATACCTTGGCCCATAACTGCACCATCCTGAGACATGGACCCAAACGTTCAGGAGAGCCAAGGCCAGATGCGTTAGACATGCTGCGTGGAGCCCGTGATGTTCATCAGCAAGAGGGGCCTGCATGGCTCTTGAAATTACTCCAATTTAGGCATCTAAATTGGAAACTTAAGGGCTCAAGATTTTCACTGTAGCCAACAAAGAGGAGGATGCACATCCAGAGGGCAACAGAGATGTAGGTGAGCTGGCTCCCCGGGGTGCCTGGCTCTTTTTGTTGACTGAACAAGAGGTCACAGTGAATCAGTCCCTTAATCTAGACACATCATAGAGGTGCCCCAAGTTGACTGAGGTGAACACTAAGCTTTGGGCAATAAACAAAATCCAAAACAAAGTTACCTCATGCTAACTTGGGAGGATGTGCTTGTCCAGTGTTTCTCTGGGAGGGAATTTTCAGCTCACAGGTCCGTGTCCATGGGTACGGCTGCAGGCTGAATGCAATCGGGTTAGTGAAAGAAAAACATCAGTTGACACAAGCTTATCAGCAGCAGTGACACGGTTGCCTGATGCTCTTGCGATCCAATGAAAAGGTTTCTATGTCAGGAGGTAAAAGAGGCGTCCTTTAGTGAAAAGACCACCAAAGCGGGACACTACTGGTTACACAGCCTCGTTCTTCCAGGACAAGCTCCACCAGCCAGGGAATAAACCTGAACAGCAGAGATAAAGTTGTATTGTTTCCACTGATGCTAGATGACTTTTTCAGTAGAAGCGATCCTATTCAGTTACATTATTTTTTATTATTTTTTTTTCCCTCAAGGATTTGAGTCACCTTCAAAAGCAATCCTCCCCCTCTTTGCTGCTATCATTCTAGCATCATCTGGTAATGCCTGTAAAAACAACAAGAAAATACATGAAGGAAAAAAATAAAAATATTTGAAAACAAAATAAAAATAAAAATAAAAGAAGAAAAAGCCAAAACCAAACAGAACTTTTATTTCTTGTTGAGTAACCATATTCCATGAGGCATGGCAAGCAGACATTAAATTCTCACTCGACTCAAAGGCAAACCATTATTCTGTAATTTTGTATGTAAATAAGATGTATTAGGAAATCACTCAAGCAATTAATTAAACAGCTGTTACAGAATAAGTGATAAAGGAAACAGGGGGATGAATATGCGGAATTTTCCTTGCACAGGATGTATTTATTTATTTATATATCTGTTGCTTGTGTAGATGTGCACTACAGTTCCTGCATACCGTGGTATCAATGCTCAGCATCGTTAGGAGAATGTTTGCCCATGCAGTCAGATCCTGACTTCTTTGCTACAGCAAAAGGAATGGAGAATGAAGATGACTTGGAAGGGGACAGCAATCTGTAGTTTTTGCCACATGAGGCTCTCTGTGGCATGACCACTCGTTTGCAGGCATGGCTGAGACTTGAGCTGAAAGGGGGACTTTATTATCTTTCAGAAGCAATCTTTTATGTTCAAGAGGTACAGAGACCTGGGAATGATGTGCTGACCCTAAGCCAAATGGTGACATCAGCCTTGCTGTCTTCACATCGCCACTTGTTTGGAGAGAAGCCTACAGCTTTATAACCTGGGCCATATATTGCACACAGAAGCTGTGTAATAAGGGAAGCCCTTTTAGTAGAGAGCAGCCCTCCAGGCCAAATACCCAAGGCTGTCCAGACCTCAGCCACAGCCAAGATCCAGCCAAAGCAATGCAAGGCACACAGCAAGGGACAGTCACGGACTGATGAGGAAACAAGACAGGACAGATGAAAGGTAGAAAGAAAAATCACAGAGCTTTGGCTCTGTGACACAAAAGGCCATAAACTGATGAAAGACCCCAAGCCTCCCATTTCCAGTTCCTTCCAGCAGGACTCCAGTTCCCTGGAAACTCTAGCTGTGCTCCATCAGTGGAGCAAGATCAGGCCTTCACAGGTTCTTCCCTAGACCTGGTGTGTGCAAGGCACTTCTGAGGTGCAACAGGAAGAAATTGTGCAGGTCAGCCAGCATGAAGGGAACTGTGGAGAAATGAAGTTCAGTCCACATTTCCTCTCTGCTCATTCTGCTAGACTCCCTATTCCTCTTGCATAACTTTATTTTGATTCTTGTTCTTGGACAGATCCCTCTGACCCTGAAAGGTTTGTGGCTTATTGGTGCATTGATGTTGTCTATTTGTTTCTGGCAAAGCCAAACTAAGGCAAGGTGTTCTGCTCCTATCTCATACTCCGGCTGTTCCTCGCCGATGGGGCTGGGCTCAGACTCATCTCCTATGCATACAACACCCCTTTTGGTGCAAGACTGCTGTTTTGTTTTCAACAGTCTTTTAATTTCAAGTACCAGGCTTGGCAGCCGTCTTCACAGCCATTTCCATTTGCAGCGAGAACAGTCTGTACCACTGCCTCGCTGCAGGTCTGTAATGGACACGGTCCAGCTCTAGATGAGGTCCAAACTGAACAGAAGCCTTCCAGCTTGCAAGCTGCACTCGTGAGGAAGGGAGACACAAATGCCATGATGGCCTTGAAAGGTAGAGGAAACCTAGCAATAAGCAGAAAAATGGATGCTTTCCCTGGGATATACTCACCCCTCTATAGAACCAGCACAAAGCAATATATCAGAGCCTCTCATAACTGTTGAGTGTTTCCATTCATTCAGCTGAGCAAAACAAATGCATGGGGTGAGTGGTTGCAAAACTGAACCTTGCATAAAGATGGCAGCATTGCAAGAGCATGTGTGTGGGAAACAGGGTCTTCAGAGTATCCACAGCAATTTGCTTAGCTCTGGGACCATACTGTGTCACATTCCCAGCCTTATTAAAAAGTGCTCACTGCCTCTCCAGCGGAAAGGATCAGAGCCTTGAAGAGAGGAAGGATTGTTCTGGCTAGTCAAGGAAGTAATTTTAATTTGCAACATTCAGCTTCCAACTGTTCAACAATAGCAAGAGGTTAACAATGTGGAACTGGGTCTTGCTCAGAAGAGGCATTTTGCTCAGGCACTTTGTGCGTGTCACTGTCGGATCTCAGGCAGCAATTTTCTCCTGCTCCCAACTCCCCAGCGAAGGGATCATACCCCCAGACTCCTACCCCTTGGCAATACCAGTGACTGCTATCTGTCTCCAATTTTTAAGGCAGTGTCAAAACGATCTGGATTTGAACCTGGGTTCAGTAGTAGCTTTTTTTCACTCTCTGATCTGGCCTCGTGGCCAAAATGTTCTCACTTTGCTGGAGGATCCAGAGTTCTCTCTCTGGTCCCATGAGCTTGTTGTTGATTGCCACTCACTATCTTATTCAGAGAGAAGCGCCTTCTCCGGGGCTGCCTTGAGCACCAGCAGAGAGACCAGACCGCTCTGGTAGCCCTAACCCAGGTGCTGGAGTTAAATGCCTCAGTGGACCCAAGCGATTTGAATTAGTGCCAGACAGCGGCATTGCAGCTCCGTCTGCTGCCTCCCCGCTGCGCCGTGAAAGCAGGCATCCACGGTGCTCCAGTCTCAGCCCATTACCTCCTGTCTGGCCATCTCAGTGAAGCTTATAGGAAACCTTCAAATGCAGACTGGAGGGGTTTTTTTTTAGTGGGCAAGCATTGAGGAAAGCGTGACTTACAGCTTGAACAAATGGTTCAGAAGTGAAGAATCAGGGTCTCCAAAGTGCTGACCTTTGGTGACTGCTTCATTAAAGGGACAGCGACAGCCCAGTTCTGGGAAACAGCTCTTCTATGATTTTACAGGGAGACAGCTTTTCTGGGTTTTGTTTCTTAGTTGCAAAGAGGCAGCGCTGAAGTACAAAAACACAGGGAGGGATCAGCTCCTTTGAGTAGCAAAAGGGCAAAAGACAAGGGTGCATCAGTCCCAGAGCAGCTCACGAAGTACCAAGGCCACAGCATTGTGCTGCACAGGCTGCACCCGTTAGATCATTTAGGGGTCCACCATGCACAATTCAACCACTTGCCACCATCACTCTGTTCATCTTGACTAGGAAGAACTTGCTACCCAGCTAATTAAACAAATTAAAAACAACAGCATCCAGGGGGAAGGGACTGGCTTTGCTCCCTGACTGGAAATGCCATATTTCCCAAATTTGCTCACATCCAGAAGTAGGAGAAAAGGGGTGGTCCATGACTCCAAAATGTCTCAGTAAGTAATTCTCACTTCAGTTAACAGTCCCAGATAAGGGAAGGACATGGGTATTTTCTTCTTCTGCCCACACTGGACAATTATTCCAATAGCTGTCCTATGTGTGGCAGAGTTAATAACTGCAAATGAAGGACATTTATCTCTGAAATAACTGTTTTGATAAAAAATGGTAAAATCAATGAATTCATTACTACACGTTGACAGTAATACTTGGGGGAAAAACAAGCTTGTGCTGTTATAAATGATTGCAGTCTAGTGGCATTTCAGTGTTCAAGGAGGTGTTTGTGTGTAATGGAAACATTTGTGGCCTTTATCTGCAATTGTGATGGGCTTATATTCAGAGCACACCTACTGCAAACACTGCTACCAAAGGCTTCCGGACCACCTACAATTTCTGATCTGCCCACAACGGCAGAGCTTATGGGAAATTATAGCCAGGTAAGCAATCACTCAGCATTTCATTTCTGCTGAGACAATGAGGGAGGCATGGTAGAGATCTCATATAAACACCTCCATCCTCACCAGCAGTAAAGCCTGAATGCGCAAACCTCCACCATGCACAGAAGTTAACTTAGCACTAACCAAGTTTCAACAGTGACGGGTACTTGTAGCGTTAGCCACACCATTAAGTGTGTAAGTAGATATGTAAGTGTTTGTGGGATGGACATTTACGGCCAATATCAGCCACAGCAGTAGAAACTCAAAGCAGTCTGCACTGGGTTGGGATAATCTGTACCAAATCCTGTGCCTCCAGATTTTTCTCAGAAAATTTTGGCTCATCATTTTCCCTGCAGAATCATAGAATCATTAAGGTAGGAAAACACCTCAAAGATCATGTGGTCCAACCGTCCCCTACCACCAATATTACCCGCTAAACCATGTCCCTAAGCACCATGTCCAACCTTTCCTTAAACACTCCCAGGGACAAAACGTAATTTTCAGGGGTCCTTTTTGGCACTCCAGCATTTCATTTCCTAATAGGTCCAGTGCCAGAAATTTTCTCTATGCTGTTGAAAAGTTGCACCTGAACAAACTTAGAGAGTGTTAGCTTCCCTTGCAAAACCCTTTACATTATTATTCTAAAATTCCTGCAAAATATTTTAATTTCCAGTCTTGCAACTGCTGTGTGTATATTATTCTTCCCTTTATCCCTCCTTTTTCCTTTTTGCTTCCAAAATTGCCAGTCAGAAGGGAGAGAAAGGATAAGAAATAATTGTATTAACAAGTCAACATTTCATTTACTCTTTTTGCATGTTACTGAGGAAACAAAGAATGGAATTCATTTTAAAAACTTTTTTTTTTTTTTTTTTTTAACAGAACATAAAAATCAACCAGTTCTGTTGCTCATTTGGGATTTCTTGAATCACCTGAGTTTAAACAGCTCCTGAAGACTTTCATCTCCTGTAGAAATGAATGGCTTTACCCTTATTTAAATTACCATTTCATGAGGTCAGAAATATACACTGGAAGTGCCACGTATCATGATCTACCATCTTGAGGCCTTCTAGCTGCCAAGCTGCACAGAAATAACTCAAAACATTCAGCTCAATAGGTTCACTGGGTGTTCAGTGTAAACAAACACTGATAGGATTTATGGATGTACCTTCCAACTCCTCTTCCTTCCAAAAAGCAGACGTGGATTTTGTGACAGGAACCTGAAAACCCCCTGTATGCATTAGCGAAAGTCATTTAGTCCTTGCCCATCACACCTGTGACACCGGGCTTTTACTTGGCAGCTCCTCTCTTCTCATCTTGTTTTGCTTTGATCCTAGTACTTCTTGATGGGGATTTGCAGTGACTGCCTCTCCTGGCTGTTTGCGGGAAGCCTCTATATGATGTGAAACCTCTAAGCCTGCAGTTCTGCACAGCTGCATTGCCGTCAATGGTCTGGGGCTGTCTGACACCAGCAGAGGATCTGGCCAGTCAGCCCTAGGCAGCAAGGGGTAGCTCTTGATTAGGCCAACTGACTGGGCCAATACACAGCTGTATCAAGGAACACAAGACTTTATAAACTCAATGGGTATGTGCAAATAAATCCATGCTGCACTCACCACTCACTTGCCCTAGAAATAACAGC
Organism: Anser brachyrhynchus; assembly: GCF_964034855.1. Lineage (NCBI taxonomy): Eukaryota > Metazoa > Chordata > Aves > Anseriformes > Anatidae > Anser > Anser brachyrhynchus. The sequence continues at coordinate 7,508,018 of NC_137712.1, read as the reverse complement.
CTTGTCAGAGCATAGCGTACTGGCAAGAATAGCAAAGCATCCGACATGATGAATAATGTTTACATCGAGAATCCAGATGTCATTTTCCATCCTGTAGCTCTAGAAATAATGGCCTGTTACTTCTTATTAAATCAAGGGTAATCCATTCACCTACAGGCCCAATGATAGCTGTCTCTGCTAATCTCCACTCAGGGAGCTATATTCATCAACGGGAAAGGCCTACGTTTCTAGCAACAACTGGAAGTCCAATGATCTTCAGCAATGAAATTTCAAATATCAATTAGTATCTTAAAAGTATGGGTCTGTCAGTGCAGTCCAGCACTAACATAAAAGGCAGTTTTCCATCAGAAGCATGACCTTCTGCATCCTCAAGCAGCGTAGGCCCCAGTGTTACTAACATCCTTCACAAACTTTTTTATTTACAAGTAAAAGAAAACTCAATGACCCTCTTTAGTGATGATTCTCACCGCGTCATATGGCACTTTAGCTGGTTTAATCCTCATGTGGATGGACCTAACTTCAAAATTGGACCTGCTTTGAGATGGGGCTTGGAGGAGATGACCTCCAGAGGTCTCTTTCAACTCAAATTTTTCTATGATTCCGTGAGGGAAGTGGTGATAATAGCTATGATTAAAATGCTGGGACCTTGATAAACAATGGAACATTCTCTTTAAATCATCTTTATGCAGTTTGTTTTCCCTAGTTGAGGTGAACCACTGACATCCTTGATCTGACCTAGCAATTATGCCAATGTGCACCTGCCTGCCTTTGTCTTTCTGCTGAAGTGTGAAGAAAGGTTATTTTTTCTGTGAAAAAAAAAATGGAAATTTTGAAAACAGAGATTAAATAAACAAATGTGTGACCAATTTAATATGAGATATTTGCACACAGCAAGATCTGGTCACATCTACTTTCAGATTCTAGTCCTTTGCTTTGGGGCTTTTGGACTGTAATTGTGTTCAGTCTTCTATTTATACAATGAATCTATAATGTAATTTCATGAGGTACTGAGATGCACTGAAAAACATATGAGCACTAAGTTGCTCTGCCTAATCCATATGAAACAGTGTTGGAAATCAGCCTGGTAAACATGGCAAGAGAATGAGCAAGGATTTCATCTGGGGCTCTGACACTAATCTAAAAAGGATTACCAAGGAGATAGCCTGAGATGCACAGCACTTGAACAGAGAGGACAACGAATCCTATTTAAATGAATGCATTGGATTGCGGGTGGCTTGTAAGCGATTAGCACACTGACTTCATACTGACCAAGCCAGTAGGAGTTCATCCCTCACAGCAACTGCACTAGTTACATTTACTGCTCCATTTACAGAATACAAATAGAGGTTAAGAGAAACAGATGATTTTCAAACATTAACTTTTAATAGGGACAGCATGTCTGGCAAGATGAAAAGAATGAAAAGCCCTTGCTGTTCACAGTTGTAATCCACCCCCGGTTGTCTTGCTGCCATTTCTCCACAAGTCCCACCACTTGTTGCTCTGGGGAAACCGCATCAACACAAATTGATATTAAAACAACCATTGTTTTGTGATTGGTGTCCTAGTGGAAGGCAGTTCTTACACTTTAATTCATGCTCTTTGCCCAATGTGGTGGTGCTCATGACCATGCTCCTCTGTGCTCCCTGTTCTATCTCACTTGTCTTGTTTGCTCTTTAAATTGTATGTTATTCCTAATAACAGATCAGTCCATTTAGGATGATGGAAAGCAAAAGTCAGGCCAGAAAAGCATTTAATTGTGGGTTTAAGTTAAAACATGAGAATTATCCTTTCTGAAATCAAAGAAACAATCTATTCCCTCCTTTTGTGGCAGAAACCTAAGAGCCTGCTGATCCCCTTGGTCTCATCTGCTTTCCTTCCTCTGGCATATTGAAGGTTTTGTGGCGTTTGGCCTTTTGTATTGCAGGAAGTGCAATTTTGGAAGTGCAATTTTGTATTGCACTTCCAAATACTAGAAAATATTTAGTGGATTGTAGCATGTGCAGTCCTATGTTCCCGTATCCCATATGCCTGAAGCCAAGTGTCTAGCCAAGCATTTCCCAGGATCAAGAATTTATGCAACATTTCAATAACAACTGAACAAATCCATGCTAATTCTATAAAAGCTCTGTCATCCGTCCTCCTACTGTTCTCTTTGTGTTTTGGCTATAAATAAAGTATGCAAGCCCTGAAGTCCCTTAAAATCTTCACAGGTTAGTGGAGTATCATGCAGTGAGTGAACAGCTTAACTACAGCCTGTTTAAAACCTGATGTCTGTCTGTATGCTGTGGTTCTCCTAACAACCCTGAGCATTTCCGCAAGCAGGTCCACCTAAAGTGGATTTTTGTGGCAATTTCCCAAACCTACATACGGGCACATGGGGAACATAAAGGCTCCCACTAGTCCATTCCATTCCTGCCCACTTTTTTCCCCATTATTTCTGACTGACTGAGGCTAATAAAGCTCACGAAATAGGAAATGTATTAATTATGCCAATATTTACACCCTTTACAAGTCTAGTCAAAGTCTTCTGCCAGTTTTTTTGAGTATCTTTATTTCCACACACACACACTCCCATATAATTATTTTATCAGCATGGTTCAGTGTATGGTTGAGTTAGAAATTGTACTGGAAGATACAGAACATTCCTTGTTTGAAGTGAAGCTGTCACAAATGTATCAAAAGCAGCTTTTTTTTTTTTTTTGCATGCTGCACAATGGAAGCTGTTACGTACACTACAAGCACTTATCCATTATAAAGTTGTGTTTGATTCAGGAAGACTGGAATGAGTTGCAGTAGGTTAAATATCTCAAAAGCCAAGGTTCCCTCTTTCTGGAGTTCATGTGCTTAGGTCATTTAGCTTTCCAAACATAAAAGTAATAATAACATAATAACATACCCAGGGGATCGGAAAACCTCACTAAGTAGTTCATGGGATGTATTAAGCCATCTACCATGCCTTTCATCCACTGGAAGATTTGTGAAGAATACAGAATATCATTATAAAGGAAGACAGATCATAAAATAGAGGGCCAAGCTCTCAAGTTGTGTATCATAAAACCAGTAACACTATACTGATTTGTGCCAACAGAGAATCTGGCTCTTTGTATTTAAAATAGACGTAAATATCTGAGAGCAGTAAAAGTGAAATATGCTTTAGCTGTACTTTAAGGAGAGATTTCAGCAAACTTTATGTTTAAATTTCTTGGTTGATTAGGCCACAATAGCTTCTAATCGCTTGGGAGAATTTTTAAAAAATCAAACTTGAATATACTCAACACACAGAAGCTGAGAAAGTTGTCTGCAGTTCATGGGGACTAACTTTTATTTTTTAAGGAAAGAGAAAAATAAATCCTTCAGCTCATTTGCAAATAGCTATTGCATCCAGTATTGAGGATCTGAAACTAGCAAAACCTACTGTTTGAATGAAAGCTCAACACCTTGTTTTCCACTCCTCTTGCAAAGGATGTGCAATCCTGTGGGAAATGGTAGAGTAACAATATTATAGAAATGGAGTGATAGATAAATGGAATCCTATCTGTTTATGGTTTTGAGCTAGCCCTTGCAGGTGAGGTGGGTGGTTTTTGTGTGTGCTTGAAGATGGGGTATGGATGCATCCTATCTCACCTCACACAAGACTAGACAGAACTACTTTCTCAAACTCAGATCAGCATTGACTGTAACCAAATCACTTGTTTTTTCCTTGGTGCTCCCTTCCTCACCCTGAGTGCTGTGATTGAAGGCACTCAGCACCCCTGAAGACCCAACTATTCACGAGGCATGACAGGTTTTCCATAGAGGAGAGATAATGCAGACATTGCTGGGAAGGCTGCCTCCACCCCTGACTGCCCAGCTGTAAAAAGTAACTAATTTCACTCACTGGGGAGTGCTGGGAGGATTAATTGGATTTAGTAGCTGCAATGTACTTTACATTGGCTGGGCGGAAGGAGACTGATAAGAGTTGTGGTACAAATTTCTCAGAGGTGCAAGGAAAAAACTGACCAAGGAGGAGGACAATTATTTAAAGAGTCAGTGAAGCAAGCAAAAGACAATTAGCATTGGTATCACCCTAATTCACAACAATTTACAACAATGAGCCTGAGCCACTCTTCCCATCAAGGCCAGCATACATAATTCCCTTGACCTTATTATAAAACACTAAAAAAAAAACATGAGTGAAAAGTCTGCTTGTCCACTTGGGCAAACAGAAAACTGAAGGACACATGAAGGAACTAAACAAAAATGTTTTTTGGGAGCCCTAAATCTGAAAGAAAACAGCAGTAGGCCTATCAAGCCATCAAGGGTTACTCAATGCAGCAGTCACAAAGAGGTGACAGACAATTTGAACCACACCACCTTCACCATATTCGCTATCCATCACCCACCCCTCATCTGGACCTTGCTTGCAGGGAATCCAAATTCTTGTATCCAAATGAGCAAAGAACAACACAGCCAGCTCATTCTGCATGGCACAGGACTGGGTTTCTTTTTTCCTGTAGGTTATCTTAGATGTTGGCCTCAAATGTCTCCAGCAATGCAGCATGGAACAAATATTAGAGAAGCAGATGGAACACCAGGAGCAGCAGCATCAATAACGTATGAGTGGATTAGAGGCTGGAGTACAGCTGCCACCTCCTTGATCTTTTATTAGCACATAATGTTATTAATTAAAGAGTTAAAGGAAAGACATTTTGGAAGGGGCAAGAGGAGAGCAGACCTCTAATGGAATTGTGACTGTTGCATACTGGGGCCTTTCTGTTCTTTTCTGTCTTGTTTTTCTTATGTGGCCTATCTGTTTTATATAGGAAGCCGTTTTTTAAGGAGTATGTGGAGCTAGGGATTTAGACCAGATCAGTCTGCATTAAGAAAAGTACACCTACCTGCCCTTACCAACCTTCAAAATTCTCCCCTATAATGTTTTTTTAGGCTGTTTATGGTGCTTGTGTTTAAGAGTCTTGTTTGCCCAGGAAGCAGTGGACAGACAAGTGGTAGATCTCCTGTTCAGCTGTGATTGCCGTCATCTCTTTTCAGTCAGGAAAAAAAACTGTTCCAGGGAAGTCCTTAACTCTGTTAAAAAGAACAGAGTTTTTTTCTTCATCCGTTAAATGTTCTATTCTCAAATAGAAACATTTGCAGAAGGTTTCCTTTTATGCTGAGAAGCAAAATGTTCATCAGCATTAAAGGGCAAGAGATATTTGATAATACCAACTGTACACAGTGTTTCCATAGTTCTTTATAGACCGTATAAGTATCATTTCCCCTATTGTACAAAAGAGGAAGGTGATTTGAAGGTCAAGGCCAGTGGCAGAGCTGGGAAAGAAGAATTCAGGTCTCCTAAGGCTGAGGATGTGTCCTCTGAGTCCAGAAACTCACTTGTGCCCTTCATGTCAGTACATCGAAGCGACACCCCATTTTCATGTGCCACTGGGTATGCTAAGACTGGTGACCATATTTTAGCTGCGTATCATTGCTTGCTGCATAACTTGAAAATTTCCACCAAGAATTTCCAGCCTCACAGTTTACACTGCTGAGTGGGATAAGGTAGGTTTCAGCTATTTCACTCCATATCATTTTTCAATAAGGCAGCCATGAAATTTGACTCTCTGCCTGACAGCTTCTGTTTTTGGAAACCCTGAACTACCAAATACAGTATGTCTGGAAATATAAACCCTCAGAAATTGTTTTGGTGCTTCCACATTGACAAGGAAAATAGTCTTGGGAACTGTAAACCAAAATCCACAATTACCAATATATATTTGCACCCTTCCATTCATCTGAAGGCAACAGCAAGGCTTTTCCATTGCAAAGCTGTGCTAAATGTTAAAACGGAGTAAATAAAGCTAAAACACAATTTTAGGAGAAAGTTATCAAGGATTCATTGTGCTCACTCCATCCCTCTCAGCCAATATCCTGAAGGTATATTCCAGCCACACATCTTCCATTCCACTTAATCAGCATATCCCCAGAATGGAACCCCTTGTCTCTAACATCCTCCAAACCATGCTTATTACATACTTTATGATCTTTTAAGGCTAATAAAATTCTCAAAATTTGGCCCAAAGTCCATTCAGAGGGGCCATAACCATCCAAAAAACTCTGGAATAGGCACTCCTAGCCAACATTAATATGGCACAAATCTTACTGATTTCGGTGTCTCTGCAAAATGTATGTGGGCTGAATATCAACTTCTTTTTGCCTTTCACAGTTGTTTGCAAAACATCTAGTGTGCTGTAACGTTATTTACAGAATTATTGATTTTTATTATTTATCTTTATGCCTGCCTTGCTCTCTGTCTGATCACTGTGCTAGATGAATCTCATGGATTGGACTGGAGTTGATGGGATTAATTGATTTGATTACATTGAGTGAAATCAGTGGATTTCACATCAAACAGAATCAATAATCTGAATTACATTAGACAGATGAACAAACATTGGACAGGATCATTACTTTGGTTTTCATGGGCTGTTACGGTGGGTGAGATCAGCGGATTGAATTCCTCTGTGCAAGACAGGGACTGGTTCCATTTGAATCGCGCTGGTGGGCTCGATAGCTACAATTCCTTTTTAACTTGAGTTTTTACTGATCTTTATTATAATAATTATACCTAGCGGCAATCACCCTCTCTGGTACACACACAAAAAAGTTCATTATATGACACAGAGATGAAGTGGCTCATTTTCCCCCTCTTCTAATTTGGTAAATGGTGATTACAGAGGTAGGAGCTCAGCGAAACCCAATGAGCCTTGATACGTTAGTTAGATTTTTAGCAAGTCATCTTTACTGAGACCTAACTGCATGTAGCCAAGTAAGATGACAAGTCCAAAACTCTTGCCTGCTGGTAGTGTTGTTATTCTCTTGATTATCCTCCGGCATGTTGAACACTTCTGTGTTAGAAGGACAGCACAGCCGGCTACGGCATCACACAGGAGTGTCTTTCTCTTGTCCTTAATCAGAAATGTTGAACTGCTCTCTAATTCCAGAGAGGAAGAAGAATTCATTAGATTTCAGCTTTTTTCACTCCTGAATGCTAAGTGGCTATTCCTTTTTCTCTCTCTTCCTGAGGGAAATGTGTGAGGAACTAATGTTTAGAAAAAAATATTATATTTTGCAATTCCCACATGAGGCTGAATTTCATCTTCTGCATGAAACCAGTCAAATGTCACCATAGCAGAGGGGTAGGATGTCACCAGCATTTCCTTTCAATTCAGTGATCAAAAATAGACGATTAACAGCATCTTTCCCAGATTAATGACATAAAAAACATGGGATTCATCTGTGAAAGTTAAAGACAGACAGTGTTGGCAATGAGAGGAAAGTTCAGTGGGTCATGACCAAAGTTAGCATTTGAAAATAAAAGTTCAATCATATTTTCACATACTTAACACTACAAGTGTAGGACAAGACACAAGTTTTGACTGGGGATTTGCTAGGGTTAGAATAAAAGATCTGAGACAGAGTCTGGCTTCACCTGCAAAATGCCTTCAAGGTCAGCTCAAGGATGGAACTGTTTCACCCTTTGGAGTTCCTGGCAAGTCAAGACAAGTCTTCTGTGTTTATCACATTCGTGTGCAGCATGCATTTCTTTTTAAACCAGTTGAAGGTAGTACCAAAAATCTGTATTGTTCCTAGAAGAAGGGAGCCCAGTCTCTTGCTCCTTTTTCTCATCTGCTCTTTTCTTGGAGGCCAGAGACTGAATCCGCAATTGGCACGCTTAGAGCTAAACTGATGTCTGCCAAGTCCAATTCTATCAGAACTGTCCCAGAGGAGGGGTGGACCCAGAGGAGACACAAAGACACCTGCCTTCCTGAGGAGAAGCAATCATTCCAATGTTGGCAAAGGCGGGTATCTATTCGTGGGAAGGGTGGGCTCCAGGCAATCATTTATATGTTAACGAGGCCAAGCACCCATCCCTGGGAGCATCAGACTGCTTACTGCCACAGTTCTAAGCTGGAATCCAACAGTGAATGTGTATGGAGAGGTGGCTCTTGGTGGATTGCTAGCTTAAGGCATAAGGAATGCTCTTTTAGTGAGGGTAGATTTCTTAACCAGACCTCTCAAATCTTAAATATTAATTTTACAAATGAGTTGTCTAAATTCTCCATGCTCGTGTTGCCCAATTATGTATACAACAAAGGACACCTTGGCAAAAGACAAAGGATAAAAGCAAAATAAAATTGTTTGGAAATACAGATAATGCCAGTGTCCGTCCTTGCATCTTTTCCTTTACTTGAACTATGAACTTTCTGTTTACAGATGCAGTTTGGAGCTGTAACTACTTGCTGTCCCACAAGGACCCTCATGTTTATTAAAGATTCTTGATACTACAGAATATTGACTTCATTTTTACTTAGGAAATCTGACATTTTTATTATGGAAAGTGGTTGCCCGTTTGTACTTCTCATGCATAACTGGACAAGGACATTTCTTGGGCTTTGCCTGGAAGGGCAGACTGGATTGGGCTGTTAAGGAACAGGAAAATGTGTCTGGTTTGGAACATGAAACACATTAAGAGTATTCCACTGTTAAGCTATATATACAGAGCTCTCCAACTCTACCGAATACTAGGAGATTGACACAGTTTAAAAAACATATTAATGCAGAAAGTCAGATTTACGTTATGCACAAAGAACAGACAAGATGCAGCGTTCGGCACAATCATATCTCAGCAAGTCCAACTAGCAGCTTGTCACTGTTGCTAGCTACCTATTGAGACCTAGTCTCTCTCGTCCCCTTCCTCCCACTCTCCAAAGCCCTCCCCCTTCCTCTGTCTCCCTGGGAAGACTGAATCTCATCTGTCTGCAGTTAGCGGAATCCAAAGTAACTGGACTTGCTGCTGGAACAGAAGAAATATGTGATGTTAACAGTTCATTGAACTGTGAGATGAACAAGCTGGGTGTTGAAAAGGAAATCCAAGCTAAGAGTATATTTCCAGTGTTAATAAAGCTTTTTCCTTTTGTTGTATATTTCCAAACACTGATTGCAGGATGGTTGTCATCTGTTTTCTTCCAGAATTAGACAACAGGACAAATTTAAGGTATCTTGGCCTCATTTATCCTTGTTAAATGATAGCTCTGCCTGCTGCATTCAGAAGTCTGCTTCCACCTCTATCCTTTGCTAAAAACCCTATCATGTCTACAACTGTTTTTGATTTTTGCAACCAAGCCTTCTGCAGCAGTTTTGAGTCTGTCTCACCTGTGTCCCTCTTTTAAGATGGAAGTGGTAAGCTGGAAAGCAAGACATGAATTTACTGGGAACAGAAGCAAGACTGCTCTCTAGCCAGAGAAAGATGCAGCAATATCTCTTCTGATATGCAAAGACACTTTGCTTTCCTCCATAATTACAGTGTTTTCAGGACCCAGATATTTTGTTGATCATGGAAAAACCTTGACACGAGAGAAACCATGAAGCCCAGTGGAAAAGGCACAGGAAGCTAGGTTTATGCTGTATGATAACACCAGAGGGAAATCCACACAGTTTTCCTTGAAAGCTGTGTTTTTCTTTGGAATATGATACCTGAGAGAAAATACACTTTCTCCCCCTTTATTTCTGACCACCAAGGGATTAACACAAGAGTCGTGTTATTTCTACCTTTTCAGAAAATTAGTATAGGTAAAGCAGGTGGGGGTGTAAGCTACTTTTACCAGATGTTTTGGCTCTCACACTATGAGAGCAGATGTTGCATCCAGGCTGTTCTGTGCTATTCTTGGCAGGAGCTAACTCAAATAAAACTTTGCACTACACTTTCAGATGGAGATGAGTTTGGGTTGTTTTTTTTTTTATTAGTTTTTAAGAGCATTATGTGTGGCAATTGCATAGCCTGAAATGATTTAGATTTTCTGTTACAGGAAGACCATTTGGCGTTTACTTTCATGAGCCACAGTGGAGACCCCATGCTGCAGTGAGGTTTGTCTTGAATTTGTGTTTCACTGTCACAAAGCCATCATCATCTGCGTTTGCTTCTGAGTTATATCCTGCACTCCAGAGAGGAGTATTATATATTATTCACGTCACATTAGTGTTCACAACATGTGAGGTGCTGGACAAATGCATTATAAGAAAACAGTACCTGCTGTGAAGAATTTACAACTGAAGCAGAGAAAGCAGAAGAAATTTAGAGGAAAAGAGATGTAACAGAAAAATAAAATAAGAAAACATTCAAGGTGTCATGATTAACAGATGTGTTGTTAATTCTTTTCTTTTAATATTTCATTTTATTGGCAGAGATTGTTGAAAATTTTTCAAAACTCTCCCTAAGTCTGCTAAAAAAAAACATTACTGTGAAAACATGAAACCTGTTTTTGCTGTCTTTTGAAAACTGATTTTCAGAAATGCTTTTTATCTTTTGAAAACTCATCTACAGAAATGCTTTATTAAACTCTATTTTCAAAAAGTGACATGTTAGATTTGTATCAAAAAAATAAAGAAGTCTAGAGAAATTCACTCAGAATTATACTTTTCCGTAAAAAACCTCTCCTGTCTTCTGTTGCAGTAATTCCATGTTTGGTGCAACACTGACACCAGGAACTGTGTTGTATGTGTACATCCTTCACTGTGTAAGTTACTATTGCCTTTTGTCCATCCTCATGTCACCTCCAGACACATTTAGTACCACTGCAGCTTTCTTCTCTGTGCTTCTGGCTATGTGTTTCTGGCTATCAAACACACCTTTTGCCTGTGAAAGACCTGTTCACATCTAGCAACCGGGCTTCTTTCAGGCCTGCTTTTGTCTGCACATCCTTTGGTTGGACACCACCAACTTTGCATCTTTCCCGTCTGCCCATCAGTACTGATGGATTCGGTGGCTCCTTTGTTGGCTGAGCTCTACACCAGGCTTTCATCATCTACAGAAATGTGAGTTTACCTGATACAGACTCTTGAAAGATCTCCTGTCTCATGAAGACTACAAGCATATATCTCTTTTTGTAAGCCAGAACATTTATCAAGCAAGCTGGTAGCTTTGTAGGTGGCAAATTGTCCATTTAACTATGGGGTTTTAGTTGGCTTTTTCCAGCAGGCCTTTTTTATAGCAGCTGATCTTCAGTGAGTCCTTGAATGGTACAATTGCCTTTGTGAAACTACAACAGAGAACATCCTTATTTTATTTTCCTCAGGGCCTTTCAGTTCAGCAGCAGCATCCTTGAGGTGTCCTGTAAAATCCTGAAACACGGAAGCAATAGCTGGTGTTTGCATCTCAACAAGAGATGGCAAGTCCAAGTGCGCAGTCACTTTGATGTGATTTTTAGGAGTAGGGATTATGTTGCCAGTGCTAACATGCTCTTTTTAAGCTACTCATATTTCATTAAAACCAAGCAGACTGCATCACCGCAAGAAGCAGGGGAGAACCGCTGTTTTGTGTCATGTCACAGAACTGAGTTCAGACAGAGGCAGGGAGCTGGGCAGGAGCAGAGTTTTCTGCTTTATGGGAAACTCCATTTAGAGGAAAGTAAATAAATTCAGAAGTAGCTGAGCTCTTCTGGTGTCATTATGTCTTCTTTTTCAATGAAATATCACAGCCAAGTTGCTTTCAGTTGGTCAGAATGTTTTGTTTTGCACAAGGAGGAATAATCTTTTAAAAGTATAATGCTAATCTTAATTATTTTCATGTTTCAATGTTACATCACTTGGATTCAGAAATTCCACCTCAAAATTAAATACTGTAACATTTAAAAAAAGATATCCAAAAGTCTTTCAATATACCAAAAGGACCACACAAAGGTCTCAGCTACCATCCATCACCTTTCCCTGCATCCCTTTGCACTGCTGTGGAGATCAGCAACTACTGGCCTTCCTAGGTGCAATTCTGCCATCCACGTGACAGATGACAGATGCTTATTTTCCTGTTTACTGTCTGCTGTGTGCTCTGCTCAGATAGAAGGGAATGGCTGGGGAGCAAGGACGAAGTCTCTTGCCTGTCTTGCTGCAGCACTGTGCACTGGATGGGGAGAAAGCAGCCCCAGAAGGGCAGCGGAGCTTGCCATGTACAAGAGGGACCTGAATGCTGCGGGGTCTCTTCCCAGGGAGAGGAGCAGTGTGAGTGGAGCTAGATGCAACTGAAGAAGCTCCTAACTATAACTGCTAGCCCAAAGGAAGTCCATTTCCAACCTATTTTCAGCCGTCTCACTCTAAGTTTCTCCATTTCAAAGATTTCCAGGTTAAATTCAAATATTTATTTAAAATTCCCTCTGGCTTTCCAGGTGTGTTCACACCAAGGAAAAGGTGTAGCTCAGCCTGCCCTAGGATCTGGCCAACTTCAGTCCCACCACTGCAGCCAGCTCCATGTCTCTCACTGCTCTCACCAGGAGTTTTTCCTCGTTGTGCTTCTTAGCTGATGCCGTGCTATTTGGGTCTGACAGCAGATACTCAAATCAATAAAACTGGAGTCTGGTTAAATCGCTGCTGTGTCTTGTCCTCTCCAAAAGAGAGGAATTTTGCTTTTTCAGGTTGCTGGGTGTCACAGTCCGTTATTGTTCGGGTGTTAGTTTCCTATTTGTTATCAACAGCTCAATTTTCTGCTTCAGCTGAGGTATGTTTGCAGGGCGTTGTGGCTGGGCTTCCTTTGCTTTGTTTTCTACCAGTTTTCTAGATATTCTTGCCTTGCCTTTCCTCCAGCTTATTGAATTCCTGTTGATATGAAACAGACTTCAGCATCTTAGTTGTTTTTCTCTCTAAGCTTTTCAGTGTCTTCACTGTCACCTCTGATTTTGGTTCTCAGACATACTTCTCTGGGCTATTTTTACAATTTATAGTTGATTATTTTTGCTGCTACATTTTAGTGTAATGTTTACTTTCAGAAATACACTCTGGTTTCACATTCAGAAAAGATTTCTATTGGAAAAATGAAAATGCTATTGAAATGTAAAACCTGCTGAAACCAAAAAAAAAAAATAGTGTTGAAGATGTTCTGTTTCATTTATATAAATGTACTTAAAGGAACAGGTGATTTTCCAGAGAACTATCAGCAGATGGCAACTCCACCAGCAGCAAGCTCAGGGGGAGCCAGAGGAAACTGCTCTGCTGCTTTAAGAATGAGGTAGCTATTTTCCTTCAGTGCATAAATCTATCGATTATAGTTATTGCTTGACAACCTGCCACTAATTAAATTATAAATGACATGACAAGAAAGGAACACTTTAAAATCACTGGATTACTTTTTGGGACACTTTTAGTACATTCCTGCTATGCTCCATTTTCTGAAGCAGAGCGACATCTCCCAGTGTTTATATTTAAAGTAAATTGAACCAGCAAAGAATTTGACACGTCTCCCTTCGCAGGAAACTAGGGTGATTGCTGAAGGAGCTGCAGGAATCTCTGCTAACAGCCTGGGCTCATTCCTCGATTCATTAAGAGCTTTCCCTGCTTGGTAACGCTGCCTGGACCAGCCGTGATGCCTCCATCAGCCGCAGCTGATTTAGCAGGTTGGGGAACTTGTACAAGTGGGAAGAGAGCTACTGCCCTTCATGTTGTGCTGGTGGAGAAATAGCCCTGTTACTAACAGTTGTTAGTTATTAGTTGTTAGTCACAGGGCTATTTCTCCACCAGCACAATATGGGTGAGCAACGAAGGGGCTTGCAGTTCCGTGACATTCCCCTGCACATGCTGAAGACCATAAGAAATAGTGCCATACATTGCCCAGGTTTGCTTTCTAGCCCCATTTGGAGCTTCACTGCTGCCACTGCATGCAAGGGAACAAGGTGGCTTTGGCATGTTGGTGCCTCACCAGGACCCACATCCCAACTATGGGTGCTTGAGGAGCCATGTGTCACGCTGCAGATAATTAACTGATAAAGCAGATTCATTGCCTCCTTTTTTCCACCGGAAAACGACATAAATCATAGCAGATTTTTTCCTTTGATAACTTAATGCTGCAGATGTGAAGTGTTTGGGGATGAATAGGATTCAGTGTTTGTTAATGAGAGTTTAATGTCTTCATCTTCTGCATTAAACTCCAGTTAATTAATATTCATTCAATTAGAAAATGTAAAAATAAATTATACAAAATTAAGCTTTACACAGGAAGCAAGTGACCTCATTTCTGCTGTTTTCAGGTGATAATTACATTAGCCTCTTTCCTATAAAGAGGGAGGCACCAAGCCCTACTAGCCCCTAAAGGGAAGACCTGTGGCTGTCTGTAGGCCCCCCTGCCACATAGGAGCATCTGTTTCTAGCCTACCCTGAGCTCGTGGAGACCAAAAACTGTAGCCAGGTAAAGTACAATGCTGGTTTCTGTTGGTCTTTAGTTGGAAAGTTTATTGGTCAGTGTAATATTGTTGGTTTTGTGAAGCTGGGTATTGCTGGGAGAGAAGAAAGTGTGCTCGGCTGGTGGCAGGCTGGGAGGAGTTGTATGAAGTCTTGGTTCTAGTCCAGTTCTGCCTGCTGGCTCTGGTTGAGAGGTTCTTCCTTTCTTTCATGCATTTTTTTTCCCCCTTTCTGACAAGATTGTTTAAACTTAGAAAACCCTTTGGGAAACATAATAAATGGTGTTCTTTTGGAGTTGAGTGAGTGTCTTTGAGCTAGAGAGAAGATGGAGTTGTCTGAGATAAAGAGGTGGTCTGACTTGAGCAAGGCTAAAGGAGTAGCAAAAAGCAAGCTAGCCTGAGCTGTCTTTATACAGATAGACCGCAGGGGTCCTAAATAATCACTATTATCAGCTTACCTAATGTAACTTTGAAGTCATCCTTGCTTTGAGTCAGGGGCTGGACCAGGTGACCTGCAGTGGTCCTTCCAACTTCAATTACTCTGTAATACTACGATCCTTCTGCTTACCAAGATCCTGAAGCCATGCTTGTATTCTGTTGCAGAAGCACTGTAAAAGGCAGTAAGACTCAGTAGAGAACTCAAACTATTTAAAGACCTGCTGTGGATTATTGTATACTGTGCCGTGGGGGGATAGGGGCATGAAGGTTTTATGCTGTTACCTGTTTTAAAGTGTATCATCCATCACTCTTCTCTTAATCTGGCACTTTTCAGTAGCCTTGAATAGCAATTCACTTCTAAAATAGAGGGAGGGGGATGAATAAAACTCAAAGGTTGTATCTTATCTTTTCAGATTGTCAAAAGGAGAAAAGACCATTGGATAAGGATGGTTCAATTACCGGGCGTTTGGGGAATTGGTTTTGTGTATACTGTTAAGAGTCAAAAGTAGTACTGACTATCTGTGACACTGCAGTGAGATTGCTTGTGATGATAAATACTTCTTGCAAAGGAAGAGGGTATAGTAAAGCAATAAATACTTTAGAACAACTTAAAAAAATTACAACGTTCCTGATACAGAGATGTGGGGCCCAATTGTGTTTCATTATGCCATCAAGGAGAGAAATAGGATTATTCTTAGTGTGGTACTACTTATTTGAATCAGATCATCATAAAGACGTAGTGATTTGTGAAGGATATGTAAATGGACTACAGTGTTACAGCCACAGGCATCCTGGCAGAAAGGAGGGTATGTTGTGGAAGGGAGGTCAATGATGTTACAAAAGATGCTTTTCCTTTGCTGTCTGGTCCTGCTGTGGCCCTTCACAATAAGATCACAATAACTTTTCCAAGGCTTGCCCCTTTGTGAATTCCTGTAAAGTCTTCCGTCCTGTTCATTGTGCATTTTTTCTCTTCTACTGCTTCTGTATCTTTCTCTTGTTCTCTCTGCTACACCTCTGCATCGGCTAAAACATCTTAATCTTCAGAACCTGTTGTTGGTTTCAAGCCAGATTCCTGCTTTTCTTGGCTCGTTCCAGCTATCACAATAGTTGGCACCAACTGTTAGGGCCATGCTTAAGGCCCCAAATCAGGGTATTGTTTACAGGAGACCTGCAGGTACTTGTTTGTCTGGTGTAGGCAATGCTGAGAGGCATGAGCTGCTGCAGTCATTCACTGGAGCATTTTGTGCTCATCGGTGTCATTCAGGTGGTCTTAATTTGCTGTGTCTTATTGAGCTGGTGAGAGTTCCCAGAGCTTCAAGTTTATAGAAAAAATTGTTTGGGTCATACAATACTCCCCAGATCACAGTACTAGTGTGCAGCGAAGCACTTCTGTGCATTCTTAACTCATAATGTACGCTTCAGGTCTCCTGAAGTCAATGAGACCTGCTTTGTTTGAGACCTGATGAAGTTTTCTTGCTGAATTGCCATGTTTCCCTTGAGCCTTTAAGTTACTCATCTGTCTGGACTTGGTGCTGTTGGTAATTAGTGCAGCTCCTGGCTTGGAGATGAGGTCCAGACTCTTGACTGGCAGGCAAGGCTGTAACAAACCTCATCTCTTCAAAGGGTTAAAAACTGGTGACAGCTTCCCAAAGTTATTGGATTATCCTTGACCAGAGTCCTGTTGGTGGAGGGCAGCACACTTCTCAAGTTGTTTTAGCTGTAACAAAGAAAACACAATTGTCCATACGTATCTGCCACTGAACCTCCTTGCTGAGAAGGAGGTAGAAGCCTTTGGAAGTTCAGAGAGCCCTTCCCCTGCATGCTGTTTTCCAGGAAAGTTTTTCATTACCGAAGTAATGTCTGCTTGAGTAGAGCTAACAAACACGCTGCCCCTCTTAACATCACAGCACTGCAGGGTAGCTTTCTCCCTGACATTAGGTTTTTCTACCATATCACCCAGACAATGCCTTTTCTTCTGTGAAAATTAACTTCGGAAAACTGACAGCTGCGGATATGTCAAAAAAAAAAAAAGACTGGCCTCATATTCCCCACCCCACTGCTGAGTCAAGAAGTGTTTACACTTGACAAGATTAATCTCACCAGCTATTTGAAGACTTCAGTAAAGTCTTTCATTTCACTGTTCACTCAGGCTGCCCAGGAAGGTAAGAGTGATTGCTGATGGCTTTGCAAACTGCTCCAGTGGACACTGAGTAAATATTGTAGGAAGCACAGCTGCAAAACACTCAAAATCCAGTCCTTTCAATGACAGGCTTCACCTAACCAGCCCAGTCAGAAGGGGAAACACCAAACCCATGACCACAAATCCTCCTCCTTATGAGAAGGACCAGAGTCATGCTCAGATGTTTATCACCAGTAAGCCTTGATTTTTTTGATGTCTTCTGTATTGTGCTTCTTGGGCAGACATGAGGTTAGAAGGTTGGCATGTACCTGGGCTGACAGCTAGATGCTTGGTGTCAGCATGGCATGAATCCTTGATGTGTTGAAGACCCCTGTCTAACCCAGTGAAAATACTTGGAGATACCTGTGCTGCTTTCTGATTATTGGAAATCTACTAACTAGTGATATGTATGGAGAATTAATCATGTGTATAATAAGTGAGCTACCAGCCAGCTACATATTTCTGCCTGGTAGACCAGAAGGGATGGACATACCATTTCAGTTCCCAGAATATGTTGTAAGTATGGACGAGTTCCGAAGAGTTTATCAAGACCCAGGTGTTGTGTATGTAACTGAGCCTGAGCTTTCTGCTGGTACTGAACATCTCAAGTATTTAACTGTCTTAATGGAAAAATTAGAGGCTTCACTGTTGGGGGCCAAGGTTCTGGGCAGGAATTCAGCAAGGGCAATCCTTGTGCACAGCAAGTAGTTCCAAATTTTGGGGGAAATTAATATAATATTGCCTGTAAGCACAGGGAAGATCCCATCCCTCTTTCTACCATGCTTTTTCTATGGAAGTTAAATACATTTTTTTAGCACTCCAAAATAAATCCAACAGCTCTGTGAACTCTTCTATCTCCAACAAAGCTAGCTAACATCTGTGATTATTTCTAAACAAATCTCTCAAGACTTGTCAGAAGTAAATATTCAGGATTTTTTCTGTATGAATCTTGTACTATACTGAAAATTAAAGATGCACTTTTTCAAACCCTTTGTTTCAACTTTGTATGATTCACCCTTCAGCTAAGGTGTTCCCCCACCTCTCTGCGTTCACCTGTGAAATGTGTTTTTTATAGTCTAGCTCTGACCTCTAAGAGGGAGCACTGCTGAGTAATGCAGCCTGACTCCTGGTGTGCTGCTTCATCCCATGCCAACTCTACTTATTTCTTCTCACGTGCATTGCTTCCTCAAGAACGTGCATGCTTGCACGCACACTATAATGATACCGGTAATGGACGGAATTTCATGTTAATTTTATATTTATCTCTGTTTTCTTGGCTTCTGTCCAGTCTGCAAAGTCCCACTTAGAAAATAAATAAATAAAAACACACACAACAAAACTGTTGTCTGAGCTGATTATGGGCCATCAGACTTGATGTCTCTTTCAAATTATGACCAATCCTCAGAGACGGACAGATCTGCGCTCCTGTCTGTTGCTGATGGGTTCTGTGTTCCTACAAGGGAACGGGGAGGGCGGGTTCTGAAGCTCGCTTTTTCCTTTGGGTGAAGGGGACATTTTCTAAATGGGATTTTATTACAGTGACAGTTCTGAGTGTGAATCACCCCATTTATGTGATATTTCCAGCAGCTCCACCAATTATGGCCACCTTTGCCATGAAGAACAAGGAAATTAACAGCAGCTAATGGACTGATAAAGCTTTCAGCGCCAAGTTGCTAGCATATGACAAGGCAGATCAGTCCCCGCCTGCCTCTTTTCTTATTTTCTTCACTGTCAGATATTTATTGTAATAGTTGAAAGGCAGCATTTAGCTAGCGTAGCACTTTCTATTTAAGGTGCTGTGCAGAACAGTCCATTCCACAGATAAAGGGAAAAGTATGTTTGAGGATGATATTGGGACTGAAATGGAAATTGCCTTAAATTGGGTTGGCGAGCATCCTTATTATTCATTGGAATGATTTAAGTACCTGTTTTAGAAAAGAGGAAAAAGGCAGAGAGTAAAGGGGGGGGGGGGGAATATTCTAAACTGAAACTGTTCTGCTCACTCATAAAATGAATTCATAACCCAGCAGTGGCTCAGGGTGTTCTCCCGAGTGACCTCCAGCCCAGCCAGGGTGCAGAAGGCCTCTGGGGCTGGGCTGTCTGACAGCAGGCCTGTGCGCATTGGGTTCTTCCGCAGAGAGCATCCTTAGGGGGAATATCTGCTGAATCTGAGAACTGGTAATGGCTAAGGAAGAAATCTTATCCTTTACTTTACTCAGCCTCTGTGTGCAAGAGCGAAAAGAGGCAGGAGAAGTGTCTGGGATCCGTGAGGGACTGTCCTGTATTTAGAGTGCACGCGGGCTCTACAGTACAATTCACTTCTGTGGAGAAATTTGTAAGGTGCATCGGAAGCTACCAAAAATGTGAGCAGCATGGGAGGAAGCATCATGGACTGATTCATCTCTCAGCTCACTGCAGGGTTCCCAGGACAAGAAAATGACCTTTCCCTTTCCAGTCACAGAAGGTGTTTCCATAATGGGATACTTCAAGATTTTTATGACAAGACCAGAAAGGGTGATTAGAGCAGATACTGTGGTGTGTTTTTCAAAATATGGATTGTACGATTTTACCTGTGTCTGCTATGAGCCTTTGAGAGTATCATACTCCAAAATACTGGCATCTTATGTCCCTGTTTAGTGCCTAAGAGTCCTAAAGCACTACATACCAGAATTGCATGTCATGCATTTGGTTTCCAACCAGTTTGGAGAAGTATATTATTGAAAGTGCTGTGGGGTTGTGATGCTGTCCCAGTATTCAGAGCAGAATATGAGGAACCACAGTATCTAACTGCAAATGAGCAAGGACTATGCTTATCAGAGTGTAATTACCCTGATCTGTGACCTTGAGGGAACTGAGGCTCTGATAAGAAGCCCCTGGGAAGGGTGCTCTCCTGTCAGACTAAGAACATGCACAGAGATTAACTTCTGCTGTTATCCAGTTTTGCCTTTTTCTTCTTGCTTTCTTCTTTTTTTCCCCTACAGAAAAGCTTTGTGAGGTTTGTGCTTTTTAAGCTTCCTGTGCGGCAGTCTGAAGAAAATCACTTTCACATCCTTTTTCTGGCAGGGTTTCGGACATCTCTGGGTTCCTGTCTGATGAACTGCAGGCAGCTGTAGTGTCCTAGTGTCACCTGTGGTGGTCTGCTCTTGACAAAACTTTATTGTTCAGTATATTTAAATTCTCAGTAGCCATTAGCCCTGCAGCCTGAGCATCACCTGATGGGCTGATGGCATTTAGGGGGCCTGAACAAAGTAAAAATAGCACTGAGGGCAAAACTGAGACGATGGTTTCTCCTTGGCCATGTGGATCTTCACACCCTGCTGAAAGACCTTTAATGTCTTGCTTCAGATGTAGGTTTAACTCTATCTCTAAGCAAAACTAGATACAAAAATTGTCCACCTTGCCCTACAACGCAAGATACCTCCTCAGCTGTCCTGCTTCACCACAGCAAGCTAGAGTTATCTCTATATCAAAAGGAAATAGAAAACCTTCTATTCAGGCTTTTGCTGGGAATGTCCTCCATAAGTGTTTGTCAGAGGCTCACTTTTGGTTTACATGTGGGAACAGTTCATTATAATTAAAAAAAAAAGTCTTAAAAAGACCTGAGGCAGATGCAGATATTTCTGAAGCTGGCTAGAATTCAAGTCCATAGTATTAGTTTTGAAATGAAAGGTCTATAGATGGGGGGCCTGGAACTTGCTATCATTGTAACATATGATCTTACTCCAAAAGAACATGATTTACTGGAAAAAGAATTAGCAGGTATATCACAGGAAGCTGTGCAGAACTGTATTTTTGTGTGTATTTCTTCCAGCAGCTCTTTGTGGAAACCACATGGGTACCATTCAGTTTCAAATAACCATGCCTGCTAACCATATATAAGCCAATGAAGCCTAGATACAGATGTATACTGCTCACGTAAGTTGGCTTCTGTATTAGGAAAACAGATGTGTTCCTTGTAGGGTTCTGAGGCTATTTAAATATCCAGTGCCACTGTACTACACATAGCCCTGACATGGTTATCTTACATAACACTACTGCTTCTCTAAAGCACTAATAACAGTGCAGTGCCCTCCTGCATTAGGATCAGCATGTGCATGTTATCTCTGACAGAATAACAATTTAATATCCCACTGGAGCAGTTCAAGAAGGGCTTTTCTGGGAAGGGAGAGGAAAGAAGTTTATTATTTCTTACCTGTGTGACTTTGCATACGCATCCTCAGCTATATCCCAACTATCAGCATCTTCAGCTATATCCCAAGTGCTATCCCAACAGCTCATACTTCCCAAAGTCCAGCACTAATATTCTTCTCCCCCGGATGTCTCACACATAGGAAACCTCTGGAAAGCTGAAATCAGAGGAGGCTCTTTCCACAAAGGCAGTGCCTACATTTGAGGTCCTCAGCTGAGGACCCTCCCTTTAAGTGGGCTCCTAGGGAACCATCTCACAGCTCTTTCCTTGGGGGTAATTTATTGATCTCAGGAGATTCACTTGCTTTATGGGCCTTTGGGAGCATCTCTCCTTTGAGGCTTGTATGCAGAGCTTTAGGGATATTTTCTTTGCAAACCAACACAGCCCTGAGGATCCTGAGCTCATCCTGGTCTGAGAATATCACTGCAAGCACTGTGTTGGCTGCTCCCAACTCTACCATCAGCAATCTGAGCTGACAATGTCCTGGTACATCTCAAACTGAATCTGCAACTTTCATTTTGCTGCTAATTGTTTGGAGTTCTTTGAACTCACGTCTGTAGATGGCACTTAAAACTGCCTCTGCCTGGTACTCCTCATAAACAGATGGAGCGTTTGTTGACGTTTCTGTGACAGCTTGAAAACTTGTCTCCTACCTCTGAGCTGAGCCCTTTCTGCCTTGTCCTCCATCTGCCATCTCATTTTAAAACTAGCAGAACAACTCAAGTGAAGCAATTCCGACTTTTTCCATCTGTGCACAGTTAATTAAGAGGGTAATGAGAGCTCCGAATGAACAAGCCCTGCATTAATTCAAGATATGATTAAGGGAAACATCCGAAAATGAAAAATATATATGTGCCTACATACATATATTTTAAAAGTCTGAGTCCCTTTTGTCTGTCCTTATAGTTGCCAGTGTTATGGCTGCTGATGATAGAAATATGGAGGAACAGCTAGTATGAAACTCTGAGTCTGTGTTCTGAACATGAAATCTGTGTAAGCAGCTCAAAGGTGGAGAGGCTGAGCAGTAGCAGAGGTTCTGTGTAATGGACTCTGCTCTTGTAAGGGCTGTGCATGCCAAGATGGGTGCTTGATACTAGGAGAAGAAAACACTTTACTTTTTTCTTTGGGTTTCAAGGGCAAGACAAAGAATCAAAGGCCTTGAGATTTGCACAAGCCAAAGAATCAGCCCATCTGCAATTAACTTAAAAGGTATGGGTCTCCATGTCATCTGCTTTTGTAGTCTTCTCTGTCAGCCATGCAGTATGCGATCACAGGAATCTACCTTGAGAAACCTGAACCAGGCAAGCCCTCTCAGCAGTTTCTCAAATTGTAATTCCAGCCTAGGCTGGAAAAAGTGGTATACTGTTTTATTTTGTCATGGTTAGACTAAGATGCAGCTAAAAGCCTGGCTGGGAACCCAAGTGTATAATTGAATAGGGTGCAAAGCAACCTTTGGTGCTGTGGGGTTTAAAGGCAGGAGGAACCCCTGCAGGTTCTGGGCAGTTGGGGTGGGATGGTGCAGAGGGCAGGCCAGAAAGGAGGTGTGAGGAAGAAGGGGGGCTGCAGAGCAAAGCACAGCTGGGGAAGGCTATCTGCTTCTCCTAACACTTGTCACTTTCTGGTTTTGTAGCTTGAGTTTTGTTTTACTGGGGGTGGAAAAATGAGTGGCACTGAAAAGGCTGAGTGAATTCTTGTTTGGGTTTGTTCCCCCTCTTCTTAGCTTCTTGCAGCAGCAGGAAACAGAAAAATATTTCCAAACAAAGTCTGAAATTGGCTGTTTGCATTTTGCTTGTGAAACTTCCTGCAGATCATAAATTGGGCTCTCATCCCTTTGCCACCAGGGAACGCAGCCGCATTAGCAGCAACTCAGCAGAAACCTCCACTGCAGCCAGCAGAAAGGGACTGTTCCACCTGCTAAAGGCTTTATTAATTAAAAAAAAAAAAAAACAAACAACTTTTCTGTGAGTACTGGTGCTCGCTCATTGTGAAGCCTGTTTCCTGGTAGATGCCACTGTGATGAACCCTTTAAAGCCAGCACCAGGTGATGGTTGCCTAAGGAGGGTTTGCACAGCAGCGGGGGAGCTGGTACATCTGAGGAGCTAATGGCGTTTACACATGGATTCAGAGGAGACAGCTGGGGTGCAGTGTCCCAGCCTGGATGATTACATGGAAGAATGCAGAATAGGACGTAAGATGTCAAAATATGTATTCTTTCTATTTCTAAAGGATTTCCAGAGTGCTGTGGGAAACAGGGCTGGAAGGGAAATCAAGATATAATCCCCTGCCCCAAAGGAGCATCAAAATTGTCACTCCTGTCAGGCGTTTGTCTAATCTGTGCTCAAAACCTCCCAGAGTGGGGATTTCATGCCTTCCCCAGGCCATCTTTTCTGGTGTTTAACTACCCTTGCTGTTAGGAAGTTTGTCTTAATGTCTTGTCTGAATCTCCCTGGCTGTAATTTAAGTCCATTATTCCTTGTTATACCCGACATGGAGGAGAAATTTATTCTCCTTACTTTTTTTTTGCATGACTTTCTGAAAACAGATGTCTTCCAAAAGACACGTGTAGAGTTCAGCCTGGAGATTGCAAGCAGGAGCGGGGCCATAAGCGCTTGCTTTAAAGCAATGCTTTTGCATGTCATGACGGCCCTTGTTCCTTGAGGTAGTTGGCTCTGATACCCCAACACCAAAGTCTGGCTGATTTTGCACTGTTTTGGTAAGATTGTTGACACCAGAACTGGTAAGCTATTTGCCTGGAAATGGGATAATCACATGAGGCTATGAAACAAAACTCAGCTGGTAGTACTTGAGTCACATTGCAGACAGTATGGTGGGTGGGTTTTGCATGTTAGCTTTTGAGGACACCTGGTCACTAGAACTTCTTGCTTTGGGATCTTCAGCAGTTTTCCCTGGGAATGAGAACATGTCCTGAGCAGGCTCCTAGAGCTGTTGTCTTACCCTGCTGACCCAAATGCTGGTTTTCAAGAGAAGGTGCAAGTTTAACAGTGTCCTGAAACATTGGATTGCATTTGTATTTTGTGTGTGTACACATGCAGAAAGTACACACAAAGCAAAATGGAATTTGTAGCACAAGGCATGCAGTGATACATCATGCATTTTGTTATATTATTGAAGATTCATACACACAGATAATCATGTGATTAATATATGTTTGTAGACCAATTAAGGGAAGTTTCATGGTCATACAGTATAGCAAATATACCAGACAAACCCTGTGCCCAGGCAGGCCTCAGAGCAGAGGGTGGTGTGGGGAGCATGTCCAGCCTCTTGGGGTTTATAAGCATACAGATGGGGGGTAATTATTGCTCCAAACAGCCGTGTGGTGAGCAAATTCCTGGGGCATCTGGACTCTTAACACAGGAGGTGATCTGTACCACTGACCAGAGCTTCAGTCAGACTTCAGTTGGGCTAATTTTATGGAAAATAAATTGCTACAGACAGGTCTTTGGGCTGTGTTAAGTGTCCAACTTCTGGCTCTAAGCCTCTACCACAAACTGTTCCAATGAAACTTCCAAGCTGAGGTTTCAGTATTCAAAAACTTTCATCAGGCTTCTGCTAGACCTCCAAACTTTTGGAGGGTGAATCTTCCCATTTTATTGTTTAACTGTAATGAGCAAGTAGTTTTGCTCACATCTGAAGAAAATGAAATTCCTCCCCAGGCTGGGAACTTGTTAAAAGTTTCCATCCAAAAAAATCTCCCCACCTTTCTACCACCAAGTTTGAAACTCCTTGAAATAAGGGCTAGTAATGGAAGTGCTGACAGTATCTTAACTAGAGCAGCGTGAAAGGAGTGATATAATAGTTTATTTCAGGTAATGCCATGGTGATTTTTAATTTACATAATGTCAAAAATGCAATATGTGAACTTTCTGAAAGCAAAAAAGTGGTGATAAAAACATCTATTTATTCATCCTGCCTCCTTGCAGAAATGAGAGAATGAACAAAGCCACAAGGAAAACCTCAAGGCCATGGTATTTGCATGAAGCATGCTACACATAATGTACCCTAGAAGTGTTTGAAAGAGAAGCTGACCCTGTATACTTACTCTTGTCTCAAATCATTTGCTAGTTTAATAGCTTAACATTTGCAAAATGATGTTGAGGTTTTTTTCCCTTTTCTAGCATTAAAATATAACTGGTACACAGAGATCTGTGGAGGACTTCCAGGTCCCAAAGTCAATTCTCGTAACAGTTCAGCATGTCCTAGTGGTGGATGCAGGTAGTGTTACAGATGGAGGGGTCTGTGAGGTCTGAAAGAGTTTGGGGGGGGTTATAGATTAGTGTTTTTTAGGGGCTTGTAAGTCAGGTATCTGCTTTTGCAGAGAAGAAACGGTGTTCACTCCTGCAGTGAGACATCTAAGAGGGATCCTCCTGTCCCCAGCTGTGCCACTGTGGTGAGCTCTGGGTCCTTTCCACTGTTGGCTGTTCCTTGTCAGGCTTTGGGCTCCTGGGCATGGTCAGAGCAGGTTTAGCCCTGGGAGCTCATGCATGCCTTGTGCTGGTGCATGAAGGCATTGCGTGGTGGTGAGGGGCTCTTGGCCTGTGCCCTTGCCTGACTCACTTGAGCCTGTGGCTATTTGAAGGACCACAGCTATCCTAACCGCAGGTTTACTTTGAGGTTATATTGGGCAGCAGACTTATTGCCAGTGTCCATCCCAGACTCTGAAATAACTTCACTGGAGTTACTAAGAGGTTGCTGTGAACAGAGAAGGATCAAGAAGCTCTTTGCTCAGATCTGTTTAGTTTCCTGTAGTACAGCTACTGTTCCAAAAAAGTCCCTTTTCTTCCACGGTAACTGGTTTATGACTATCCTAGAAAAATCACAGTTTGGTATCACCTGTCTGTTAAAATTCCAGCTCCTAATACTGAACCAGTCTGAGTATCTTCTGGGACTGCAGTTAACTTCTACAACCACTTCTGTTAGAGCACCATCAGATACTTATCCCTTATAGGTTATTCTATTCATTGTCTCTATGAAACGGGGCAGGCACTGTACCAATGTAGGAGGAGGAGCATGTCCTGTGCCAAACAGTTTACATGGGGTGGGGGGTGGGGTGGGGTGGGAAGAGTGCCTGAAGGGAATGGGGGTGACATGCGTTGCCAGCATCTCACAGGAGCAATGCAGGAGTCTTCCAGCTGGTATCAAGTTCTCAAAGCAGTATTTTAGCAGATTTTCAACACGCAGTCCTTGTACTAGCCTTCCACACAAAGGGTAAACTCCAGCTTGAGCTATTAACACAAGCCAGTGTGACACAATAGCGCTTGCAGCCACTAAAGCAGCGTAGTGTGACCAAAAAAAAAATTCTTGGAGATGCTAATAGAAATTCTGCATGATAAAAGAATCTGGAGTAAGAGAATCCCTTGTGACAATACTGTATTTTGAATATCATTCATAAAAATAAAGCAAGTCAATTGTAAGGTCCAGGATACCATAAAATATGAGTTTGAATAGAAACACTTAGAAGGAAAATTTGCTTAAAATCTGTGTAACCACCTTGAAGACTCACACATTTACAGTTTTAATCTCTCACATTAGTGAGATTAGTACATGTTTTTTTCTTTTTTTTCCAATTAAACTGCATATTTTATCACTTCTTCTACTTTCATGCTATATAAACTGCCAGGAAATTACAGGTCTATAAAATGTTGCAAGAGCCCTGCCACTGTGGGAGATGGAAGAAAAGAGACAGAAGCAGTGTGGGTGGCTGCTTCCTTTTCCCCCCCCTAATTTTGTCATTAGTCAATAAAAGCAAACATTTGCAGAGGCAACTGTAGGATTTGGATACATGTACACTGGAACCTGAGCTCTGAATTTGTCTGCTGAGAGCTCTGTACCTGCCCCCAGAAATGTTTCCCGAAGAAGGTGCAGAATGAGTCTCCTGCTCTTACTAGCAAGGAAACGGAGAAGGCAATGCCTTGGCACTGCATCTCCAGGTTTCCCAGTTGAGTACCTATTAGCTAAATCATGCTTGCTTTCCTTTTGTTCCTCTCCACTGCTGTTGGGCTAGGTCACTGTCTGAGAAAAAGCTTCTATGTTCCTCAGCCTTTACAGCTGTGAAGTGCAAAGATGATCTTCACCTTTCTGCCTGCGTCCTCACAAGGCTATTTTTCCTTCTCCTGTGGTGAACATCAGCTTATCCAGGCGTGCCTTCTGCCATCACCTTTTGCAGTGCTTGTGAGTTCTGTTTTCCTCAGACACTTGTTCCTCGTGACCCCTTAGTTTAAATCTGAGATGGACTTTTCTGTACTGCACAAGACACAGCAACATCAATGTTCCCACTTCTTTGTAGGCTTGAAAAAAATCAACTGCAGCTCAATCTCTCCTGCTTAGACTACAGAGCAAGGGAATGTGCTTGTTTCCTATTTTGCATCAGACACCACTGTTTCAGAAGATGTAGGAGTCTAGACATGTCCTGCAGTCTACACTTTTATAACTGCTGACTCTGAGCATGATGCTGGGTTGTACCCTTGTGTCTGCTGGAGAGTACAGCAACCCTGGACCTGGTTCAGTGTTGGTCTATAGGTCCTGAACTCTGGACCCTACACAACCAGTGCCAGAGGTATGCTCTGTGTCATCCAAAGAGCTTTCAGGTATGTAAAGGGGGATTGAGCATTTCTCCCAAGTCATGTACTGTAAAAAGACAGCAAATGCTCTCAGCAGAAAGGGATGCAAACAAGAAAAGGGCAGCATTTCTGGAGATCAAGGTACTTCTGCTGTAGAAAAACAAATAAATAAGAGCTGAGCTTTAGGCAAGGTTTGAGTAGCTTTAGAGTCAGTCTGGAATCTGATCCACTCAATCCAGTGCTGCTGATGCCTCTAGCATAGTAAACTCAGCTCCCTTAAATGTCACTTTGGAAGGTGAACAGATGGGAAGTGGAGCTAGAAATATAATCATGTTACATTTCTCAAACTTTTTAAAAAAATAAAATAGTTCTTCCTTGCAAGCACTTATCTGCCCTGTATTCTCTTCCTCCCATTTTTTTTTTTAAAGGCATTCTGATCTGGTGTATTTATGGAGGTGTTTGTCAATTCAAGCCAGCAGTTGAAAGACCTAACTTCATGAATGCTGGGCATTTCAGTGTGATGAGAGCAGGAGCATCTGTCCAGGCTTGGTCAGCTGAAGCTCTCCAAGTCCCAAATGCCACTCTTGGGGATGACCCAGCAGTAATAAAACTTCAGATGTGGTCTTGCCTCTGACACAACGAGCAGCCTGGGAAGTGGGCAAGCAACAGGAACTGAAAGTAGAGCATTCCTCAATGAACCAAAGATTTGCTGAAGAGTCTCCAAGCAGTGTGCAAGATCTGTGTGCTTGTATATGTAGCCAGGAGGCAGCTTGCTTTTAAAACTCCTGGCAAAGCTACTGCATACAGATTATGAGCCTGCAGATTTGAGGAAATAATGGGCAGGACTCAAAGACTCTTGCTTTCCTGCAGAGGCAATAACCAAATTCCTTCATCTTATCAACCTACATTTTTGAAACTGACAAGTGATTTGGGTTGCTAATGCTTCAACAAACCCACAACAATATAGCCTAAAGAGATGAGTTTCTCAAAGATAAACTAATTAAACACACTGCACAGGACTTCCTCTCATGTTCCCAGCTAACAGCACTGGTGCCTGCTCCAGGGCTCCTTGTGGATCTGAGATCAGGGCTACCCGCTGCATCAGGTGCTTACATGGTAGAGGGAGGGAAGGACTGAGAAAAGAGCATTCAAAATAACATTGCTCAAGGGTTATGTCCTAGCTTTGACCTTGTACCGTAGTTGTTCTACTGAAGCAAGATTTGCTGTGCAAAAGTCAGGTATCTATCAAATTCTCATGCACACCAGACGAGATCCATTTGCAAACAGGGCTCTGGGAGGACATCAGAAGCAGGGGAAAAAAAGTCTCCCCATGCACACCTTTGCAGCAGCCTGTATGTGATTTAGCATGCTGATGCTGCTAGTGCAAGGAGAGGTGGAGATGCACCAGGTAGATGTCTCTCTACCTGTGCTGAAAGATTTAGCAGCTCTTTAGTGACACTTGTGATGCTCACTTCCCTTCTATTCTCCACCTGCAAACTGGTGACGCTGCCAGAGTATCAGCTGGGAATAAAAAACTTCCCGCTATACCCTTGAGTCCCAGCACAAACCCTTCCAGCCCTGTGTTGATCTGATTTATTCTGTTGAGATTCCCAAGTGCCCAAGAACTTCCTATCTCCTGTCACTGAAGCTGGGGGAAGAGAAAGCATTGGAGGGGTAAAAACATCTACTTCAGTCTCATTGCAGTTTGAATAGTGTTCCCATCTCTCACCTGTGTTCAGAAAACTAGGTTTAGTGTAAGGGCTTCTTATGGGAAAAAGTTTTGGTTTTTTTCCACTGATTTGTGTCTCTAGAGAAATGAGTAAAGCATTACAGATGAATGTGGCATAGAAGAAAGAACATATGCTGTACATGCATTTAAATAGCATTTATCTTACTTTTCACTGACGTAGTGGTGAAATATGTTCCTTTTGCTTTCAAATTTTAGGGACGAACAGATGGTAAAAAGCTTAGTTTTGGGTATTATGTCCATCAAAATAACCTGTATTGCAAGTACCTCTTACTATAATTGGGGATTTTAGCAGCAGTAGAATCTGGACTCTAGGAAAAGTCCACTGCAGAACGAGACATGCTAAAGAAAAAAGGCTGTCTTTTTGGTTTTTTTTTTCCTCACCAGAAGATAATATTTCCCAATAGTGTGATAAGAAATACTTACCTCTTTGGCCCTGCTTTGCCATGGGTGGAGTAAAACTCAAAGAATTCATTTTCTGATTGGGCTCCCACCTCTCCCCATCCCCTAATGCACCAGCATACCTCCAAACATATTCAGTCATCATAACCAGGCTGGGAACAAAGCTCTGAGGGATTTGAGCTGTAGCCGTTTCTTTGAGGAACCTGTTCTCCTACGCTTTTTGCCTGTAATTTTCCCTGTAATTTAAAATCTCACGAGGGTGGATGATCTGGGGATATTCCAGATCTTCAAACCTTCCCTAAGGAGAACCAGGAAGCACCATGGAGATATACGAAAAGAGAAAATGAAAGATTTGTCCAAACTCCTCCTTCAAAAAGAGAAGCTCAAAAGGCCCAAGAAAGTCCTACCTATTTTATTACTGTTTGGGTAGTCCTAAAAATTCTGAAATTCCCAATGTAAAAATGAGTTTGGATTCATGTTCTGTCCCGGCTACTCTGTTTTGGATAACACGTGTTGTACCAAACCTGTAGCAAATGAGGGATTCTGGCATTGCACAAGCAAATTCAGTCAAATGTTGCAAAATAAGCCCAATCCTTTGCTTAAAGCACTGTAGAAAGGAAAAACTTGGCCCTGAAATTAAATGAGCTTTTGGAGAGAAGGAGCATGTCAAATATATGTTTATACCATAGCCAGCATGATGGGAACCTCCTCTGATGTGCCTCTAGGAAGGAAGTGTTTATGTACCCTACTGTTTGTAGATGTGAATGATCTCATTATGGGTTTATATATAGACAGGCAAATTCTGAGACATTCAAAAGCTGCCTTGCCCAATTTTAGAGGATTTTAGGTTTTCTCCTTCTCTCTGGGGTTTGGGCTGGTATTTTTTGTTGTGAATTTTGTTTGATCACGTCTGGTTGTTTTGTTGTTTTTTTTTTTTTTTTTTGCTCCGATCAGCCTGTTCTGCTCCTCAGCAGTTTTCCTGGTTCAGTGACTCAATTTCTAATCTCTTTGGTCAGTGTGTGTTTTGCATGAATTTAATACCTGGTCAGCATTATCCCAGCTTCATGGAGGAGGGTCTCTTTCATTGCCATTTCATTCCTACAGCTCAGATTCAGGTTAGCTAATTGTGAAGAGAGGGTCTTCTAACAGCGTGTTTACGGACTTAGGAAAAACACATCTTCCCAAGAGGAAATGTATAATTCCAGCCACCTCACTGAAAGAGTGCCCAGTGCAGCAGCAGCATTTAAAAAGTCACCATTTGCTGGTAATAGCTGGAGAATAGCAAGAGTGGTGTTGTCTTCTCTCCCTTTGTTTAGAAAAAAAGAAATAACTGCCTCGAGGATGCTGAAAAATAATTATGGGGAACATACTTCAGACACATCCCTCATTTTTAGAGTTGTCAATCATTTTAGTCCCAAAATTACAATGTACAATCAATGTCCCTCCCATTATTTTTCCTTCAGGATTGTTTACCTCTCAACTAAAATCATGAAAAAAAAAGTGATGGATAGAGTTATCTGCATACAGAGAAGGAATCCAAACATATTTTATTTACCTACATAAATAATTCTTTTATTTAGTGTAGACTGTATCTCACATTTGGGCCCTGCCAGACTGAGAGCTATCGTTCTCATTTTATTTATCTCCATACACTGAAGTATTTGTTTAAATTAAAACTGGGGGCTCAGAGACCCAGAGAATGTTTAAACATGAGCGCTGTTACAAATTGTCTGGTGTGTATTTACCATGGCCCCCCGCTGCTTGATATGAAGTTACTTAATTGTGCTCATTTACCTCATCTGTTCTATAATGCTAAAAGCACTTTATTCATGTAGCAGAAGCCTATGTTTTTGTGTGAGGAGGGTATTATTTTCATCTCTGCTAGAGCAGACTCGAAGTGATATTTTTGATTTTTTTCCTTAAAATAAAAGGCAACAAATTTTTTTTATAATTGAGTACTGAAAGGGATTTGATAGGGATTTTTTTTAGTAAACCTGAAAAAAATGCAGAAAATCTTGAAACAGTGGAAAATTAACAAATGTTTCTCAAAACACATTTTCATCCTGTTTTTCTCCACTGTTTCGGACATTTTGAATATCTGTTTTAATCTAGGGCATTGCCTCTTCATGGTGTTTTGGGTGAATATGAACAATACTGCATGAGATATAATTTCCTATAAGAATAACACACATGGGGTAGAGGGTAGGAACTGCACTTCAGGATTCAATTTCTCCAAGTATGGAGCATGTTGCACGGATCCCTGATTTACTTTTAGACAAAAGTGGCCAAATGGCACCTATGCATCAGCTTTTAGCGCCTGCCTGGGCCAGGAGATGTTATTATTTAGACCAAGGAAGAAGCATGTCTTTGTGCTTTGTATGGCATGCTTATGCATATATATTATTTAACAAATAGCACAGCTAACCTGCTAGTCAAGTCACAAAACTTGGCACAGTTTGGTGCAAATTCAGCTATGTGCACCTGTGCCAGCGAGGTTCTCACAGAGCGCACCACCTCTTCTAAAAACATGCAGGTCAAACACACAGCAATGTATGTTCAAAGGATGGAAGAATAGAAACTGAAGCTGTTTACAGCAATCTTTGGCAGCAAGACCGAATTGTAACATCCTTCCAAGTTCTAATCCCCATCCACGCTGGATTTGCTTGTTTGGAGCGCGTGTGGCTGAGCTGGCGTTCAGGCACGTCCACACTCGCTCTGTGGGTGGAAGACAAGTGCACTTCACATCCTTCTGATAAAAGGATGTGCTCATTAATTGAGTCCCTTCTCCTGGAAGAAGGGAGTATGGGATCTAAAATTCAAAGCTAACCCTGGGGACTGTACGGGCACAAGAACGGCCAAACCGAAGCGGAGCCAAGAGCCTCATTGCCAGCTGTTTGCTCTCGAGCATGGAGACGTGAGCCAGGAAGGGCACCTTTCCCTCCTGCAATCTCCCACCCTCAAGAAGTCTGTGTTAAAGGGTCTCTCTCTGTTTAGCAGTCTCCAAATTTTTCTCTTTATCAGTGCTGTCCGTCTCCACTTGGTTTAGGAACCAATAGGAAGGTGATCCCAGGTGGATCGCCCTAGCAAACACAGCCGTGACACAGCTCAGACATGCCTTTATAACTCCAGAGACACATGCAAATTTACACCACACTGCAGAAGATCGCCAAAAGGACCAGGAGATATTTAGAAGCTCCAAACCAATAACTAGACCTCTGCCTCCTCCCCAAATCCACCTCTGCCTCCCTTTCTCTTTTGCACAAGCGTAGCAAAGCAGCTGTGGTCTTCATTCCACAGCTCCTCTTAACTTGAGCTCCAGCACAACCTTCTGACCAGTAATTTTTGGAAGCAATTGTCTCTTTCCAGTGTCTGGAGGCTGAAGGTAAAAGTTATTGCTCTAAAGATTTCATAGCAAACACACCTTTGTGTAGTCTTTATCGCATTGCTCATCATCATCATCATCGTAGCGGAAGTAAGATGGAGCCACGGAGCCCAGGCTGCATGGATTTCCTTGTAGTTCATGAGGACCTGCAGTAAATCAGTTCTGCTCCACAGAAATTTCACTTTCCTATCAGCCAAGAATAGAACAACCAGGGAAACATGAATTCTCACCACTGCCTTTTTGTGCAAGTCTATGCTGTGTTACCCCACTTCTGTCACTCAGTCCAGATCTTTGGGAAAAGCACAATTTTGTCCAAATACTTCTGGGCGGGTAGTTATGCCCAGATGAAATAGGGAGTAGAGTAGAAACATGTCTATCAAAAGTTCACAGTTTAAACTTATCCCTATAAGAGATGATGCATTTCCCTACTAGCAAACCAGATTTTAAGCCTAAACAATGTGACATTGTTCCTTTAAAGAATTCTTATTACTTTCCTACCTTGAAAGATCTTAAAACCCTTCTCCTTAGCAATTCCAACTGCATAACTTCAACATGTCAAGGTTATCTATAATTTCTTCATTTCCTTTCAGGAGGGCTTCCTACCTACACACTACATCATGCATCTTTTATTACCACCTTAACGTATTTATAAAATATTGATAATTCATTCCGAATGGTTTTGCAAGTGAAGCCATGTGGTGTGGCGTTCCTTTCAATTAGCAGCATGTTCATCTGTTTACTAAAATGACCCCATATTCAGAAACTGGTCCTGAAAATGAACCTTTAAAACAAGCTCTTTTGTGCTTTTGGTTCTTGTGCCAATTTTTGCCTCCAGTTATATTCAACATACACCCTGAGTATTATTTTTTTTTTTCCCCTCAGCGAAGTTTCTTTCTCTTCATACTGCAGTAATTGGGGACAGAATGAGGTTAGTGGAGCTACACCATCTTCCTCTGCAGTAGCAGAGAGCAGAGGAGATGTAGTAGAGGCTCCCATTGCAGTAAATGGGAGCAGCATGGGGTTGCTCTGGATTTGTTCTGGAGATTGGAAAACGCATTACAGTTAGCCTCCATTGACACCAATAGAGCTGAGTTTTGAATTTAGCACCCAATGTGTAAATTAACACCTGGAATTAATTTAGCATCATGCTTGCTAATGAGAAAATAGAAATGCTAGTTTATAAAACAAAGAAACACAATTCAGGGGAAAGAGTAAGTGATAAGGAGGCCTTATGGAAAGACTCAGCTGCAACCTCCTTCGTAAGGCAAGTTTGTTGTTAAATTTAATGGGCTATAGGTGTTGATTGGTAGAGTCATAAAATGAACTGTTAATTTGCTATTCTAAGAGTGGAGAAGCTAAATTATGCAAATTGCTTTTAAAACTAGTCTGTTCCCAGCATACAGTATAACAAGGTAACACAGCCCTTTCCACACCATTATTTTTAGGACTCTTCCCCATTGTCATCATTGGTAAATCTGAATGCTTTGAAGTGCTACAAGGCTTTGATTGCCTCTGATCTGCACTCTCACCAGTGCAGCTCTGCTAGGTGCTGCTGTGCTGTGTCAGCTCAAAAAGGGCTCCCTTTTGTCACCTGTGTTTGAGCACCTACATGAGTGAGATTTTAAACTGACAACCCAAAAGAGGCAGTGATGCTTGTTGCTTTCAGAATGACATGCAGGGAGAGTGCGCTGGGAAAATGAGTGAGCACCTCGGCGAATATGCAGGCTTCATTCATCTCCTTCACAGCTGCATCCACGTCGCTTTACGCCAAGGCTGGGAAGTGTCAGCATTTACAGTTTATGAAGAATGAAATGTATCCTGCCAGATCTTCTGCTTCCGATGCAGCTAGGAAAATGTCAGCTCCAATGAGTTCAAAATGAGCACCTGAGCAGATGAAACGCAGACCATTACAATCAGCACACACGGGGCAACGGGTAGTGTATTTGCTGAGTGCGGTGTGATACATAACAAGCGTGTGCTGTGGATGCACAGGGAGCTGTCTGGGGGTAATGCTGAAACATCTCCCATCTGATGTGTGAGCTGTCCTGTGCTCTCTGTGGCACAGGCATGATGTTGGCACCAGCCCCAGCCCTGCAGACTTTGAAACTTTGTCCATGACAATATCAAACATGCTTTTGCTCAGAGCAGCAGTCAGTGGACCACATTTCTGTTGAATCAGCCAGGGTTCATCCTGAGACCATCTCCTACTTCACAGGATGCATGCCTCAAACACCAGAACCATGCCAGTGCTATCTGGCAAGACTGGAGAGGGGACAGGGCAAGGACCTGCGTGTTCACCTTCATGACATGCATCACTCCTTGAAATGAATGGATTGGGTCTCGCAGCCCATAGTTGTTATTCCAGGGCTCTCGGCAGGCTTCCCTCTGTCACATTTTAGCAACTTCTTTGGGAGCCATAATGCTTACAGCTGTAACTTATTCCTCAAGAAATGTGAACTTCAGTAATCTTCAGGGAGGTACTAGATAAACCACATTGGCCATAGACTAGCAGTTTTCTATCTGTTTCAAATGGGAAGTTTTCACAGGTTGTGGGATTGCAGCGTAGATGAAGACTTTTTCAATATCCATAAAAAATAACTTCCAAGTGAGCAACATTTTTTTACCAAAGTTGCTTTTTTTTTTCTTTTCAGTGAGTTAGAGTAATTTGTGCTGGTAGGCGAGCAGAATTCTGCATCTAATATTGACACTGAAGAGAGGTACAAAAGCTATTACACCCAGTGCCAATAGCTTCTCTTGTCTAATCAAAACAATGTCAAATAAGTAAGAGAATAAGAATGAAACAAGCCAGTTCTTTCCAACTCACCCATCCCTATGAAAAAAAAAAATGTGATGGCATTTCAGATATTTGGAGCAACCAGTATGAAGTCTTGCACAACCCTCTGTTTTGCCTTTGTGGTGTTTGTTTTTTTATTATCGCTATTATCATACTCACAACTGTTAAGTGAATCACTGAGGTTTCAGCTGAACATCCAGCAGAAACATGCCTAGGGCAACAACAGGTTTTTATTTATTTAACTTCAGAAACAAAGAAGGGAGGAGGGGCTCTCTCATATGTCCATCTTCAGCTGAACATTGCAGATCTGTTTATTTAGCCAAAATCCACTCCCTTGGTAAATCTGCCCCAACAAGACCCCCTGCCTCATGCTTCCTGGGGTGAGGGGCTTCTGCCAAAGGACAACAGGCAGAAGTGGGGAGCAGCACAACCCACAGCTTCCTGGCACAGGGCGAAGCTGCTGGTTTTGGAGGAGAGCAGGGAGCATCCCCAGCCCCTCTGCTCTGATAGGGAATGCCTAGTGCTTGCAGCCCCCATCCCTGACCCCTCAATTCCAAAAGTACATGGATGTCCTCTCTTTGGGTTGGAGAGGGCAGTCGTGCAGGTCAGGGAGAAAGACCAGGACTGCGGTTAAGGCTATGCATGTTGCTGGGGAGCGTTACAGGCAAACCCTTCCTCTTCTCCTTGTACTTCCAGGTGCAAAATGGAGCTTGACCCAGAGAGGCATAGGGATGTTCGGGCAGTGGCTGTTCTGGGGGAAAATGCACAGGAGGCTGTTGTGGTTGCTGTTCTGCTCTATGCTTTGTAGGAAGAAGTGTGTACGTGCAGTGTGGTCAGTGACTTGTTTCACCTAGTTAAGACCAAAGCACCTGGAGTGCAGCCGTCCATAGTGCAACTGCAGCTCTCTCCGTTGAGGCAATGACTCCTGATATGCTAAGAAATGAGCTGTGAGTTGTGGGTATTTTACCAGTCACCTCTGCAGTGAGCAGATACTCATGTAGAAACACCAAAATCCCTCCTTGCTGCCTCAGGCATTATCTGGGCTCAGAGTGAGACCTCAGCAGCCTCTCAAGAGCTTGGCTATCCCACAGCCAGGCCACAGGGCTGTGCGGGACACATCTCCCCTACCCTTCCTGCGGGCAGGAGGTGGCACAGACAGGTTTTGGGGCAGAGGGGAGGAAAGCTGCTTGCTGTGGCTCCCCGTGCTGAGCACTTCTCATTGCCCAGCTATCAGCGTTCAAGTCAACAGATTTTTCCATACTGAGGGGTCAGACTCTCACACCTCATTTCTTTTCATTATATCTCTGATTAAACACTTCCCTTTAAGTACACCTGCTGATATCAGTGGTTCCAAGAAGCGGGCTCAGTGTTAATACTCTGATATTGTTGTTTTGAGAAGTACCTTGTATCTTGAGGAGCCTCATTAGGTTCAGCAAGATTTCTCAAAGAGAAGGAGACCTCCCAGCGTGGGAGGAGGATGCCAGAGTTCAGCCGTCAGCTATCAGCAATAGGCCTGGCCTGGAATACCCCTGACTTTCTGGAAACATATGTTAGTTGACATTTCATTGATTTTAAATATAGAATATTTTTTTTCTGAAATATAATTACAGGGCAATGATGTTTATTTTATATCTTAGTACATTTCTATAGTAACAGCAGTATGGTTTATTCTATTTTAAATTAATCTATGTATGAAATAGATTTATTCTTAACAAAACCAGAATAAAGTTATCCTATACAGGGAAGACAATTCTATGGGCAAAGCAGGCTGGGTGGTGCAGACTCTGCCTTGCACTGCTGCCAAATATCTGGGGACACAGCGCTTCAGACTGCTTTGTGGTGCCTAAAATGGAGCTATCTGTTATCCCATCACACCTTAGGGGGGTTATAAAAAAAATTTGGACTGCTCACTGTTCAAAGAGGCTGCACCCTGGCTTTCTCTGCTGTCAAAGAAGAAGTAGAGGACAGTATGTAGCTGTCCAATTTAGTATGTTCCTCACTCTCGACCTCAGATGCTCTGCAAGTATTTAGGCAGCTCCCTCGCTTAGCGGGATGCCGTGGATAGAGCAGCTCTTCCTTCCCATTCTCACACCTCCCCAGGGATGTAGACGTGCAGCCAGGGAGCCAGGGACATATCTGAGCAGTGCCTGTGCCACAGCACACCTCGCTTAAAAGCAAACAGCCCATCCTGCACTGCAAATATTTGTCTCCTGCGCACCACGGGGACAAACCTGAGCACGGGAGAGCATCTGTGGCAGCAGTGAAAAGACGTTAATGAATCCTTGCTGATAAGCACTATTTACCTGCTTGGCCTGACCTCCAACTGATAAAGCAGATGCACAAAATGGCACATGCTGCCACATCTTGGTGCTCTGCTCCACTTGAGGAGAGCACTTTTCCTCCAGTGGTGCCTCTCAGCCAGGTGTATTTGCGTGTTTTTTCCTCCCCTAATTTAGTCTGATGTCACTGAACGACGTTCACAGGGCAGCGCTGAAATGTCTTTGTGCTGTCTCACCACCTGCCCCAGCTCTGACCGTCTGCGGGTGATGTTTCCCCTTTCCTCGCAGCGTGCGCGTGCTTTTGATGGTCTTTGCTTACGTGGATTAGGCTGGGAAGGGGACAGAGGAGGCTACCTGCCTTTTTATCACATCCCAGATTAGTCAGAGCTGGCGATGGAAGATCAGCCTAAGTGAACTTGATTAGCGGGTGATGTTTAAGTGCTCAGGAGATCTGAATTTCGCATAGTGTTGTGCAGTCACTTGGACTATAATCCCAGCCCAGTGCTTAATGATATAAACAGTGCTAATAACGCTGGGTCACCTGTCTGGGGAAGACAGATAAGGGATGGAAAATTATGCACATTACCATAGGTAATCTACTCCCAAATACTGTTGAGTGGAGACCTTGATTTTTATTTCATTGCCCTTATGTTCTTGCCTTGATTGCACAGCAAATAAATTGGAAATTTGGAATTAAAGGGTCTGCTAATTCAAATTGATCTGCAGCCGCCAGCACCCCATTCCCCACAGAAGGTGTAAATGGATCCTGGTATCTGCCTTACGACAGCAAATCTTTAGTCTCCCTTGCTGCATTCTCAGAAATAGGAGAGAAAAGACGATTTTCAATGGCATCAGGAAAGGGAAAAGTTTGCAGAGGGAGCAGGTGATGTTCTGCTTTATTGTATCAGACAAATTATTTGCTAGCAGTTAATATCCACAGTCCTATTTCTGGTCTTACAAACCAAACAGAATCTTCAGCTTGAAAGTCACGCTTAACTTCCAGGACAAAATGCAACTAATTCTGCCCTTTGGAGGGAGCTGAACCTGCAACAGCCCCTGCTGCCAGTAATGGGAGAGCTGGTGTGGAGCTGGAGACTGTGAGGCAGCTGGCAGTGCCCCCCAGCACTTCTTGGACAAAGGACTGGCAGGGGTGCACAGCATGGAAGGTGGTATTAATGTGAACTGGTAAGAAAAATCAGTCCCAGCACTCTTGGGTGACTGTCATAGGCACTACTCTTGCTTCTTGCCTAGGAGAAGAGATGAAATAATGAATAGAGGGAATAAATGAACGTATTTATATGCACAGCAGCAGAACTGATCAGCGTTTGCAATGCCATAGGCAGAATGCCAGCTTCAGGGCAATGCCACAGGAGATGTAGGCTCAGAAGACAGCTCCCTGCAGAGCCACACAATGGCTTGCAGGGGGTCCTAATCAGGGAAGCCCAAGTCATGGCAGACCAGCCCTTGCGCATGCAGATCTCATTGCAGGAAAGTGTTTTGTTTTGTTTTGTTTTGTTTTGTTTTTTCACCTGTGTTCCTCCTTGCAAGGATGCAAATTGTTTGGGGCCAGGTGGAGTTACCTACCGTCTCTCACCTGAGCCTAAGTCCTGCAGGGTGAGATGAGGATGGTGTTGTATGATTGGGTCCAACTTTGGAGCCCGTGTTGCAGCTGCTACCCACCAGGCTGAAAACTGCAGATGAAAAGTGCCCTTTGAGCAAAGTGAAAATAAAGAGAAAGCAGTTCTGTTACTGTAGATTACATTTCTCTCTGCTGCTAGCCATGTGACAGACAGACTGTGTTTCTCTATTTGTACCTGGAACGCTCCAATTTCTCCCGATAGTCTTAAAACCTTATTTTTAAATCTCTCTTTTGACACTTACACAGTGTGACTTGATTTGATAAATAAAACCTTCTGGTGCTGTTGTTCAGGTCTGAGATTAAACACTTGATGCTCTACATAAGGAAATGCTTTTGATGGGTGAATTTAATAGCTATTGGTTACCACCAGAACTAAGTTAATTGCAGAGGGTTCAGTCCACAGGTGAGTTGCAGTAGGACCACATAGCCAAGTCTATGAACACAAAAAGACCCCTTGTTATGGATTGCCTCTGCTGAACAACATTTCACGCTGTTTGTGATAATTTGATGACATTTTATTTATGAGAACAGAACAAGCAAAGTTACTTTTCCAGTAACTCAGAAGCGACACAGACTAATTTTTAAAATTTATTGTGGAAGATATTTTTATTGCTCTGGAGCAATGAGAGCCATATCTGAGTCATCCTTCTTGCTGATTATGTCTGGGTGTTGAATAATACTGCAGTCTTTGGTACAAAT
Organism: Anser brachyrhynchus; assembly: GCF_964034855.1. Taxonomy (NCBI): domain Eukaryota; kingdom Metazoa; phylum Chordata; class Aves; order Anseriformes; family Anatidae; genus Anser; species Anser brachyrhynchus. The sequence continues at coordinate 7,467,494 of NC_137712.1, read as the reverse complement.
TCTACATCTCAAAGCTCCTAGTACTTACACCTCCAAGTATTTAAGGCACGCTGGTTGGTAGAGTTACCTCCCCATGGCAGGGGTGGTAACAAGCATTCAGAGGAGTGGTGTGGTCACCATCATGCAGCGAATATGCAGCAGGGTGAGGTCATAAATACGGGATCGGACCATTACCCACTTGAGCTTGCTACTCATGTTCGTTGCTTTATTTGTGATATTAATAATTATTTGCATGACAGCAACCACCAGAGGCCCCAAAATGGACCCATCTCCTTCATGTCATCCTGACTGGGCGCTGTCTGTCTCAGGGGGCTCCTGATGTTGCAGGAAGGGGAGATGGGGAAAACAGAGAAGTGACTGAGCTTTGTGCAGGAGAGCTGGGTATGGTCCTGTGTTCCGGCAGTCAAGCCAATAGATTGTCTTCCAGTTCTTGGCCGTCTTTGTGTCGTGTAAAAATATTGGATTTCATTTAATTTTTTATGTGAATCCAACAGCTCTAAAAGGTTCATTTACTCAACTTCTGTGCATTGTGGCTCATGTTGTCCTGTGTATACTGACTCTGAAGTCACTTTGCATGCAGGATCTGCCCTGTACTTATGAGACTGGTTGGGGAAGTAGAAATTATCCACAGCCCAGCAATGCAGAAACACATGTGTGTGCTCAACCCCATTTAAACTCAGGATGGGAAGGTTAAATGCTCTGCAGTCTGTATCGCTGAGATACAGTAAATTCCTTTGCAGAAGTCTGAGCTTGTCTGATTCTGCGAAAAAATGTAACAGCATCAAAAACATGACACGCAAAGGTCAAGGCAACATTGATCCGCAAGAACTATCAGCTACAGGCAGCTCTCTCCTTATGCTAGTTTTGATAAAGACACTTTATATTTTTAAATATCCATACATATGCATACTTAAATATCTGTATAGGTTTAAAGCCTGATTTGTCATGTGTTGTAGTTGTTGCCTTTGGTGTATGTTGGTGTTATACTTATAAAAATCCCAACATGGTTGGGGTCTAGCTACTTCAGATATTGAATCTCACCCTAGATTTTATTGACTTGATGCACCTGCACTCCTGTGCCCTCCTCATTTCTAAAATTGACTTTGAAAGTGGGGCTAAGAGGAGATAAATGACCTGCTCTGTCACCTGAAGAATTAATAGGTGAATGCACAATGCATCCAAGGAGCCCCAACTCTTGTTGAGCTTTGGACCATTTTTGCATCCCACCTTTTTGCAAATTCCACTGCAGATGTAGAGTTTCATTTCCACATTGATTTTCCTGGACTCAGCCCCCTAGTTTTAAGATTACTGAAGTGGTAAAATACCTCCTGGCATTAAGGACAAACAATCTCAGCTGTTGTCATGAATGCTATTGATCAAAGATCACTTAAACTAACAACATTACATCATGTCACCCCTGTTAACCAATTTGCTTAATCTGTCCACGTGCACCTGCACTGGTTCCTTTGTTTACAAAGACGAGGCAGGGTAATTCTTACGGAAATTCCAGTGATATAAGTAATATGGAATGATTATAACTGTATAGATCTTGGTTCAAGGTCTTGCTTAAGAAAGCTGGTACTCAGTCAATTCCTGGAGATTTTCAACACAAATAATAGTTTACAGTATGCAGGCGGCTTCCTGGCCTCTTGCCTGAACCCTTCACGGTCTCTGTTCTGCTCATGGACTTCTGCATTTATAAGCACTTTCTTTTATCTAACCCTGAGAGACCATTATGTTTTATTTACTCTTCTTTTAGCTCTACCTATACATTTCCAGCTACACAAAAATCAATAAGCATGTTGCTAATTTTATCTGGGAAAAAAAAAAAAAAAAGGAAAGAATTTACAAGAAGATTAAATGCAGTTGGTTTTGAAGGCTAGCTTTTGAGGTTTGGGTGCGTGTGTGTGTGTATTTATATATATGCATATAAGTTTTCCAAACTGACTTTTTTTTTTTTGGTGCTTATTGGCACAAGCATGGCTTTTAGACATCTGTGTACTTAATTATGTTGCAGTTCCAATATTTTTGTAACTGATTTTTGATTTGTACCTAACTTTTATGACAGATGCAACATTAAGATAGCTTGGTGTTTTTTTTTTTAGAACATCTTGTTAATGGAGCACTGGAAAAGTGAGGTAATCCCAAGGCTGGGAACATTCATAGGACATAATCATGTCCTCTAACAGGGAGGGAAAAAACAAGATTTTCATACTAGGACCACTCGATTATATTCCTAACACTGCTCCAAGTGCTCGGAGGTATCAGCTAGGTTGCAGACATGCTCTGTGCCTTTGTTTCCCAATAGGTAATGGTGGCTGTATTTATACTGACAATTGCCAAGCAATGAGAAGAACTGGATGTTGCTGTGCTTATGGCTCAGCCTTTCATTTCAGCTTACTTTCCACCTTCCCTTTATTTCTGTTTACCTAGATCTCTGTGGTGTGGTATATTTCAAAAAATATATGTATGTATTTTCCTTGTGTGTGTACCTAGAGAATAGTGAATGAACATGCAGCATAAATTTAAAAAATAAGTAAATTAAATATTGCAGAGCAATCAGTCTGCCAGCAGAATCTTTCAAAAGCACAAATAATATTCAGGGGAAAAATAACGCTCTGTCCATTTATTTGATTCACTGATAAGGAAGAAGGAAAAAAAAAAAAAAAGTAATGACCTTATTTGCTCTTAATTCCAAATGAAAATATGCTTTGGACCAGATCCTGAAAGATGCTGAGCTCTGAATGTTAGCATTTGAACACCTGCAATGCAATACGCACCTTCATCCTCTGATGAATTCGGTGGGAATTGAGCATCCTCAGCACTTTGCAGGATTGTACCTTTTGTCAGGAGACTATCAGCAGGCTTGGGTGCTTATTTGGAAAGAGATACTTCATGTGCTCGCATGATAATAACTAGATCTAGAAGTATCCCCCTGGAAGTAGGTACTTGCTTTAGATCTCATAGACATTGTCTTAATTGTGCTCTAAATCAGCAGTAGATGAAAGACAGCTCAGCCACAGACAGCAGAGCAGACTGCACTGGTCTCTGGTGATGCTGTGTATCAGCAACCCCAACCAAATGCTTTCTAAACAAGGCTCATGCTTTGTGCCATAAACTCTGCTGGGTTGTTACTCAGAGTAAATGCATCTGAGCTAAGGTGTTTTGGTTTTTGTTTGTTGTGTGTGTTGTGTGTTTTTTTTTTGGGGGGGGGGGGGGGATAGTCAGCTTAGAGGAGGGGGCTTTAAAAGGAGAAAAGATTAATTTTTCCTGGCATCATTTTGTGTTAAATGTACACTTGGCCAGTTGCCAAAATATTTAATTTCTTTGCTGTCCATCCCCGTTGAAAACAATTTAAGATTTATTGAATTTTTCTTATTCTGGCTTGAGACAAGGTTAAGACTTAATTATTTTTTTTCCTCCAATGGCTTTGTAGTCATTGCCTAAGTCAAAACTGCCTTTTGACGTGCCTCTGGTGCCGGCTGTCTGAGGTTGTAAGTGATCTTTCTGGAAGTGCTTTTTGCCCTAGACATCAATGACTGTGAATGTTTGTGTCTGCACGTGTGTCAGGAGGAGAGGTGGTGTGCAGGGAGCCCTTCTCACTGAGGTTCATTAATGTGTGAGGGATTAATCTGTGCTGCTTCCAAACTGGTCCGAGGCTCTGCCTCCTACTCCAAGGAGAGGGCAGCACCAGAGGGGAGCAATTCAGGAGCACAAGGAGATCTTGGGGGAGATGCTCTGATGACTGTTGGCTCTTTGGCGAAAGAACTGAGATTTTTCTGTGCACTGCACACCCCTAAACAGGGTCTCGGGTGTTGATGGGGATGTCTGGACAGGAGTCCAGTGGTGCTAATAACAAAACACTTGGGCAGATCATTGGGCCCTGTGCTCGTGGGATGCCCTTGCTGAGCTGTGGGGCTGATGTCCAGCCTGCATCCAATGGCTGCCAGTTCACACCGCATAGCTTAGCATTAGCTCTTAGACTCCACCACTTTTCTCCATCACCTTCTCTGCAAATCCTTACCGGGACACAGAGGGAGAGAGAAAAATCTTCTTAAGCTACTGTAGTGACTGAGATTTGGTCGAGGGCTAGTCCCTCTCATTTTAGCCGAGCTCGCTATCTGTTTTAATGACCTCCTGCTTGAGCAAGTTCTGCAGCTTGAGTTCAGCCACAAAAATTAATGGGAGCATTCAGAGGAGCTTGATTATCTCCAGTGTTATTCATGTAACCCAGAGCATCACCTAAGGAAAATGTTAGGTATGTTTGTGAGCAGTTATTTCTGTGGTATCCACTCCCCTTTCCATGCCCGTAATGTAACCTGATTCACTTCCATGAGAACTCGTGTCATTCAGCTAAAATGCTCTTCCAGGAGCCCGCCTGATGCCGAGAGCTCTGCACTATGGTGTGCTACGTTCCTGTACCGTTTCATTATTGCTTTAACCTTATTATGTTATGAGAACCTCCGTGTGGTTTAGTGCACTGAATAAGTGGTGCAGGTCGCTAATGCACCTCTAATCTGGTAATAGATAATTAATAACTATTACGGCTTTGCAGCATGATCCCACTTTCCTTTGTGAACATTCAAGTCGCTTTTCTACCCTGTTGCCAACCATCTGCTTAGAGGCTCCACGGTGAGCGATGCCTTTCCCACATCACCCACTAAAGGACATTACTCCCTGCTGGCCTTCACTTCCCTCAGTTGTATCCATGTGTCCATGGGTCCGTAACAAGGACTGCACAAGCCCGATGTCATGCTCTCTGCTGGTGTTTGGAAAGGACCGTTCTTAGGCTAATCTACAGCTCATCATTTCTTGAAGCATATGCTGCTTATACTGTGTGAGCAGAGGGCCATCTTGCTGGCTTTGTAAACCGAGTCAGATGCTTGTTTGCAGCAGCAGCCCTCTTTTGACTTCAGCTGAGCTATGCTAGTTCCTGTACTTTGATCTATCCCTGACCACTCGTCCTCTGCCAGGCTGAAACCAGCAGCCTGAAGGAATTGATGTTGCCCACATATTTGGAAATTCAATAAGGTCATCTGCAGCGTAGATTCTTGCATGAGGGTAAGTAGGACTTTTCATCAGCGTAAAAGCGTGTAGCGCTAATACTAACAAACTTATCATGCTGTGCACTGACAAGCCAATCCCCCATGGCAAGAAACACATGGCATGGTTTCCCTGGACAGAACTGAGCCGTGTTTGTTTCTCAGCATTACTACGACAAGAGGATTTCTTTAAAAAATATTTATTTCCTATTTTCTTTTTTCCCCTCCAACAAAACATTTCCCTAGGCACAAATTAAAAATAATAACTGCAGTGTTCTCTGATTGTTAGGAGAACTCTGAGCTTGAGCTTTATAACTAAGATGGGTCTCTATCATAAATCAGAGGAGCCCAGGCTTTATGGCAGGTTGAGCCACTCCTAGCCAGAGATGGAAAAGGTCAATTCCCCCCTGAAAACAGTTTATGTGCTACCTGCCCACCTCTCCCAGCAAGCTCCATATTCACTGAGCATGCAGAGCATATTAACTGCTCTCACATGTACATCCAGCAATGTGCAGGCATGTAGCTAGGGGAATCCCCACAAGGGGACATGGTGGGACCTGGGCTGCCATCACGAGAATTTTTTGCCCCCTAGGAAAGAAAGGAATGGCCTGGCAGGTTGCTGTCTGTCTTCTCCACTGCTGCATTTGTGTAAGTCACAGATGCAGTAAGAACAAAAGAGACTGGGGAGAAAGTACTGCAGTGTTGCATCAGCAGAGCAGTTCATCCACCCCACAAGCCGCCCAGGTGCCATTGGGATCATCGCCTAGACCTGTGCAGCCAAGCATCTGCCAGAGGCACATCTGGACACATGAAACACCTACACCAGCTTCCAGGCTTTTAGCCCCAACTACCTGCAGGGAAAGCAACAGTGCTGCAACCTCCCAAAGCTGTATACAGCCCATGACGATGTTGAGTTTCTCTTTTGGAACCATGGAAAGAAATGCATCCTTTACTTTTTACTTACAAATCTCCAAATGAGCATAACACTAATTTTCTGCCAGGGTGTCCAGAACATCTTCCCAGATTTCTTTGGAGTGAGAGCTGAGATACTGTGGATTATATTGATTATACTTTGAGTTAGTATACAGACAGCGTATTGCCAAGTCCTTAAATAACAAAAGTGTTGCTGTGAAGAGTTCTTCATCCGTCCAACAGACAGGAGCAGCCCAGACAGTACCAGTACAGGTTATCCTTCTGCTTGCTGTCATGGGAGAGAATGGTCCTGAGGCCTTTTACTCTGGACTGTGTAATCCTGTGGTGTTTTTTTAACTTTGGATACTATGCTAAGCTGATATTTTTTGGGGGGAGAGTTTTTGGACACTTGAACAGGGCCACCTGTCAAACTTTTGAGGTTTGGTTTTTACAGTGCCAAGCCTTGCCTTGAGTTTCTCATGTGAGGTTTAGTCTCTGCAGCTAGAGATTTGATATTTGTATTGGCTACAACTAGAAGGTTAAAAAAAAAAAAAAAAAAAAGTGGGCCAGATTCTCTACTCTTTTATACCTCCTCAGTGCAATCTCCTGAAGAGCCAATAGGATTGCTTGGGATGTCATTCAAGCTAGAATATGGCCCTTTAATATTTGTCCAAAGAAAAAAACTTTTCACTATTTAATATCCATTCTGGAGTTTGCTTTTTCAAATGTGCAAATACAAATCAATAAATACTCTTTCCAGATGTCCTGAGATGTCTCTGACTCAGAATAAACTCCATGGGCTCCCCTCAGAGGCAAAACTGCCTCCATCTTTGGCAGAAACCAGAGGAAGGCAGAGGAAAACAGGGATTTTTCATTCTCCTTACCACTTGCAAACAGTGCCTATCATCAGGAAATTCTAGGGAGATTTTATAAAGTAATCCAACATAGATAGTCCCATTTAGTTTCTATAGAAAGTCTATAGGAAATGTTCTAGGAAAATCCATTGAGATTTCTAAGGGCAATGTATCACAGCAAATGGCCTCTTTAAAGCTTAGCAGACAGACAAAAAGCGAGAGCGTGCTTATTCCTTATGTTTCAAATGAGACCGGGGTCATGTGTGTTTACAAATCAGCCCTTTATTAGAATCCTCTTTAATAGGGCTTTCCTTAGCACAACTCCTGTTCGGATTAGCAGACCTGGACATGAGAGACAGCGGTAACACCAGTCCATTAACATACCGCCTGTGTGACTGCCATCGAGTCCAGAGACGGATATCCACCGGCAGTACGGAGCCAAGCAGGAGGGTTCCTTCCCCACTGCTGCCCTGACATATTGGTAACCCCATTGATCCCATCTCGACTCACTTAGAGCATACTGTTATTAAAAACTCTAATCTGAAACATCAAGATATGGTCAAGGATGTGAGGGCCAGGCTAAGTCTCACCACTGGCTCCTGCCAAGCATGTTTAGATGCCCCAAGGGCTGTCTTCATAGTGCAGCCTTTGCCTCAGGTCCAAGTGCTGCCCAAGCTGCAGCCTTTTTTTTTTTTTTTTTTCTCCTCCCTTCACTTCTGGAGATCTGAGACCAATGTCCTCGAATCTGGTACATCCATGCTTGCAGAGTATGCTGCTATTGATAGCTTTTTCGGCATGAGCTGAGCAGTAGGAGGTAACTCCTGAGACCACATCCCTTTCACCTGCAGGAGTTAATGTAGCCCCCAGTGAAAGCTTTCATCCAGAATAGCATCAGGACAGTGTGACTCAATTGGCAGAGTATCTGGGAGACCTGGGTTCACTCTCCAGGTGTCCTGCTGGATGAAATTGTTTGAGATGCTTCATCTTCACATGCCTTGCTTGTGAAACTCAGTTAATGATACTGACCTTGCTCAGAAAGTGTTGAGAGCTCTTCACCATCAGTGTCGAAGACCTGGTGGGTTTTATGACTGCTATTATTTAAGCCATGCCACTCTAGTAGCTGTCAACCAGAGAGCATGGGAGTCACCAGCAGCTTCCAGCATGACTGTAGGTCGGCATCTGGTAAGTGAAGAGTCCACCCAAGTTAGTGCAATCCAGCTCTTATATGCCCTCACTCTCACCCTCGTTTATCAGTCTGTAAATTAGTCCCTGCTCTGTTATCTTTGCATTTGGTTCATCAAAGCTTTGGACAAGACATTTGTATTTTTACAACCCTGGGAGACACAAGGGCTGCTCACTGCCCCTACTTGCATTTGCACCAATGTGCCTGGGACATATTTGTACAACTCCCACTGCTCATCGGCTGGTGTTTTGCTCAGTCTTTGGCTCTGACGCATCACCTTCAAGCTGCCCATGTGCCACCCCAGTATGAAGCCCCCCGGATCCATCCACCCATCTTGGCCTTGGAGTAAGGCAGTGCAGTTCCCATCGAAGACAGTGGCAAACAGACCACTCTGTGCCTGGGGCTGAATTTGGCCCATTATTTACAAATAATTTAAAGCAATTCTGTAAATGTTTGTGTGCCCGGAGGTCTGAGAATGATTTACAGCTCTCTCAAATTGTGTAGACCCTTGATCTGGCGGTGTCACTCACAGTAATGGGATGTCTCAGCTGTCCAAACAGAGACATGTTTTAAATGTTAAAAATGTTCTGTGATCGATTTTCTCTGTTTATAGTAAATGCCTTGATTAGATTCTCTTGTAGGTGCTTTGAAGGCAGACTCCCACTCACAGTCTTCCCGTATTATGAAATCTAGTTCTTTCTTTGTTCTGCTTTTTATTTACCCTCCCTTAAATGAATTTAGTTCTTGAGAAAGGTGACTGATTGATGGCCTTGAAGACTGAGGCTTTCTGAAGCAGCATCTTAGGAACATGGCTCTGCTGCCCAACCTCTGGGCAGTGGGGTGATCTTTGAAGGCAGAGGTGCATGAGATGTGGATCTCCTTGGGACATGAGGGATACCCAAGCCTGCTGCTTCACAGCCTCAACACGAAGGTGTTTACCTTCATGATTTAATAAAATGCAGTCAAATGCCATCTTTGTTTTATCCAGAGAGAACTAAAATTGTGAGGAACCAGGTGATATGCCAGAGTTGGGAGAAATTGAAAAGCTGAGGTGGGAATGGACAAAAGGGGCCCTAGTTGGGTACTTTAATCTCAGTTTATTCCTTCATCAGATTTCTACATCTTTATTTAAAAAAAAAGGGGGGGGGAAGGAATTTTTGTAAAATGTGCTCTGAACTGGATTGTAACTGTCATTTCATTTCACATCCATCACTAACCAGCCATTAAATACAATGGTTTTCATTCTCCCTATTGACCTGGTCTGTAATCAGACCAGAGACCTTGAAATGTAAACAACACTTTATCCTATTAATAGATCCCTGAGCTATCCAATTCCCCCGGCAGTCATGTCCCTTCTTTTTTTTTATTTATTTTTTATTTTTAATAGAAATAGCTCCACTTTAATCTGTGCATCTCTATTGATCAGGAGACCAAGCCTACTTGATGTGTATTGTGCAAGGAAGTATGACGATAAGAGCTTGTGACTTACTATGAAAGGGATGATTTAATTTTCAATAATGAACATTTTTTAAACAAACAAACAAACAAAAACTTAACTTGCAACTTTCCTTTATTACTTTTCTTTCTCTCCTGTTGGGTCTGGATGATCAGCCTTCCTTCCCTATCTCACACACTTTCCTTTTTTCCTGACCCTTTTCACTGGCAGATGGGAACGTATCATCTAGAATGCCCTAAGGTCATAGACAGTAAACAAATAACATGAGCCTGCTCTTTCTCTTGAGAATATCAGAGATATATACACACAGTGGAAGAAGAGAACCTCACAGACGAAAGAAATTTTCACTATATTTTTATTCTCCGTATTTGGAGATGATTAATCGGTAAGCAGAGAAAATTTCACCCAGAACCACGTAATACAGGACAACTGAATGGGAGGGCTGGATGATCTTATCAGAAGATGCTTTTGTATTCATTTGGCTTGGAGGCAAAGGTGTTAGAAGAGCTGTTAGGTTCAGAGAAGATTATTTCACAGCTGAGATCGGATCACGTGGAGAGCTCACAGTATTCATGAGCAAAGAATACTTGGAAACAAATATTCTAGAAAGCTTCAACAGCCCAGTGTGGATGAATCCCCTGTGTGATGTTATCCTTTCTAGCCCAAAAATTCTACTCTGCCTGATTTTCTTTTGGTGTGCACATTTGCATGCAAGTCTGCCAATACCACATTGATCTAGGCCCTCCATGAGATGAAGCCCAGGCCTTTTCACCGGTCAGTGTATTAACACCACATTTTCAATCATGGCTGTAGTGTGTTGTGCAGCTTCTTTCCAACAAAGTTCAGCTTAGAAAAGCCAAGCATAGCTGTCCAGCAGAAGTGCAACTTTTCTTCATTAGAAGTGTTATCCTGGTTGAGCTCTGGGGGTTTCCTACCCCAGGGGATCAAGTGATTTCTGCATGTCCCTGATTATAGAAATCACTCTGCCTCTCTAATAAATGATGGCTAATGTCTTTTCATACCCTTAAAAATAAATGTGAGACATCGCTGATCCCCATTATTTAATTTCCAAGGACCATACATCAGTTGTTGAATAAAGCTGATGAGGGTGAATTAACAATTCATCTCTACAGTTACAAACCTACAAATTAAGTTCAAAGTGACCAGAGCTTTTGGGTAACGTTTCAGCATAAACTCTTATCCAAAGAAAGCCTTGCTATACTGTCACAACCAGTGACCTCTGAACCATTCTTGTTTTGTTTGGATCACGTCTAACTCTAATTTGTGCTGAAAGAGAGCCAGGCAAGAGGCTTTTGGGATATTATCAATTCTCTGGGCACAGTGATGGACAGACCCAGATGGTAATTTCAGGCACGGAGAAGGGTTAGGAAGCATATAATAAGCCCTAGTCAGCTAGGCACAAACCTTTTAAGAGCTTAGACTAGTTATGAAGAGCACAGTTAATGTAAGAATTAATTCAGGGTCATGACAAAACAGAAGGAAGCTATTGCATGTGTGAGTGCATTTGCATGTGTGCCTGGAAGCACTGCTTGTATCTCTTTGCAACACGTATTTTGGATATTGCATTTTAAACCCATTAAGTGTGAGAAGCAGTTATACTCGGTAGCTAAATCGAGAAATTAACTCCTATCATATAACCTGTTTCCATTCATTTCATTCATTTAGTGAATTTTGAACTAATGAAAGGATATGAGTTGGCCATTCCTTATTTGAAGGAATTTTAATCAAGGAAAAACGTGCCACACAGTTTCTCTATTATACTTGCCCACCTTTGTGTTTTCATGCTGACCTTGGCCAGTAATATTTGAGAAAGATTTGGTCCACTATTCTTGGGACTTGGCTTCTTTATTGTGACTGTCCGCAGCAGAAGCAGTTATGACTAAGGTTTCTTTGGCAAAGTTTACAGACCTCGGAAACAAAGAGAGCAGCATTAACTCACTGCTGTCTGGAACCACACTGAAATTTAAGTGGTAATGACCTCTCTGCATCTCATGGTCACATCAGATCTTAGTTAACTTGTTCCATGATCTTTCTCACTGTGCTTCTCCCCAGAACACATAATCTGTCTTTGTTTACTTTGCTAAACATTGTCATGACTATTTCATTTGTAGACTGCACAGTACAAATTTTCACATCGCAGCATCACCAGCACTGTCTTTACAGGTGGAAAAAAGAGAGGCAAAATTACGCTAAACTTAGTCCCACTCAGCAAGCTCATAGGAGATGCAGAAGTGGTGGTGGGTGTTTGGCTCACCACAAACAGGTGGAGGCTAGATGAAGCAAATGTATTTTGACCAAAATAATATCTGAACCAGTGGGTGGACGTTCTTGCAGGAACTATCAGCTGGGGGTTCACCTGTATCTTCCCCCAGTATTCAAGTACACATTGGTTGAATGGGAATAGCAAGGTACATTGGCAGCAAATTGCTGCAAGTGCAGCTGAGTTACAATTTAATTTGAAGCCAGAGCGTGACACACCTGGCTGCCCAGTCAAGCACAAGGAACCAGAATAATGGGAGTGGGGAAAGCACAGGTAGTTTCTCAACATGGCAAATTGCTTCTGAGCTGTTGAACGTGCTGTCACTCAGGAGATGGCTGCCTCAGGCTCTTGTACTGCCTGTAGGGCTGTGCTGAGAGCTTGTGGGGACTCTGCAAAGTGCCTTCCCTTCTCAGGCAGGAAGGAGGGCTGGGTGTGCAGGCGGTCACCGAGGCAGGAGAATTAGGTGACTAATAGTAAGTAGAGCCAAAAATGCTGCTTTAAAGGAGTGCTCTAGAAATTATGGTGCAACCAGGCTAGCACAAGGAACTGAATGAGTGTTTAAGTTATTGTCATTTCTTCACTGGAAGGGTAATGGCTGGCTGAGGGATTTTTCACCAGTGCCATGCAGGAACACCAAGACAGAAAGTGCTTGTTCAGATATAACCTCACCTGAGAAGGTCCTTAGCTGTTTTTAATTACTCTAATTTGGTTGCTAGTGAAGATTTGTCCACCTTCTTTCAGCAGAACTAAGGCAAGGCAGCCCAGTACAGCAGGGTCACAAGAGGACTCTACTTCTTAATCAAATTCAAGCAATATGTGCCTTGTCCCTACGTACAGGGAGTTTCATTTCATGTAAATTTTCTGAACCTTAGGTTTATTCAGTCTGACTGGAAATCTTGTGAGAACAGGCCTTCCTTGCGAGATGTTGCGCAGCCCTCCCATCCCTGGCTGCATGATGTCTTTTTAAGCATGACCATCTACAATGTCAGGACAAGATTTTGAAGGGTGTGCTTCCAAATGGCCTCACAACTGGGAAATGTTCATGTAGCAGGAGCACGTTACAAGCCGGTCATTCTCTTCCAACAAGAATTTTCTGTCTGAAATGAGTTCCTTCTGTATTATGTACTTGTCCCAAAACATGACAGTGTTATGCAATGGTCCTCATAGCTATTTACTGCCATGCACATCTTGAATGTGTCTGAGATGGATTTGTGGTTTTGTTTGGTTTGTTTTTTCTTTGTTTCTTGGGTTGTTTGTTGGGGTGTTTTGGTGTTTTATGTTTGGTTGGTTGTTTTTCCTTTTTTTTTTCTCTTTTCTTTTTTTTTTTTTTTTTTCCCCTGATACTAGGAAGCCATGATGTTCTGTTCTGGTATTTTATTTCTCAGCTTGCCTCTGTTGCTTGGGCTGCCCTTTATTGCACATCCCCCTTTGTTCCCTAAGGGTCACTGAGGCACGGTGAGAAGGCCAAGAGTTTTACGCAATTTAAAATGTCACATCAAAGCACGGAATTCATCCTAGCCCAGAGACATAGGCTAGAGATTGCTTATACTTCATTCTTGATTATCTTTTAGGTCAAGGTCACTGCTAGCAGGAATAGCATTTAGAAAGCTCCTTGGGCTCTGCCTCTGCCACTGACCTTCTCTGCAGCCTGAGGCAAGTCACTTCATTCTTCAGGATTTCTGCTTCCCCTTCCACCCTTCCTTCATTTGTTTGAACGGTGTGTGCTTGAGGCCAGGCAGTTTTTCTAAGGGTGCGTATCTCGCCTAGAGCGACATAGCACTGATTTCATTTGGAGCCTCAGCTACTGTAGCACAGAAGAATGAACTCATTCCTGCCTCTGTCTCCCACCAAGTGCTTTGGTACCAGAATGAAGTGGCATTTAATGAGCAAGCAATGCTGTCTTGCAGTCAATGTCAAGGGAGAATAAGGGAGTATGCCTTTCAGCTCATGTGCATCAGCTTTGTCCTTTTGGAAATAAAGGAGCAGAACTCTCATCTGGAATCCCAAGGTGTTCATACAGCAGCAGAGTCTGTAGTCCATGGATCTGTTTGAGCACCTTGCAATAACAGTTTGTGCTGTAACAGGCATCAGAGTGTGCTGGGGAAAGCAGGATTAATGGAACCCGGTGGGAGAGAAATTGCATCATTATCTGCTGATGACATGATCAGGACCTTTCAACAGAAGCATAGGTGTGTTCCAGGGAGGGCTCATCATCCGCCTCAGGCTCTAGCCACATCATTCAATTGTAACGTATTTTCAGGTGGTAGTTGGTGGAAAACAGATATTTTTTTTAAGGAAAGATTTTAAGATAGCTTGAGTACTCCTAGAGGACAGTGAAAGCACAGGAAGGTCATACTAATTGTTGAAATCAAGGGGACAAAAAGCCAATTGGAGAAAAAAAAAATCACAGTTCCATCCTGCTGTTCCTTTTATCATAGCAAGACCCAGAAGTCTTACTCACAAAGCATTAGACCATGCGCTAGCTCATGTAGCCACCCCTGGAAAGGATGCTTCAGGACACACAGTACATTATAAATTGATGCCCACATGAACATGCATTCCCGCTCTCCTCAGTAAATAAATGCAAACCCTGTTTTGTTAAGAATTCCTGGCAAGACTTTTCTGTTTCCTTTCTGAAACCAGTGTAGTCAGGGGACTACAAAAAAAAAAAAAAAAAAAAAAAAAGTTATATTCAGCCTTAGTTTAACTAAGTCTTTTATGAATTCACATGCTTTGTATCCCCTGATGTGGAGACAAAACGATATACATTTACCTAATGCAATCTGTGGTAGTTGCACATTTTAATAGGCAGTGAAGTGTGAACAGGAATTCTGCAAAGGAAGACCTACATTATCAGGAGGTTAAATATTGTGATAGTTTAACCAAAACAACACTGGCAAAATCCAGACTTCTGACTTCCAACCTGTGACAGTAGTAATTCATCAGACTGGAACAAGTCCAGGGGTTGGGGTTTGACTTTATTTATTTTTTTCTTGGAGCAGTACAATTTGTAAGTAAAAACTAGAGCAGTTCTCTGGAAGAGCGGCCACCCTTTTCCCTCCAAGGAAGCTAATGACTCATCTACCAATTCAGCAGGAGTCAGGAGATAGTCATCTTACTGTAATATCTTTTGTCTTTCTCCACCGACACCTCATTGATGGGCAATTTTTCTAAACAACAGCAAAATTGCAGTGCCTGCTTCTCTGTCAATAAATTCCATTATTTCACATGGAGGTTGGTAGCATAGCTAGAAAATGCCAAAGTGATTACATTGAAGAACTACAGATCTGTGGTCTGAGCACTCTATAAATCTATGGACAAAGTTTGATAAAGCACATTGATACTTTATCTGACAAGAGCCTGTCTAGATTTACGGGGCTCAAAGCTGTTCACGCTGTCATCCTTGATTCAATTAATGCAACCACACTTCCCTTCCCCACACTTCTTTCTTGTTGGGCTAAATGTGCTCTTGACACTCTCCCCCCAACTTTAATGAGCAAAATATAAAGTGATGGAATAAGCCAAAGAATAATAGTATGGCTCCGGAGCTGATAGGATAATGCAATCAAGCACTTTCAGGTTAATGTGCAGAGTGATCCATGGAGGATTTGCTTCAGTGTTGGGGTGCCATCAGTTTTTCCCTTAATCTTTTGTTGTCCTAATGATGAGCAGCAAAATCAGATGAAATTGTGGCAGGTTTAAAAAATGTTGCACTTTACTTTTTCATTTGTTTTAAAGTTGCTAGGATCGAGGCACCGAGAGACAAAGAGAAAGCAGAGTTTATGGTGTGCTGTAGTACAACTGGGAGGAAGCCTGGGGGAGACAGACAGTCCTTGGTTACGATACCAGGGACAAAATGCATTGCTATCCTGCTTTTGTGTTCTGGAAGTGACATTACAGTGGGAGAAAGGATTTGATGCAAGGGCTGTATTGGACATAGCTTTGAGGAATTATTGTTAAAACCTTGATTTGTGAGGATGGATGACTTGTATGTGAGGAGCATGCCACAGCGTGGTGTGCCAAGGTAGAGGCTTCTTAGCAGCTTGTCTCCCACCATCTTTTTACCACAGATAGAGGTAATCATGTACTCCTGTAGATTGTGCCGACTTTGTCTTTATTTGCTTTATTACTGGAAAAGCTTTTATTTAATTCTTGCTGTTGCACTGAAGTCTCAGGCCCATTGTCAAAGCCCCCAAAACCCTACTGGGGTGAGAATTCAGGACTTGGTTTACGTTCCTGCTGGGATGTAGTTTAGGGGGTGCTAGAGCTGGATAAGATATCTGGTGTTGGCATGCATTGCAGTTGTGTGTGGAGGTACCATCTTGCCATGGAGAAATCATGTGAAGTGGTCAACTTGGAGCATTAGGACGGTGTGCTGTGGTTTCTGCCCAAGAAGAAGGAGTTTCTCCTGTCCGTGCCTGCTGAAGTTTGAGGACTGAAGTGGCAATTGAGAAGTGCATAGGCTTCATGATGACCCCCAGGGCAGGGACAGACTCCCCCTTTAGCATCTTTGCTGTACTGTGGAGATTGCTTGCTTTCCCCTGACACCGCGTAACTCCTCTCTGCTCCCTGACAGGAATACAATTTACTGCAATTTACTATAAATCCTCATAAAAGCCCTTCTCTTGTGACACACTCAGTCAGAAACCCTAAAAATGACTGACAGGCTCTTCATAAATATTTATGATCTCTAAAAAAAGACTGAAAGAAAGAAAAGTTAAATTCTCCCCTCCGTGAAGTTTGACGGCAGAAGATTTTCTGCAGTGTCCAAGTCCAGCCTTGTCCGCTGTGGGCCGCTGGGACTGGCACAGGGGCTAGGGGAGAAGGCCTCACCCTGCCCAGCGGAACTGGTCTTGCCTGGGGGGCAGCCCCCATGTCCCAGATGAGCCCAGACTAGCCAGGTCAACTGTGGTGACATGGTTGTGTCCCCAGGTATGGCCCCACAGGATGGCAGCCCCCGGTCTTGCTCACTTATGGCTTTAAACCAGAGTCAGTGAGGTGAGGCTGGGCATGCAGGAGGCCTCTGAAACACTAAGAAACTGCCCAAAGGAGGCAGAAATACTTTTCTGGCTGGCATGGGGCTGATGCACTTGGTCATTTCCACCTTTTTCACGATGGGGAAGGCAATCACAACCCACAGAGGGTCCTTTAAGACCACACCTCCCAGCAGAAATGATCTATGTGCATACAGGCCCAACTATTACATCCTTTGGGGCTGATTAAGAGTTTATATCCATTTTATTCTGCTACTTTGACTTCTGTTCCTGTTCAGTTTATAAATAGTTTTGACATTTACTGCTCTTAGTTTGAGAGGAAAAAAAGCAGAAGAGGTTTGAACCAAGCAACGTATAGGTCTTTGCGATGCAGAGTTGAGCCAGGAGAGGAAATTTGAATGCGGTAAATTAAGAGAATGTTCCTCAGATGAAACCGTCTTCCAATCATAAGTCATGTGACGATAAATTTCAGTTGAGTGACAACAATATTAACAAACTGAATATAAGATTGATGTGCATCACAGGTCCATGAATGCAAAATAAAAGGGAAAGGCTTGCTAGCCTGTGATAGGCAAAGTATAAATATGTATCACTTGGTTCTAAAGTGAGTTATGATTACATTTTCCTACTTGTACCTGAAATCTGTAGAGGTTATTCATCTTATCCCTATATCAGCCATGACAGTTATAGCCATGCCGTGCATACGGCATAGATACCTGTTCAACAGATAAATCAGCAGGCATGAAGGGACCTGTTGTTATCAATTTGATCTTCAGAATAAATATACAAATATGTGTACAGTATTGTTGTCACTGAGAACAATTTCCCTTCTTCTTGCCGATACATTTTTAAGAGGTTGTTCCAAGAGCCACTTTCCGACAATGCCAGAGGGAGATGGAGGGAAGCAATGATCAGGCAGGAGAACTAGATTTATGGGCTGTTGTCTATTTTCTTTTAAAAAAATAAAATAAAAAAAATCCTTCTAGCATCACTTGTCCTCAGAATGCAGTGCTAGCTACGTTGTGCTGATGCAGGGGGTGAGGGTAGGGAAGAGAGATGACAGGGACAGCTATGGTTAGTGAGCATTTGTAAAAGAGAACCTTTCCTGATGAGGCTGAGAGTGGTACTGCCTCTCTACTGGTGCTAAAGAGCACCAGTAATCCTGATTTAATCCTGATTTACCACAGCATTTTAGCAAGGAGGCGAGACTCAGGCAGGCAGCTCAGATGCCACTGGGACCCTCTTGTGCCCCCAGAGAAGCTGGGGAGGAAAACCAAGGGGACGTTTCTTCCTCTTCACCTGAAAATTGGAGCCAAAACACTGGGACCAGGCCACCACATCACACTGTGTGTAAGCATCGAGCCGAGTCCTACAGCCCAGACTGTAAAGATTCAACCAGCTAGAAACGTGATGAGTACTGAAATTCAGTTCAGATGTTGAATTCATACTCTGCCTCCCTTGTGATGATCTCAGCATGCTTTACTCCAGTTGGACAGAGGAGGAAATGGAGGATCTGCACGTTCACCTGCTCAAAATCCCAGTAACATGCAAAAGCTGAAGCAGTGACACAGCCAGACCCTCACCCTCATAGTACCAAACCTCCATGAGGAAACAATATGAAATAGTTACCATCTTTCACAGCTACATGCTGCCCTCTTACTTTTTGTAAATCTGGAGGGAACAAGAGGTGCTCTGTATAGTTCCCATTTCCAGGTGGGACTGGGAAGCAGTCTCCTGGTGCTGTCTGTCATAGCCCTGGGGAGAAGGCTGATGCCTGAGCTGTTTTAGTTCTTAAACGCTGTCTTTTCTTGGGAGGCTTTTGTTACTTAGCTTGCATCACAACAGGGTGCAAGGATAGAGGCCCAGACTTGCCAAGAGGTAAAAATAGTTTCCAAATAAAGTATTATTTGGATAGGTCTTTGATAGGTACAATTCATAACCCTGAGGTTCCATCCTATCTTACAAACCATATCATCCCAACTTGCCTGTCAGGCAGCCATGTACAGTAAGGCTGTAACACTCATAGTTAGATGCCGGACTGCTACCTCGGATACTCTGGGGCTTGGTACACACCCAGGTTATAAACTTTTCTGCCCCCTTCTCCTTGAGTTACAAAACCAAGATTGTGCCTTCATTTTTACCAGCTGCAAATATTTTGTGAAGTATGGCAAGGCTTTGATTTTATTTCCCCATGGAAATTTCAGGATTTACTCAGGGAAGTCAGAGGTTAATAAAGATGTGTTAGATTTAGAAATGAGAAGCCCAGGTGGAAGTGCTGGGGAGTCTGAGACACCGGGGGAGCAGTGAACCTGATTCTGAAGATGGCTGAGGACATCACCTGCGAGGCATCTGAGATGCCATATGCCAAATCTGTTTAACAACATAGGTCAAGAGTAGATGAATTGGGTTGTTTTTTCTAAACTATGATACTTTAATGAAAAACAACTTCTGTCCTTCAGCCGTAAGAGCTATTCCTATTCTTGAACTGTGAAGGAGGAGGAGTGAGCAGGAAAATGCCATATGAAATTGCTAAGCTAAATTCAGAGACAGTACTTTCTGGCCAACAAGGAAGATATAACCGTAGATCACAGCATTCTGTTAATGAAGGTTCATTTTTAGCCCAACTTGTCTGTAATGGAAAACCCTAACATTTAATTTTCATAAAGCTAGAATTAAGGCTGACTTTAACCTTAGTGTTCTCAACACGTTAGGGTTTTTTCTATGGTGTAAATCTCTCTGCTCTAATAGCAATACAGGAGCCATCCCCTTGCTATAATAAACGGGTAATGCTGACTCATAACTCATTATACAGCGTAATCCCAGACCACAAGTGTGCTGCTTCCATTGTTGGGAATACCATGGCTAAAAAGGTATTATTGCTTTAGTAAGAGGTTTGTGAAAAGAGACTATTTGTCATATATAGAGACCTCTGCGTTTTTAAAGTGGTTGTAAAAGGATGTAGGTAAAATAGACTTTTTTCATATATATTAAAAATGGAAAAATTCCATTTTATTCTGAATTTACTTCCAACTTTATTATTTATTTCAACTTACATTGCCATGGCAATTTAGGCACATATTTTTTGTGCTTTCGTTCCAAAATACCTTTGAAAATTTGGACCTTAGATATTACATGGATAGTTTTGCACTTAAAGCCAAACCAATCCCCTACCAAATGAGCTATAAAGGACAAACCTTATATCCCTGTGACACTCAAGCATACTCAAAATCACCACTCTCCCTCACCTGTAGAGTTCCTTTGTATCAGTGTAAACACAGGACCGAATACGATGGTAAATGAAAATGGCACACACACTGATACGTATGAGGGAAAGCTGCAGAACAAATCATTAGTTGTGTCTCTATTTTATCCCCTGCCAAATGAAGACAACACCACCTTCAAAGGAGGGCTGTGAGTTTTGATTCCCAAATGTCTGGAAAGTGCTTAGAGGGTCTTGGTTGGAAAATGCACAGGATTGTATCATTATGCTAGGGCTGCCTGGAGAAATTAGGAATCTTAATGTTAATTAGAGCTGGGTGAATAATTCATAACAGATCACTTATTAAAAGAATGCTGCCACTTTTTTCTGTTTGCAAATTGTCCATAAGCAGATGGTGATTTTTCTGGATTGCGTTCATTATTCAAACCTATTTGCTAAATTATTTGGGGGAGGAAGCTCTGCTCTGTGTCTCATTCAGGAGGAGTTAGCTGGGCGTATTTAATGGTCAGAATTCACCACGATCCTGTTAGTTTTCATTGGACATATTGATCACCTGATGTGTTTCTGTTCCCAACTGGATGTGTTAACATTTATAACAGGGACTCCAGCACGAATACTCATACGCTGTATTACGGCTCCTTGCACTCCCCCATCTGTATGCCACATCAACCCGCCGTCTCTCTGCTCAGAACTTGCCTTTGCATAGAATTATTCAGAAATGTTTAAATCAGAATAATTATTCCTGAATAGCTCTCTCTGTGAGCACTTATTCTATAATAAGAGTGCTGTGTACCAGTTTAGTTTAATCTGCTTGAAAGTGATCTAAACTAAACATGAATAAGGCATGCCACCTGCAAGAGAAAAGATGCCACAAAATTTAAATTCACAGCCTATCTCTTGTGTTGTTTTTTTTGTTGCTTTTTTTTTTTAAAACACAAAATACGTTTCTGGGTCAGAGAGGCCCCTGAACAGCAAAGCAGTGGAGGATGGAGGGTTGCACTAGGAGAAGAATCACTCAGTAAATACCCTGTTCAGTGCACCTACTGCTAGAGAGGCGATGCTCAAAGGGATCTTGAGTCTGACCCCCAAACAGTTGTTCTGTGGTCATCCAAATTAACTCCTGTGTGTATACAAACCCTTTGGCTCAAGTGTTCGCTTTGTTTTGAGTGCATGCAGCTCCTAGCCCAGGCAATGCCTGGTCCCTGATGCACAGAAGGGTTAATGAGTCAGCTAACATCATAAAGCAAGGACAGAATTGGGACTGGACTCCAACAACCCACTACAATTGCCTCCAAACCTTCATTTCTAACCTCTGAATAATATCACCCCTCAGTGGAAGAACACAGAAAGAAATAGAAAGACAAAAACACCAATGGATAAATATTCCTTCTGCACTGCAAACTGTTGCTTACAGCTAGTATTTTTTTGGGTAATGATCTGCTCAGATGGTCTCTGAAATGTATATTCCATCTCTTTGACACTGTCTCGGCCTTATCTCCGCTCATTTTTTTTCCCCGTCCTTAAATCTCTTTCTTTACCTTTAAAATGCTCTTTTCCCCCAGCAGTTGCAGATGCATCACTGCCGTTGTGCTCTTAGCATGCAGCTGAACAACTAGGAAAGCAGAGTGAGGCTGTTTGTGACGCTCTCCACACCCCGGATGAAGCTGCTGCTGACCCTCAGCCTTAAGCACCACCAAGCACCATGGCACTGCAGACACCTCCCACGGAGACAGAATTAGGTCAGAAATAAGCAGCAGGACAGTGCTTTTTAAAAGAAGCTTAAAAATACCAATAATAGCAACAATAACAATAATAAAAAGGCAAGGAAACTTACATTAAAAAAAGTCTTTAAAGTCAAAAATATGGATTTCATTTTCTCAGACTCAGCAGGAAGGCTCCCTGTGCAATCACAGATGAGCTTTTCACAAGTGATTAAAGTTGTTGCATTTCAGCAGGATCCAGGCATCCAACTTCCCCAGTGATACCAGGTGGGGTGCTCCTTGCTGAACTTAGCTGCTTAAGGTTGGTACCTAGCTTAGCCCAGGGAGCCAAGGTGTTATGAGACGGACATCTCAACCAGAAGAAATTAATTGCCCTCTCCTGCAACACCGGATCTGCATAGATTCCCTAGTAAGGCCAGTGGGAGTGCAGGTTGCAGCAGGAAAGATGGGATGAAAACAGAGCGGGTTGTCTGGAAACATGTAGAAGAAATGCTGGAAATACACGTACATAACAGGAGACTCATTCAGTGCACCAGGAGCAGCCCACCTGCACTGAGCTTCCAGGGCTATGGGGAGAGGAGCATTTAAGAAGAGTACAGAAAGCACAGGGTAACTTAGCAATGCTTCTGCATCAGTCTTTAAAGGAGAGGGGGCTGTAAAGATATTGGGAGTTTGTAGAAATTAGAATAAAAATGGTCTTACAGATAACGTGTCATACCTGTTGTTGGAACTAACAAATAAATTTAACAGCAGCAAATTGCCAAGGATATCAGGGAGACCCTGACAATTACAGAGCATGCATTTTAATGTGGGACAGGGCAGAGAGATTAGGTGCGAAATAAGCCATGCTGCTCTGGCAGCTGAGTCAAGGACCCCACATCACCACTGGCATCCAACGATTTCCCATCCCTGGCATCTCTTCCCCTTGCTCCATACCAGCCTCCTCCATCCTTCAGTCGTTCCCCTGCACAGCCTCTGCACACCTGCCCCTGGCACCTGTTGGTTGCAGCAGTCCTTCTGAGAGCTTTGCAGTCTAGCAGAGGCTTAACAATACTTTAATTCAAAGTCTTTGGTACGTCCTGGCACTCTCATCCTCTTGCCTCAGTTTCCCTAGAGAGACACAGTGCCATGCTGGCTTCTGCTTTGGAGCAGGGCACAGGAGCATGGTCCCTGCTCAGCAGAGAATGAGGCAAGGATCCTCAGACATTCCCTTGCATCCCGTTACCTCTGTTCCCAAAAGGTGCTCGCCCCATCCCTCTCTGCACTGTGGGCGACTGACTCTGAAATGCTGAAGCCCCTTGAAGGTGTCAGTGGAAAGCGTCGGCATGATGCAAGGCTTCGTGCCAACACTCCAGACAGAGAGGAAATATTCCACCTAGAGGCAGCGTGCATGCTTGAGAAAATGCCTCCCCAGGGACAGCTTCAGCGCCGACAGAGCCGTGGCTTTCCTCGTCTGTGTGTTTTCATCAGGGTGTTTCCAGACTGCAGCAGGGAGTTAAAAATGAAGTTCTGCAGGTCACTTGCCAGCCTTCCCACGACCAAGTCTATAAAGAATAGCAGCTAACATTTCCTCTGTGGTTGTGTTTCCTGGGAAGGGTATGTTAATATAGCCTGTCTTTATTAGCCTATCTGAGAAGATATTTCATTTTACCAGCTTTTACTACACAATCTCAATAACTGGAACTTGTTTAAAGGCTCACTGCTCCAGGAAAATGCACTACATCTTAGCTTTTAAATCCACCAGCTCCCATTTATTGGTATTAATAATACATTGGGAAAGCTGTTCTTTTTATTTTATTTTGGTCCTCTGATTATTATTTTTTTTGGTACCTCTAAAATCAAATATTTAAAAAAGAAAATGTTTTCAAACAGCTTTTCTCTATCCTAGAGGTAGCGACACTCTGCAAGCCATTAAGAAATCATTTGCAGTGCTTAGGAAAGGGGAAAGGCAAAGGGGGGTGAGGGTGGGGGGAAGTAGCAAAACTGTTTCATAATCATTTATGAGCCCAAGGTGTCCAGGGAAAAACTTTTTAATAATAAAGGAAATACCTAAATTAGTTTCCATTTAAAGTTTAGGCGTCTCTAATTTATAAACGCTATTTAAGCAGAGAAATGTTGATGAGGGCTAGAGTAATTATTCACATAAGTGGAAATGCAAAACTTTGGTGCTTCTCCGCACTTGATTCTAGTTCTGCTAACTCCACTGAGCTTTTTTTAAGCTCAGCTCACCCAGGGAATTGCTGCCTGCATGTTTATGTATTTACTGTAGAAGATACTTCTTTTTTTTTTTTTTTTTTGCCAGGCTAGCACAGGCTTTTTAATCTTTCACTGGTTTCAGCATTACAATTGTGAAGGAGGATATTAATGGTCAGTCCCTTCTCTCAGCAATACCAGTGTAAAATCAAAGCAAATGGGCTGAAGTCAGTAGAATTGTTCCACACCTAAAGCACAGCTGCATCTGACTACAGCCCCCATGCTCAGAGGATCTCGTAACCTCGGATCACCCCATGCTTACCTTCATCTCCCTCCTACTGCGCTAATCAAAATGGGAGAGAGGAAGTTTGGCCAATAACAATTTTTTTCCCTATGCCATATGCTGTATAAATGCAATCCCTGCATTATTATATTGAATCTGGGAACCTCTAAGCAATTACTTCCCAGCACATTAGTGTCCATGTACTAAATGCTAAAGTGTTTATTTAGTGCATTGCAGGATCAGGTTATTGCTGAGTCTGTCCATCACTCCAAGAAATTATTGCTATAAGTGCTTTAAGAGCATGGCCAGTACAATGGAGATATAACCAAGCTGAAGGACTGCAGTACTCCTGCTCAATGTAGGGGAGGTCAGGCACGTCTTTATTTAGAGAAAAGAAAAAAAAATAAAAATAAAAAATAAAAAAGAGGCTGCAAAAGTGTTCAGATCCACAAAATCTCATCATCAAATGCACATTGCTGTAGGAACCAGAGGGAAAAAAAAAAAGAAAAAAGGAAGACACAAACAACTTTATACTGAAATTGAGTGGAAATTGGAATAGTGAAGGAAATATGCTTTCTTTTTCAATTCCAGATGCTCATCCAGTCTTTTGCCTGGGATTAAGAGGTCACTTATTGCAGCCTTAAAGGATAAGGACTGGGCTAGATAGGAGAATCAGCAGCTGTTTATTCTGTAAATGTTTGAATATGAATCAGGTCTTCCTTTTCAGAGCTTCCCTTATTACTTTTATTTACCAGGATAATATCAGAAGCCTAATTAATTCTCCCCACCTCTTTCAATTCTCAGTGTTTCGGTGCTTCAGCAAAGCTGGAACCCTTTAGAGCTTTCTATCTATTGAATGAAATATCCTTGTTTATAAGGATGGCTATGTCTTTATCTTTTCAGTTGAGATTGCCTTAAAATGTACCGGTGCAGAGCATACAGATAATGCTGGGGGAATAATCATTTCCGTTTTTTTTTCTTTTTTTTGCATTTGGTTATCAACTTGTGGTTTATTTCTGTAATCATCTTTATCAGAGTCCTTGCTCCACAGCCGTTAATATTCAGGAATGATTCTTCTCTCTTTCAAAAGTTAGAAATATCTGCCTTGGTGAGACAAACTGAGGTACAGGACGGGTAAGTGACTTCTCCAGAGTAACAGAGGCAAGGATTTTAAGGGTGAGATTCAGGATACCTAAAGGTGATGTTCAGAAATCGGTGTCTAGTCCTTGAGCGCTTCTACAGCCGCTTTCTGCGGTGAATGGCCAGTCTCTGGAGGTGCCCCTGACGGCAGCTGCTTACAGAGGGCTGGAGATGGGTGTAATGAATCCCAGCCTAAATATCTGGGCTTGTGCCGCAGTGCTGAAACCAGAATACCTGATTTTGGCTAAAAAAAAAAAAAAAAAAAAAAAAATCCCCTTGCACTTGCCTTATTTTGCCCTTTTTCAGCCCATTCCCAGCCACCATCTGCCAGAGGCTAGGTGGGAGGAGAGCACTGACCTAGGGCACATGTAGCAAGCAGCATTTCCCCAAGCATGGAGCACACACCAGTGACACCGGTGTCACCCACGCCACACGGGGCACTCTGGGGTGCGGCACAACCCCAGGAGGAGGAGGATGGTGCAGTTGGTGCTCACGGGGGATGCAAGCACCCTGCTTTCCCAGATCAGGTACCGGGTGCCACCGTAACCTTGAGCGAGGCGAGTTGAGCTGACAGCCCCTCCACTGAAGCCCTGTCTGCTTTGACTGTAAGCTCCTTAAGTTGGGTCTCTCTTGCAGTGCTCGCGCATCCTGTCCTAGAAAGCTGCCACAACAGCCCTTATCTTGATGAGGGATTCAGTGTGCCACTCTAGTGCACTGTAATAATAATATCATTAGAAAAGTTCCTTTGTATCCTGCAGCCCAAGGACAAACGAGATATCCCTCTGTGCTAATTCAACAAGGATTTTGTTTATTCTTGATTATTTCTGTTGGTGATACTCCTGATACTGGAGTTTGTTCTGTTTGCTCATAGCGCTCTCTCTGCTGTTAAAGCCCTTCTTTTGCATTTGACCTAAATGCTTCCAGTTTTTAAAATACTTAGGTAATTCTTCTTCAAGTCACTTCTCTTGGCTTTCAAACAAAGTTTCTTCCTTTTTATGCCTCTGCTGCCCTCAAAATAGTTGTTCGATAAAAATACATTGTACTAATTTTTGTACTAAAGGAGGTGCACAAGGGATCCAGCTGTTTCCTAAACATATCACAAGAAGTTCTGTGTTGACAGTGCGTTCATTATTGATAGTTATTAATTATATACTGGTTATTACAGCTCTCTCTTGTTTTATTGGTATGCCATGCATTTTACAGAGGCAATAGCCATTCAAAGAGAAATGGGTGACATTAGCCCAGCACAATGATTAATAACTGTATGATAATCATGTATATCTATTTATTGACCTCTGAAATACCAGAAAGTCCTATGCAAGCTTGTTCATACCATGCACAGTACATGAGAGGATGACCTTGCCACTGAGATTGGTCCACTTCTAGAGCTGAAAGAGGAAGATGATAATTAGTCCCCATTAATTACTGGAGGTTGACTGGGCTTGGGCCAACAGGATTTTCACAAAGTGATTTTACACTTGGACTTTCAAGGGAATCTAAAGATAGGTCTAAGCATGCATAGCCAACTGGTCTTGCTTGACCAGGCTCGATATCCAAGGAATACCAAGTATGGAGAGACATGACTTTCCCTTCCCTGGTGCCTACAGTTTGATGACCAAACAGCAGCCACCTCTGAAAATCTCCTTTGACTGCTTAAGGCCTGGAAACAAGGTGGGAGCCCAGCCTCAGAGCTTGGTTGTGGCTGCTTTTCAGGCAGCTTCTTCCCCTCCAGCTGCCCATGGTGCTGGGGATGGGCACAATCCTGGTGCGCCCCAACATGCCGTGGACAGATGTGGTGCACCAAAAGAAGCTTCTCAAGGTTTACACCAGCATCTGAACCCTTCCCTAACGTGTCTGTCACCCTGATGCTGCCAAGTCTGTATCAGTTTTGATTTGCAGCCTCGGTGTTATTTGAATGTACAGTAAGTAGCCTCTTGCTGGCAACTAGGAGATGCTGATAGCTCCTGAAATCTATATTCCAGCCTTGAGATAACAAAAATATTTTTTTACGTCTCGGGGAAACAAGGTGACAGGCTGTTAGGGAAGGAGATGGAGATATGCACAAGCACGTGTCCCTGTCCCTCCACTCAGGATTCAGGCACATCCCCAGGCAGGATGACATAACCGAAGTGATGGGAACGTCCCATTTCCCAGAGAGAGGACAGCAGGGAGGGGGCTCAGCACGGGGGCTGGATTGATTTCCTTCTGCTGGAGCGATCACACTTCCAAAGTGGCAAAAAATAAATAATAATAAATGAGTAATAAACACCCCATTTGAATCTTTAAATGAATATCGGATTTTAATTATAAAGGTTTAATTTTCCGAACGGAAAAGCTACTTTTGCACAATTACTGTGTGCAACTTTTAATTAACTTTCAAGAACTTTCTCTTAAAGAAATCTAATTAATAATACTTAGGGAACTATTAGCATAAAATAAGTTATGGAAAGGGGCAGAGAAATATAAAACTAATATATATTGTACAAAATTACTTGGGAGAAAGAGACTTGCTAATTCTGAAAACAAAGCCAAAGCTTCCAGCTTTCCTAATTCTGGTCTATAAGGAACTTTTTGTTGAACCTTTTGTTGAAAGGATGAGAAAGACATGGGAATCACAGGATTTAGAACAGAAAATACTGTTGTGTTAATCAGCTGTTACAGAGATCTGTAGAAGAGATGATCTGTTTCACACGCCAGAGGTTTCTGTATTTGGGGGAAATATGGCACTTTTAGAGAAGATGGTTGCAGGGAGATGCTGGATGTAGGGGTAAACAGCAGGTTGCAAACCCACACGCTGGCTGCCCAAAGAGCCCTATAACTAGGTGCAAGGAGAAACTGAGTGAGCTGAGCCTCAGCAGCTGGGCAGAAAAGCACAGGCTGAGGCACAGCGTGCTGGATGGCAAGCTACGGCGAGCTGGGGACAATGGGGAGAGGAAAGGGAACCTCCCTGAGCCATCGCAGAGCCCTCCGGGAGGAAGGCTGGAGGCACTAAAAGGGGCTGTGAATGCAAAAACAGGCCAAGCAGAGCAGGCAACACTGGTGTCACGTCTGGAGCAGAAGTATGCTCCTACAGGAACCAAGCAGGAAATTAATGCGGGGAACAAGGACACAGGGGGGTAGCCTGTGGTACAACTTGTTGCTTTGCTGATGGAACAGCAGTGAATAAGAGTAGCTTCCCAATAATATTTTGGCCAGGCCTTGTTCCAGCTGGGTTTTAAATTAACTGGTGGATACAGTTGTCAGCGCTTCTTTTATGAGATTGCTCCAACACAAGAAATCCTCCAAGGTCTAAACAGCATGTTTTAAAACATCTGTATCTGAGTCTATAACTGAGGTTGAGCCTCTCTAATGCTCAGCCTCTAATGCTCATGTTTGCCAGCATGGCTTTGACTCAGCTAAATGTACCCTGAATTAACTGAAACCTAAAATCCTGGACTTAGTGTCCTTTATGGCCTGGGCAGCCAGAGCCAACTTCCAACTCCGTCCCCTTCAGGGAAGAGAAAAAGGTTGTGAAGTCAAAGATTTTAGGCATTCCTCTTAAAGGAGGCGTGGGGGGACAACTAATGTTTGCAGCCCCTTTTCCTAATGAGCTCTCCAGTCAATGTAGTTGAAAAAATAAAAATAAAAAATCAGTGAGCAGGAGCAAGGTACCTGCTCCCCATATGCAGGATCTGTGGCTTCAAATTAATCTTGCTGATTGTTACAAGGCTCTGTGCACAGCTCTGCAACAGCTCTGGGCTGCATTCAGCTAAACCTGGAGCAGAAACCATAAAACTTTGGACTGGGGACCTGCCTGATAACCCCAAGGGCAGCTCAAGAACACCCTGCTCCTTGCATGGTACTTCTGCAGCAAGCCCAGGGGCTATGCCTAGGCTGCTCCCAGACAGCAGCTGGAACAGAGCACGGGCTGAATCCTGTGGCCTTCCTCTTCCTCGTTGCCTGGCCAGCAGGCAGACAGTCCGTGGGCAGCCCACTGATGTGCCTGAGCAAACCCAGCACAAGCCAAGCCGGTTGCTGTCACACAAAGCTCAGGCAAGCCCGGTTCTGTATCACCTGGAGTCCTCTTTACTCTGATCCTGTCTACTTGGCATTCCTACCTTAGCTCCTGTAATGCACCCCACCCTTGGTGAAGCACTTGCTGTAGTGTTTGGGCCCCAGATTTCCTCACTTTATTATCTCTCTGCTCTTGCACATTTGAGGCTCTGTCTTTGGTGCCTGGTAGCAGAACAGGGCCGTAGGCTGGGGGATCTGTTGTGTTACAGCCATGGGGTCATGCTTTCCCCCAGAAGTTGAACATGCAGCAGTCACAAGAAGCAAGTACAGCATGTGCATGCCCCATGACCAGGAAGGGAAGAGAGAGGGATAGTAAGGGGAGCAAAGCATTGACTTGAGCGAGTTCCCATAGAAAAAGCTGTACAAAATGGTGTGGTCCAGAGCCCCTGAGTCTACAGAGCACGTGCTGGGCTGCTCTTAGCTCTGCTCCTCTAGTGGGAAGACATGCTTTGCTCTGGAGCTATGAAAACATGTCACAAAAAAGTGCTCCTTTTGTATTCCGAGTATTTTTACTTTGCAAGAAAAAACACCCTAAGCTCTTGAAAAACAACCGCCACAACAACAACAACAACAAAAAAGAATAACACCCAAACGAGTTTAGATTCTCACATCCCTGCTAGGATGTTCCAAATATAACCACGAAACACAGTTCTTAAGCCCATATTTATTACTATACAAATCTAGTTTAAAAACAGCTCTACAGGGGTTTGTGTTGAGCTGTAGCACTAGATCAGAGTAAAAAGGACATCTTGTTCCAGACAGAACTGCAATGCTGCACTGACCTCCAGTGGAATTTGGGGGAATACTCCCATTACAGAGGCTTCTTCGCAGCCCTCTGGAGCCAAGACCTGTTTTGTTTTAGAGCTTTACAGGGGCATCAAATTCCTACGGGGATCAGCAAATTTATAGCAGATTCTTGTATAATTGGGATAATTAAATTGAAATTCTGTAAGATGGTCTATTTGGAAAAACATTTCCAGCCTAAGTCTAGCCTCATCAAATTTAAATTTAAATATGCAGGTATTAAATAAAGTTTCCCCAAATCATTCAGCTAAATGGGATTATAATTGATCCAAAATAATGTATGAAATTTTCCTCCACTTTTCCATTGCAAAAACTTTTTCTTTTTAGTGGTTAATTGCAGATTACCTATCAGAAAACCTTGTATTTCAGTTCAGTCACTTAACCAAGACACTCCAAGACTAGTCGCTATGTGACATTTCCTATCAACCCTCAATAGGAGATTTTCAAGGTCAGACAGAGGTGACCAAACTACAGAGCATCGCTTTGCAGTCTGTATGCAAGCAATTGATCGCCCCGATCAGGTATTAGAGCAGCTCCACGTGACATCATGTCCTTTGATGCCCTGATCAAAGAAAAAGAAGAGCTCAATCTGCCTGAGATATTCTCTGGAGAGCCCTAATTGAACAGTCCCAAGGTCAGCTGAAGGAAACCCTGGCACCTTTTGTCTGGCCATCTTCAGGCACAGTGGCTCCACGTGGGTTGTGCTGGGAGCTGGACGTATGCAGAACAAAAAGACTCTCGCTGACACAAATAGCTCCCGGTCTGAATATTAGAAAATCAGTTCAGCTTCAGTTTTAAAAGACAACCTTTACTGAAAAAGGTCCCTTTCCCCTGAAACAGCTAGAGGGCCCTTCCAGGTTGTTCAGGAGTTTTCTCTGAAGAGCAATTAGAGAACTATTGTTCAAAGTGTGCTCAACAAGGAGGCAATGAGGACTTCAGAGAAAAGAGGCAGAGATTGATAAAGCCACTCTATAAGCAAGCAGGGGGGAGTCAGACAGACAAGGGGACCTGAAAGGAGAACAGGAGAAAAAGGAAGGCAGTGCTCTGGCTCATTTTTTATTTTAAGCAGGAAAAAAATATTCAAGTTAAAGTGAAACAAGACATTTTGGCTTTGGGTTATTTAACCTTGTTTAACTTTTTACTCTGCCCTTCATTCCAATCATCTTTAATCATCAGCCACATCTTAAATGAAAATTGCATTTGGAGAAGTTGAGGAGTTTGGTTTGGCGCGGTGGCAGAAGAGGAAGTATATGTCCTTGTTTTGCTTCTTGGAATTGTATTTCTGATATTTTAAATCAAAGCAATCAAATACAAACCTGTCTCAGGAAGACTGACAGCAGGGAAAATGTCAGCCTAAATGGTTAAAGTTTGGCAAAATTATAATCAACTGACAACAGTGTTTTTATAATGAGAGGTGTCAGGCGATTTTAATAACTACAAATGCCACTCTTCTGTATAATGTATTGTGAATATGATTTAAGATGTATGCCAAACTATTTAAATACATAGTGATTTTGGTTCTGCTGGAAATGCTGATCCACCTATAATGGAGTCTTCAAGGGATTTTCTCCCACTGGTATTACAAAAGCAATAAAAAATTTCATATGAGATTTCTTGATATTAATAACATCACAGAGCAAAAGAGTAATGCGTAGCAGATGGAGAGACGCTGTGTATGTAATATACTGCATGCTTACTGGGACTTTGTTGTTCAACAGGCAGTTTTTGTTATTGCAATGGGGTCAGCGCAGCAGTGGCTTTTCACAGAAATCCTCACGGTATGGGCAAAGCAGGCTGAAACACCTTCTCTTTCGCTCTGGGTATAAAATCAGCTGCATGAGAAAGGCCCCAGTGCCGGGTGACATCCCACTGAATGCTGTAAAAGGGAGGTGCTGGTGAATGTCTGTGGAAGCTGCCAAGTTTCAATGCATATGATGTATTATTTCCTAGGGAATGCATGAAAAATGTCACTTAGCGAAGCAAGGAAATGGGATCTTAGGGAAAAAAAATAATAATAATAATGAAAGGGAAGAAAAAGGGCTCAATTTACCTTCTAATGATGATTCTTTTTGAAGTTCCAAGGATCCACAACTTCTAAATGAGGCTAGAAATGCATAAAAACAGCATCATTTGGGGGTAACACTTACCTCCACGTGGAGCTGCTCATCCCACCTACAACACACAGCCTGGGCACGCTGGGGCGCGAGGCCTGGGAGGGAGCTCGACCCAAAGAAGCCCCCGCTTCCGCTCGCTCCTCAGAAAGGGAAATGTTTCTGTTCCTGATCCATCGCCACTCTTCTAGCCGCTACTTGCAGGCTAATTGCAATGCAGTAAGGGTAGCAGGTTTATGTAATCTATCATATCTTAATTAAAAGGTCTGCAGCTTTCATTTGGACTTTGCTCATTTTGTTTTAGTATTACCAAGCTAAAGCGATTGGACATTATTGAAAAAACATGTCTTGATGGCATTGAACCAAGACTCCTGACAAAAATGTTGGCAGAAAACTTCACAAGTATGACTGTTCATCATGCTTTGCAAAAGCTATTTATTTCAAAATGTCAGAACTTTCCATAGACCAGAAATTCCTGTTCTTTTCTGTCTCTTTTACAAAGTGCCTCAGCCTACACCCCCTACACCCAAACGGTTGAGAACCGAGTCTGCAGGAATGCGTGGATCAGCAAGATGTGCCAAGAGCTACTGAAAGGATAAACAAAGTTACCCAAATTATTCTTACAAAGCAGAAAAATATGGATGTAATTTTATAAAATTATTTGCTGAGTATTGAACAATGAGACGAGCCCTCCAGCCCAAGTATATAACATCCCAATTATGCAAACCCTGGATTCATTATCCCTACTTTGATGTCATACTGCGTTCAAGTATATAGCTGTAATTCTTCCTACCACATACATCACACAGCATTACTTTTTAGTTCACTATGGAAAACTGCAAATTTGGGGTTGAAAGTTACCATGTCAATTAGCAGGACGTGTAGGTTGTGAAGATGTGACAGAAAAGTAAGAGAAATACTTTCTCCCTCTCAAATGGCCTGTCAATTTTTGATTTAAATAATTCTTCATTTGCTTTAGTACATTCAGATCCGAACTATGATCCGTGTTGAGCAGTCAGGCTGGATTATCAGGACAGCCCTGTGCAGTTTAAGAGCAGTTCTGGGAACTGGCAGAAGCATTCACAGCTGCAGTGACCTATAGGCAAACGGCAACGACTATTTGTAGAAACCAAATTTCACATGCGGTCACGTCAGAAATCTAATTCAAAGGATTAGATCACCCCGATGGAGAGCTAAAACAATATCCTGCCTCATATGCCCAATCAAGAATAATCAACACAGCTCTAAATATTGTGACTGCTTATAACAAACTGCCCATAAACAAGCTGCAGACCTAGGCAGGAACTTCAGATAACAAATGAATTTGAGCAAATCTCAGCAACGGCTCCTGGACAACTTGTGAACAGAGAGGAAACTAAATTAATCAGATAAATGATTTGCTCAGCTCTGGTAGAAAATGTCAAACACTTCAAAACTAACCTTTTGGCAGCGGGATTGCTCTTCCCGGATCTATTTAAGATTTCTGCCTTTTGCATTTGTCAACACAGCGAGGAAGCAAGTGTATTTCAATAAGGGCAATGTGCCATTCGTAACACGTAGGCACAGACCCTCCAACTACCTGCAGCAAGTGTGCAAACACCACTGCGCAGGCAGCGCTGGCTGGAAAGCCAAACGCTGTTTCCTGGACTAAGAGGAAACACTTCTGCACAGCCTGGAGCTAAGCCTGAGCAAAATATTTCCATTGGAGCTGCTTTTTCTCCAAAAAGCTTTGACTGCTGTTTTTCTAAGGGGTATTTCACTTACATTTATCTGTTCTATGGTAATACTAATTTTGTGCTTAAAAATTAGACACAACATTTTTTTCAACTGGAAGATGGAGTATTTTTATTCCAAGAGGATGCTGCAGTGCCCAGAGGAGCCATAGCCCAGCTGCTTTGTGTTACCTTCCCCTCCAGCAGCAGGGCTCAACCACTTCGCCTTGGCTCTGGCTGGTGCTGGGTGCCAATGCCATGCCACCCCCGGCACAGGGGAAAGGCTTTGGCTGGGGGTTGCCATTTTCCCCCCAAGGCCAAACCATGCTTGCTATAAACCAGCATAGCAACGTGTTCACCTGGAACAACGGGGGCTTCCAGCCAAAACAAAACCAAAAACTAAACTAAAACTTTCTGTATTGATACAGTCACTCTAAAAAAAAAAAAAAAGTAATAATAATAGTAATACGTTTTACAAAAGGGGAAGCAGCATTCATTAGCACAGTATAGCTGCATATTTTGCTTCATTCCAAGCCTCCTAACCCCCAGGAACAATATGCCCTCAATATTCCCTCCCTTGCAGGGAGTCAGCAGATGGCCCCTGCACTGTCCAAATCCCCCTTCCTCCCTTGCACGAGAAAATTTTGTGCAGTGCATAAGTGGCACAAAGCAACTTGCGTGGAGCATAGGTTCTCTGCATGGCAAACAGCTTCTTGCTGCTGTCTGCAAGAAGGTGGCTTCACCACGAGCACAGGTGGAGACCTCGTTATACAGCTCTGTGGCGTATTGATTAGGCATAGGTGCGTTGGGAGCGGAGATGTCTCTCTGCTGGGTGAAGTACAGGGTGTTCGATGGTTATTGTGCTCTTAACAAAGTCTATTATCTGCAAGTTTGAAGTTTGTTGCTATCTTCCAGCGTCTTAGACTAATCACAGTAATGAAGGCATTGAACGGAGCCCTTCTCAGGTGGCATTTACCATTGTTTGCTGCAGATAACATAAAGCTTTCTGATTACAGTCGGCTTTTATCACTTCAGAGCAAATCTACTCCACTGAAATGTGCTAATAAAACCCACGGAAGCAACAAACTGGAAAGAAGTGTTACAGCAATAAAGGAACACGAGGGAAAATGTACAGCTTTTGCCGCTGTTATCATTTTCAATTTATTAAGATCTAACCATTTTTGTAATATGGAGCTATTGCTGGGGGTTAATTTAATCTTCTCTAATACCAGGCTCGGGTCAGTTTCCAGTGTCAATTTAGATGCAATGCATATTTTTGCGTTGGAGTCAGAGAAACACCCTCCACGGCCCCATGACCATATGCTTTCAACAATCCAAGTGTAAATGTCCAGCACTTTACACGTCCGTTTTATGAGGTTAGCTCCAGCCTTTAAACACGCACGTCCCAATAAAAACGTTTGGCGTCACGGCTCCAAGGACGGAGTGGGCTACTTGCAGCGGCGGAGAAGCGCTGAGTTACGACCTGTAGCAATACCCTGCCTGCCGCCCGCGCTCCCCTCAGCCAAGCATCTCATATTTATCTACCGTCTTTCGCTCTAAAGGGTCCCAGAAGCAGATTAGAAAACTGCTGGGCTAAATCTTGAGATCTTCATTCAATCTTTGCTGAAGACAGCAGTTGTTCTGTGTGTAGAAGGGCAATGTAAAATCCAGTAAAGATTTTATGCTGCCACCGGGGAGGCTAAAGACAGCAGCCCAGAAACCTACATAAAACACAGAGAGGGGAAAACTGGATCCAAATATTTGGGCCCACACAGGAATAATACTATCAGCGTTACCCATGTCTGTGTATAGCAGACAGGATATTAACTATTAAAAACTCATCTCTATAATCACACAATGTAAATAGCATCAAACTCTGTGTCTGTGTTGCATGAGGATGCTGAAATGGTTAGGATTTCAGTACCTGTCTTTCTGTTCTAGCTATCTACTGCAAACCAAGGGCATCAAACCTCTTCAGTATCCCACCTCCCTGATGGATACCCGGTTCGGGTCAGTCCAACTGTCCCACGATTTCTTTTGTTGTTGTCTTTCCTGAAGGATTCATCTCTTGCTTTTTCTTTTCTGATGTGCTTCCGTGCAGCTAATGCATTCGCCTCACAATAGGAGCTGGAGTGGAAAAGCACGTTAGGAGAGCACTCTTCCCTACTTCGGAGCCTTGTAGGCCTCTAGATCTCATTGAACATTGTTCAGCCTCTGCAGATAGAGGCTGCACACTTGGACCTGTTAACATCTATGTATGGAGGGGGTGTCTCTCAGGCTACCTCCTGATCCATGACACCCTCCTGTCTCTGTTTTTCCAACCTTCATTTTGTTCACTTGAATGGAATGCCTTTAAGAAGTAGAAGATATTGGGAGTGTGAAGGAGGCAATGGATCTCACAGAGGCACGGGACCATCTAAGAGATCGTCCCTCGAGACATACAGGGGGCTTTAGAAGAAAGTTGACCAAGAAGTGCCAT
Source organism: Anser brachyrhynchus (assembly GCF_964034855.1). Classification (NCBI taxonomy): domain Eukaryota; kingdom Metazoa; phylum Chordata; class Aves; order Anseriformes; family Anatidae; genus Anser; species Anser brachyrhynchus. The sequence continues at coordinate 7,431,056 of NC_137712.1, read as the reverse complement.
GTAGTAGGAAAGACCAAACCCACAAAGCCTAATCCATTGATTAACACCAAGCTTAATCTGTTGCAGTGCTGCCCTGTGTGCCTGCAGGTATACAAAGGACGGTGCTCACCCTGCCCTGGTCCTTATTCAGTCCCCACTTGTGTCCAGGTAGCTCATGAACTCCAGCACACCCAGCCTGATGTAACTGGCTCCCTCTCTCCTGATGGAGCAGGTGGCAAAAATGAATCTTCAAAGGATCTACCTAGTGAGCTAGTGATTTAGCGAGGTTGAATAAGACTAAATGGGCAAAGACTGAATTCAAACCTGAAGAACTCTTTCACTCTGGACTCTGATGAGAGCCAAAAACATGGAGCCAAGGATGTAAGAGCTCCTAAATGGAAAGGCAACATATCTTCAGTATTTTTGTCAAAAGCCTTGCACAGAGATCACAGGAGGTTATGCTATCTCAAGGGGAGACCAAGTGAGATCTAGCAGGCAATTAATGAGACTTAAGAGTCACTAGGTAAATTAGGTATTGGCAGAGAGGCTCCAAGCTCCACAGAGGGCATGGGGTGAATGAGAAGGGTGGATGCAAAGCTGCACCAAAGCAGAGAGGGACTAAAGGTATGCTGCCCCCTCCTTCCCTGCCACAGCTTCTGACACAAGCATCTTCAGCCCTGTGCTATTTAATCCCAGGAAATGCTGCAAGATGTCATTTGTGTGGCTGGTGTGATAAGGGATAATGCACTGTGCAGGGCTGAACCGAGCTACACAGGATTGCATTACACTGAAGTGTAGTGAGGAAAATACCAATCATCTGTGAATCACAATGATTGAGGCTGGGAGAGACCGTGGAACGGCAGTGCCTTTGAATGCTCTACCTGTGCAGTTTTGTGTCTTGTTTAGAGCGTGCTAAAAGGCATTGCTTGTTGCTGAATCAAGATTTCCTCTTAAATTCACTCCAGCAGTTTCCTGTGTTTGCCTCCAGCCACCAGCCAGATAGCAGGGGCTGCTCCTGCTGGAACAACTTCATCTGCTGCAAGAGCCTCAGCATCGCAGAGGGCTCCAGGATGAGAAGGGCTGCCCGGGGGGCTGAAAGCAGCCAAGGAACCCGAGGTATAGATGCAGTGTGGGCAACAAGCTGGGGATGGACTGAGTTAGCTCAGCCTCAGCTCTGCGTTGCAGGGGAGCAGCGGGGCAGATGTGTCTCTTCCCTTCTGTGTCCACTGCACTCCCCAGCAAGGAGCAGTTCAGGAGTTGCACTGAGAGCAACTAATGTGCTTAATGCAAATGGGTATACCGAGTTATACAACATATATATGCCCTTCACACAATGACGGACACCTTCTGCTACAGTTTATTTTTCTAGCAATCATCACTAGCACTAATAATAATTAAATCTCAGAAGCTGTAATGAATAATACATAGCAGCATTCTGTTAGCAAAACAAAAACACTTTAAAAGATTTTCTCCTAAGCTAACATCGGTGCTTATTTCTTGCAATGATTTTTTTTTTAATGTATTAAGCACCTTTAAAGTTTGTTGTATTGAAACATAAATAGTACTGAGCCACTGATGCACAAAAATCCAGGAAACAATTTAAAGGAACACAAGTGCCACTAAGCTGCTCATTTTTATTTGCATGTAACCACCAGAGAGGACCAGCAGCCACAGCTCGAGCTGGAACAATGGACAGGAACAGAGGGGGCTGGCGGAGACTGAGCAACACAGGGACAGAGTCCTTCTGCCTGACCTTGGGCACATCAATTAGGGATTAAATTCATCTCTTCCCAAAGTTAGGCATCCAGGTGAGGGTGATCGGTGAGGTTTCTCAAAGCCAAGGAGAGGACAGCACTGCAGAGAGCAGCTCCTGCCACTGTGCATAGGCATCCAGGATAGTTTCAGCGAGAGGATAGGAGAAGAGTTTTAAACCTCAGTTCTCCTGGGCCGGTGTTATGCGTGTATGCATCTAAAAGCATCTTTCAAGACCAAATATCTGCTGCTTTGCTGAAGACCCATAAGCAAACAAAAGCCATTTTGCCAAGGGAGCATCCCCTGCTCCTAGAACTGCAAATGACAGCATCTTCCCTCTGCCTGCTGCGTTTGCAGAGCTGGAGGAGAAAAATAAGCATGTCAAATGCCACTGCTCACACCAGAGTGCAATGATCTGGTCACTCTCAGGATCATCACTTACAAAGTGGGCCTGTAATGGCAATATTACTCAAGGACTAGAGTGGCTTGAGTACTAGAAAGCAGTACCCAAGAACATGAGCAGAGCCGTATGTCCAGATAGCAGTGAGACCCTGCTCTTAACCTCCATCATGTGGCTACAGAAATGCCAGTTGAGATGGAGCTGGTACAAGAGCAGGCAGCCTCAACAGTGCTAGCACATTCTCACTGCTAATTCAGCCTCCCAGAGACCCTAAATCTGAGCTTGGTGTTGGAGCTGCACTGCCAGGAAGTTTCACAGAGAGCCAACCAAGAGAAAATATCACTGTGAAGCTAATCTGAAGAGCAGAGAAGGGATATTTTTTCCTCTCTGATACTGGATCAGACAATGGAATAACCTACCAAAAGGAGCAACTGGTTTAATCAGTATAATCAGATATCACAGGGATAAGAACAAGATAAATAACCCGATACCGCAGCTACAAGCACGGCATGAATAACGCAATACCCCAGCAATGAGCTCAACATAAATAACGCAATACCACAGCAGTGCGCTCAGTATAAATAATCCAATGCCATGGTGATTAGCTTAGCATGAACACTGCAATACCACAGCAATTAGCCTGGCATAAATAACCCCAAATCCCGGCAATCAGCATGGCATGAATAATCGCATCCCGTACCAACAAGCATGGCATAACTAAGGCAGAGAGGAGACAGGTAGAAAAGCACCGAGATGTGGTTATTAATGCAGTTAGAGGTTTATACTGCTGTAGCAGATTTGGAGCACTCCCAGTTCTTCCCCATGCTACCAGCTGGGTTAACCCTTGCAGCTACCCAAAAAAAAAAACCTTTCCTGGCCCTGCCGGCGCTCCCGCATCCTCCTCTGCTGATCAGCTTGGCAGTGTTACTGCCAGGAGTCCACTTAATGCCCGAGTGCTGAATTTATATGTGAGTCACAAATACATCTTTTTATGCACTCTTAAAAAGCAGAAGCATAATTACCAAAGTCAATATATAATGTTTATTTCCTTTATAATAGACGTTATAATTTCACTTTAGGGAAAAGGAACTGTATGCATAAAAATAATGACAAATATTAAAGTCACCAAAATAATGGAACCAGATCACTCTACTAATCCTAAATTTAAATGCATTAACGATCCCTGTAACATTAAAGGTCTGATAAGCCAAATTAGGTTTCTTGTAAGCATAATTAATCTTCTTTTTCAATGAAGATATTACAAGGGAGTTAATTTGAATCCCAAAGGCATTTCTAAAATTGAATTATATAGATAAAGCAAATATTTGACCTTTTACTGATAATTACTATAAAAATCAACATGCAAATGAAGCTTATGAAAACCGCTCCTGAATATGTTATTGGGGCATTGAAATCCTTATAACCAAAAAATAATAATTTAAGGATTTAAAGCCCAGGTAGCCCCTACCCTCACCTATAATTTGGGAGCATTAAATTACAATAGTAGGGTCTGTGTTTATTAACAATTGTATGGAATAAAATCTAGATGATCATATCAAAGTCACAGATTATCTGGACTCAATCATAGGCCATTAAATTTGAATGTTTTGGTTCACCTTCTCTTCTGAAATGACTTTTAGTGTCATTAAATGATGGCAATATTTATTGATTTAAACTACACTAAGATTGGAAGGTGCTTTTTCATAGCATGGAATCAGGATATTTTTTAGAAAATCTCTGTTCCATTCAACAGAAACAGAATTCACTCCAGCTGGACACTCGTTGCGGGCTGAGTTTAGGCAGGATTCTCTGCCGGAGAGATACCCAGGCTGGAGGGATGTGCAGAGCAAGGTAGGCTGTGGAGGATATGTATAATATATATAACATATTTATATATATATATATATATATTATATATATATTATATATATATATTATATATATTATATATAATATATAAACCACAGACCATCTAACAAGTGACAAGTTACCTGGGGAAAGACCTTTTTGCCAAGGTTTTGCATTAAAATGGAGGTTGCTAATGGCCAGGGCAACACTTCCATGCGTTTGCACAGCACCATATACAGGGGCACTGCCTGCCAGGTATCGGCGTGTTATTATTGCTGCTCATGGTCACACACCCGCCTGGATGCTCTAGTGCAATGCGATAATCAGGGGTCATTTCTCTGAAATCTCTGACATTTAGTCAGAGACACTTATTGTCATTTAGACAAATTCTTGTCCTGTTTTGCCAATTTTTGAGCCTAGCTGCTACTTGCCAGAAGGAGAGATTTTGTGCAATGGCCAAGTTCTCATCGCATGACAGATCTAAAAGCTTTGGCTTGACTAGTGTCGCACAGGCACGATGGCTTTGTCTTTTTGTCCTTGTGGCTGCCAGAGCAAGACAGCCTCCTCTGCTGAGGTTCCCAAGTCTTGGTGCTTGGTGAGCAAGCTGCCGCGAGCAAGGCTACACCGAGAGGAGCAATAAGCAGACTTTGTTGTGCAGGAGCATAGGAGAAGCGCTGGGCTGCTCACAGCTGGGTTGCTATTGTCAGCCAGGGTTTTTATTAGTTGGAAAAAGAAAGTACAAGAATAGATGTTTGTGACTAATAGCTCAGCCGAAGACAACTGGGTTGAAATCAAACCTCAGTGTCACCAGTAAAACCGGCAAGCTCCCTATTAGCCAACCTTTTCGCACTTGGATAGGCCGGGAAGTAAAGGAAAATTTTCCCCATACATAGCATTGCTCCATTCAGCCCAAATTTGGGGCCAACAAAAAGGCAGAATGGAACTAAAGCTCATATTATAACTATTCTGCCCCTATTTTGCTGCTAAATTAAGGACTTCAGTCTCCAGACCTGTCAATCCAGATCCTCTCACAGGAAAAAAAAAAAAAACTTTAAAAATGTATAAAGAGAAAGAAATGCTCTGCTGACCCTGGCTGCACACCAGCTCAAGACAATGCATATTGTTATTTCCAGTTGATGCTGAGGTGTATTGTGATGAGACTGCTCTGAAGTGATGCAGGACCATTTGGGCTGAATGTGCTGCGAGTAAATGAGCTGCTGCTTCCGAGGCCAGCAAAAGGAATTTCACAGCTCTAACAATAACTCGTGTCACATCAAGGAAAGAGTGGTCGTGCAGCCAAGACTCCTGGAGTTTATTTCCAGCTGCGCCACAGATTCATCAGCCAGCTCTCAGTCACTTGTATGTTGAGTGTCTCAAATATGGTCTTGTAATTTGGCCCCTCCTTGATTTTTATTGTTGTTGAGTCAAGCACAACTACCTGGCGAGACACTCCAACAGCTCTCAGCACAGACGCTGCTCTGCTGACATGGCACTTGGTAGGAATTTCTTTGTATTACAACTTTTTATTGCAATTTCTTCTCTTGCAACACACTGTGGGACTGCCGGTTGGCCATGCTGCCAAGTTCTTCATAGCCTGGGAGCCAGCAAGGCTTCTCAATCTCTCAGGCTTTTTTGGAATACGTACCTGGGAATGCATAATAACCCACTTCTATTCAGATCTGGTTTTGACTTAAACAGTGCTGATGGAAGGCACCCTCCGCTACCAGTTTTAATCTGTTCAAGGTCATTGGAAGCCTGTAGAGGAGCACCATTCCTTTATCGAAAGACTATTTCGAGACAACATTAGCCAGTCTATTCTATCTCAAGCCCCTAGCCTTTAGATATAATTGCTTTATTAAATGTCACAAATGCTCATTTGACTTAGATGGTGTCTCTCTCTCTCTCTCAAAAAGAGAGAATGTTAATTTAGACACAGAAAATGGCCCATTTGCTGTTGAATTCAAAGCAAATACCCTGTCTCTGACTCTAAACAGAGCCTCTTCTGTTGGAGTGTTTGCAGTAAGGGACATTTAAATGGCCTGAAACAAAGTCATTTTCTTTGTCATTATTACACTGGAGTTTTCTATCTCTCTGATTAGATTAGAATTGAATCTGGTTGAAAGAAATTGAATTTGTACATTTCCCTAATCATACAATCTTCAAACACTGAACTTTCTAGTACCAATTAGTCTGTCCTGATCGGAACGAACCTTCAGAGATGTCCCTATTGATGGGAACAAGGAATGAAAAGCTGTTGATGAAAGTGATGATCGATTGATAAACTGCCACCTGCATAAAAGCTCTCATGCTCTTTTCAGATGATTGAGTTTGTGGCATCTTCAGAGCTTCTCTGAAGCTGGCAAGTATGGAAAAACCTGCTGTTCTACTCTGCATTTGTGGGAAATTTGCATCTTTCCTTCTCATAATGATCATTAGGGTGGACTTGATGTGCCATAATATCTCTTGCTTGCCCTTGGTTGAATTCTGGGATTCTCAATTAACCAGGCTGGACAGTAGGAAGCCTGTTTAGCCTGCTGGGTCTTGTAAATCCCTTCCAGAAGTTTCTAATTGTCCCCGTGCCTTGTGGACCTCCAGAAATTTAATCCAAGACTGTCTTGGGCAATAAAATGCACAACTGTAATGCACATTTGTTACAACACTTGATTTATTTTTGGATGTTGATCTCAGTTTCCATCTGTCCCCATTTCCAATCTGGAAAACAAAACAAAACAAAAAAAAAAACAGATAAAGGTGTCGAAGGGCAATTCAGTGTCAGATCCTCCACCAACAAGCAGTGGTCATGTGCGAGCACATGAGCACATCAGCAGCACACATGATAAAAATTATCTTGAAAGATCGGTGCCGGTTCTCGGTCTGTAGCCGCTGTGGTTGTGACCCTACTGCTGTGGGCATCACGCAGAGTAGAAGGGACCAGGGATAGCGGATGAAAGAAGCAGGGTGGAAAAGCACAAGATTGTTACAGATTAGGGAGTTATCGATGGGAAGTTAATGGCAAGTATTCAAGGCAAAGGAGATGGTTTCTGACAGCCAACCAGAGTTAAATGACTGCTGAAGTGACATTAAATTAAGCTGGTTTTGACACAGATGTATTTACCTCTAGGTAAGCAGAGAATCACCTCACTGGGACTGGGGCCTGGGCTTTTTTTCAAGTGAAGAGTGGAGACATTAAGACAGTTTTAGTGACTGCTCAAATGGAATGTGTTTTTATATTGAGAAGGGCTGTTTCAAGGAAACATCTATCAAAAGGGGAAGAAAGATCTCGGGAAGCAGAAGCACTGTTAGATCAGAACCCAAGAGATGAAGTACAAGTTCATTGTTAGTGGAAGATGAAAGTAAAACAGAAGTCCAACTTTGAAACATTTGGCTTCATTATTCTTCATTTCTTAAACGATCAGAAGTGTCTCAGGTTATCTTGGCACAGTTTTTTTTCGCCCCCATTTTAGGTATTATTCCACAGCGGCACTCTCCCTCCACACTTGCTCGGGTTTGTGCTGCCTTGTAAACCTTTCTGTAGCTGTGGTGGCTGTACCTTTGCTCTGTATTTCACCCTGCATTCTCTAGTCAGGAAACACTCTTGTGACATACTGTGGGAAAACCTACTCAAGGCTCTTCTTTCCCTAGTGATGAGACATTGCCCTGCCAGGCCTAGATCCTTGGCAGTGTGATACAGCAGTACCAGTTAAAAATGAAAATAAAAATAAAAATAAATAAATAAATAAATAAATAAAAATAAAAAAAATACAAAATAAAAATGGTAGCTGTCCTGCATAAAATGAGCACTTAAGAATCCATCTGCCATTAACAGAAAGAGAGGGAGAGGCATTTCAAGGAGGGACGGCCCATGAGTTATGTCTAACCCTCAATGACTTGTCCCCATCTTCACAGATGATGGAGGAGTATAGACGTGTGGCATGATGGTAAATGGCAAAAAATGGATCCATTCAAAATGGCTAATCCTTTCAAGATGACTCTGGAGATGAACAGAAGTCCATAAAATTGGAGTTCAAGCAAGAAATCAGTGAGACTGGTGAACACCCTGGATCTTTACAACCAGGGAGGAATAGGGACGTTCTAGCAAAGCACCGTGATATGGTCGTTGCTTCTCCGATCCTCCAGGAAGGCCAAGCACAGGCTGGGACAACCCAGTGGTTACGACAGGCTGCTAAAACGGGAAGCACCACAACATCCAGCAGCAGGGTTCCTGGTTTCTGCTTGTATATCCCCGTTCACCACCACCCCAGGAGCTCATCCCCTGGAGCTCTGGCTGATGCAGCAATCCAGGGGTGTGTTTTAGGCAGAGAGGGTATTTTTCCCTGCCCTTTGTGTTGTAGCTCCTTGCGCTCCTTCTCCACCTGGTCTCTCCTGAAGGCACTGCAGCAGTACCCTGCAGAGGGAAGGCAAGAACAGCTCATCCTACATCAAACCTCAGTCACACATACGCATTGCATCAGATAATCTCCATGAACAGTGACTGAGAGAATGACAGTGAATTTTTGTAGCATTAGCAGTGGCTTTGCAGGGCTCCAGCTCAGAAAGTACTGAATGCCCAGCCACAGGCACTGGCTGCTCAAAGAAGTTGTTTTTTGCCAGCAGTTGGCAATAATTATTTTGTCTGTAATCGTGCGTTCACGTGCCTGGGTCTGATAGCAGTGGCCACAGTGGAGGTTTGCAAAGTTACATGAATAATAAATAGTCCCCTAAAAAAACCACTCTGTTTTAGATACCACGGACCCCCTGATCCCTGTTGTCAGCTTTGCAAAGTCTGAGATTCACCAGCACATTCAGCATCCTCTTGAATAATGATAATTCATCTGTGTTCACTTTGCTAAACTATCATATTTTATGGAAGAAGTTAATTAAATGGTGATTTGCACTTCCGCTGAACATTAAGCATTTAATGCAGATGCTCCAGTCATTGCCTGAGCTCTAAAGTGGGAAATGGCTTCAAAACTTCATATTTCCTTAAGAGGTTTAATGATGCTAGATCAGGCTATTTGCATACATACATATATGAGTATATTTTATACCAGCATTTATTGCAGACAAACCCAGCCTTCTTCTTACCATGTTCTCAAGAATATAAGGTGGGACATACAGATTGCAACTGAAGGGTTCTCTCTGGATGATTTGCCCCAGCCACCATTAAATTAATGGTCTCATTAATGAGAGATTTTCTAGGAAGGCATTAGAAAGGAACAGTTATCTACAGCAGGTCGTCTCTCCTATAATTTAGAAGAAATTAATTGGTAATAAATTAAGAATTCTAAAAATTAATTCATATACAGGAGTGGGGCTTATGCACATTGCCTTCAGCTGAAGTGCCACACAGTAAATCCTTTGCAAAGTAAATAATTGTTGGGATGGGGGAGGAAGAAGAAATTAATATTCATGTGCATTGGAGGGGATGCCACAGAGGTGAAATGTAAGGCAGCCTTTGGATGGTGTGCAATGAATGTTCTTCCTCTCTGAAATATGAATCTTCGTAGGAGGTAGTAACATAAAACACGAGATACTGCCAGGTGTCTTCCATCCTTCATGCTCCGGGTGGCCCTGACAAATTACACTGCTCTTGTCCAAATGGTCCTGTCTGCGTAGCAGGTCACATTGAGGGGCAGGCTTTCGCTTGCTAAGCAAATGGATGGCAGCGAAAACTTCTCTGTGTTTGTTTCTGCAGGGCTGCCATGCTCGTTTCTGTGCAGAAGTGGTGTAGAAGTGGGCTCTCAGTTTTACAGAACTTAGCACTTTTTTCCCTATTTCCCCTCCAAAACATTGGCTTTGCTTCAGTTTTGGAACGCTGTAAGTAAAAGTTCCCTTTAGTTCCTTTTAGTTCCTTTTTTTCTTTTTGAAGTTTGATGCTTCCATGTGAGGGAGAGATGGGGATAGAGCGGAGGTTTCAACACATCTTCAAAAGCAAAGAAGTTTCATTCTTTCCACCCCCAGTTATCACTTAAAAAAGAAAAAAAAAAAAAGCAAACTTTTTCTTTAAGTTGTTCTATTAATACTACTGAGTTTTCTAAGTGCCAAATTGTTTGGGTCTTTCCCTCCTCCCAGATTTGCACTCAGTCTGAAATATAAGAAGCTCTGATTTCTCATTCTACCCCAGGATTTTCAGATCTAAACTTCTTTCAGCTATTCCACAATAATCTTTCTCAAAAAAAAAAAAAAAAAAAAAAAAAGAGCTTAAAGTAGTTATTGTTGCATATAACAAATGCACTTAGAGTACCAGTTATGCTTTAATGTACATTAATTTTAGATTTGCTGGCCCTCTTCCAGCCAACCCAGTGTCTAGAATTTTTTAGAGTATGAAAAATTATTCACAGATATGCCATGCATTAAGTTAGTAAATGAATATAGGTTTGAATTCAATTTGTTTTAGCAAACTACTGTTATAAAGAGTCTAGTGTAGCGTGAATTATTATCCAGATTTATGCTTAGCATCTGACAAAATGTTAAGCTACTTTTTCAAGTATCCACTAATTCTAAATAAAGGCAGCACCATGCCATTCCTGCATGGTAGATCCCAATGCCAGCTTCACACTCCATCACATTTTTAACTTGATGCTGTTCCTGCCATTGATATCTTCCATTTCCAGGTGCTTCAGCACAGACAGGATTTATTCAGAGCCTGATCCATGCTGGCTAGCTCATTTGGACAGGTATCTGTGGCTTTTCAGTGCAAAATCAACTCGAAAGTGTGTTTTCCTCTGCTCTTCCCATGTCCTACACCCATTTCAGTGCAAAGGACCTGATCCTGGATGATTCTCTAAAGGCTCAGCATTTCTAAAGATAAAAAAGCCCCGTAGTATTTTTGGCTGGGGGAGTAGACCAGTGCCTTGCAATAGCCCACAGCAGTCGTGTCGGACTGGACCAAGAGAGCCAGTGCCCCTAAAGACACAGGGAGGAGCAAAGGAAGAGGGGACATCTCCCAGGCATTTAGGGAAGGAGGGAGAGGGGGATACAACACCCCTCCAGGGAAGCCATTCAGTGTCGGAGGAGCTGTGTCATATCAGATCTTTCCTCCTCAGCAGGCAACACAAGGGAAATGTTGGAGGGGGATGCTCCTTGCTCAGAGTGAAACCCAATGGTCTCATTTCAACCTGAACCCAGGGGGCTGGGGTGAGCTTTGCTTGTAATGTTGATTTTTTTATCCCAACATATGGTGTGTCTGCACAGAAAATTTATGCCTGAATGTGTGCTTTAAGCTCTCCAAAGTTGGGATGGGATGTGTCAGATGCAGGGCTAGGGGATGGGGACCATCACTGGCTTTGGGAGGGGTGGTAATTCTGTAACGTTATTGCCACAATAAGAGCAGGCAGCTGGCAGGAGATGCCCAAAACACTTCAAAAAATGATGGCTAAGGTGTGTGTCCTCTTCCAGAGGTCAAGCTGAATGAGCAAAGCTGCCTTACTGGCCATGGCGGCCAGTCATGGCGGCTCAGGGGGTAGAAAACTGTTCTCATGATTAACAGCTTCAGTCCCTGCTTGTGACTTATAAAGAGGGAAACAGTGGATTTACAATAAAGTTGTACTCATGCCCCATACACAGGCCCATATCTTCGCCTCCAGAGAGTAGCACAACACGACTCATGCACCGTTCACACCATTACGCTGCTCTTACAGTGGGCCTGGGTGTTTGATTAAACATTCACCATGCTGAGCTCCAGCCTCACCCTGGAAGGAAGCCACCAGCACATCACACCAGCATTGCAAGATTTACAAGGAGCAGATGAAGTCGAGTCCTACAATAGTTCATTATAATTAACAAAGCTGGAATTGCACTGGGCTTTGAGCTGTATATCAATGCTAAATATCTCATTACCAGTGTAAAATATTTATGCCTCATGGTCTTTATCACAAATGCAGGCTCGCAGTTAGTGCATCCTGGTCCAGAAGATGAATTCCAAGGAGAAAATGAACTGCTTGGATTAAAAGGCTGGCAGCCCTGCAGGATAAAATTCCTTACTGCACATGACCTCCGTGATGGAGTGAGAAAAGACAGCAATGAACGCACAGCCAGGGGCTGCAGAGTTATGGTCCTTGTAGGAGAACACTCTCCACTCTTCCCCTTTGCTGTCTCCTTGGGGCCAGATCAATCCCTGGGCTGTCACAGTTGGCAGCAATTTGTGCTTTTACTTCACTGAGGGGTGACAGGAGCTTCTTGGTCCAGCTCAAGCTGCCGTGGCAATTGCTGGTGCAGACATGTCTGGGAGCCTGAAGGCTTTCCTTGCAGCACAGCCTGCTCTCCCTCCAGCTTGAGAGTGGCTTGGGGCATTTCCAGGTGCTGAGATTGGGAAATGGGACTCATTTGGTCCCCAGTCAGAGGTGGGAATGTGCAGCTCCTGAGCACAGCCTTTCTCGGTCATATCGGCACCCTGTGCTCTCATCTCCAGCTGGGCCAAGGCTTCAGAGGCACCGCTGCCACGTGGAATGGAGAAGTAAAAGCTAACCTACGTTACACTTGTTAATATCTTCTCTGAAGAACAAGGGTCAAGCCCTGGGCAAAAGCTGAAACTCATTTTTGTTGGCTCAGCAGTGCATCACTGAGGGCTTAAATAATTTGGGGGTGTACGTGCTGTGCTGGAACTTGGAAGAGCTGCTTCCCTCTCTGCCACAGACTGGCTGTGCATTTAAGCGAGCAGTGGAGCCCCTGTTCCCCCCACTGCCCAGCCATTCAACAAGCAGCGATGTGCGAGGCTGGTGTCACGCTGTCCCCAGCCGCCAGCCTTGCAGGGAACTGATGTGCTAGCTGGGAGAGGGTTTGTGCTGGGAACTGGGGAACAGATTGATCTGGCCACACCAGCTTTCAGAAGTGAGCTGCTAAGCTGTTCACCTCAGCAGCATTTTAGCTTCCAAAAGCTGGTACAGCTGTTGCCAACGTACTCCAAAAAATGGGGCAATTTTTTAAATTCCAATTAGCCGGTGAACAGTTTTTGACAGAGGGAAGCTGGAAGCATGGAGGCATGTTTTGTATACTTGTGACATTTATTTGAGAGATTAGCACCTCCTAGTAAATAGGTATTAACTAAAATCTGTCTGAATTATGTTCCTAATTACTATTTCATTTGCAGTGGTGTTGTATTTATTACAGTATGCTTCTTGGGTATTTATTGTGTTATGTATTGGAGTGAGACTCTAGATGCTGAATGTATGTGCTAAATACAAAGGCTAATAAGCATTACAGTCAGTATAACTGCAAAACCCTTGATAGGAGTCAAGTCATTTTATTCAAGCTTTGGAATCTTCCTCTCACAGTAAATGTAAGAAATATCCCAGGTGCCTGCCTCTGTTTGCATCTTTCCATCTATTACTCAGTATGCTTTGTTTACTTCTTTCTCTCTCTCTCTCTTTTTTTTCTTTCTTTTTTTTTTTTTTTTTTTTGCACAATGCCCCAGTTGCCAATCCAAGCTTTTTTCCCCAGTAATCTCTCTCTGTTGGAGTTAGGGTTACATTGCCCTGTGCTTCTGCTCGAAATCCTGGAGGCATCACTATGCAATATTTTTTGCTATTTGATGTTCTTTTTTGAGGTGGACGTTCCCCTCCATTTTCTGCAGGCTGAATAAATCAACGTCTCTGGGTTTGGTTGCTGTATTTTTATTGTGATGAAATCCTCCAAAGGGGCCTAAGACAAAGCTGTGGATGGAGATCTAAATCTAAGGAGCCCATTCCAGATTTCATGCCATAATACACCGAGTCTTTAGGCAAACGTCACAGAGAGAGGACGACTATAAATCGCAGTTAGATGATTGTGCATTTAATGCTTCTCATAAACGTATAAAGTTTGTCTTCAGAAAGCTGTAATGAAGGAAAGCAGATTGAAGCCAGGAAGTGTCTTGTTAGCATGTGATGGAAATGTTAATCAGGAGTCTTTAAGGAGGATGTAATTAATTCATTCCCCACTCACTGCTGTGTGAGGGCCTGGGGACCAATCAGGAGGCAAAGGGCAAATCATTTGGAGGGGAGGTGGGAGAGTTGCTCTGTGGTGAGAGAGGGGACTTTGTGGGGTTGTTTTGGGTACTTTCCTTCCATTTTGTGGGTGCTGTGGTTGGCCTGGAGCAAGGACCTACCTGAAACCTGGCCTCAGTTTATGGAAATAGGTAAGTCATGGCATTGTTCTCAGCTTCCTCATCAGAAAGCTGAAGTAGTCATAGGTGTTTAATTAGCAAAACTCTGTAAGGGATACTGAGAAAGCAGTTAAATCATTTGAGGGTTCTTCAGCTAGCTTCTGATAAATACTTGGTCCTTCCTCTTCTCTTTTCTTTTCAGTCCCTCTCCCCACTGCTCCTCCACTGGTATTCTGTCTTGATTGTGTGCTCTGCCCTGTATTGACTACAGTCTCTCTGGGTCAGATAGAGGTTTCTGATCCTTGTTTGTGGAGTACAAGCTAAACTTGTTGTGCTATAGGAATGTCTTACAATAATAATTCTCTGTTGTATTGATTCTTATGGTGCGTCTTCCAAGCTTTGATTACACTGAATGCTAAGCTCCCTTGTGCTGTAGGCATTGGGGTGCATTGAGGTACCTGTAACCTTGCCTCTCTGGAAAGCAGCCCAGCTATGTGCCAGGAAAGTAGAATTAGATTTTGTTCCTCCCTGGGAATGAAAAGTGTAGCACTGTCTTGTTTCTATGTGAGCTTGGAAAAAGTCTGCAAATACATGCAGCTGCCCCAGAGGTCCTGACTGGAGCTTGTCTTGGGCTCTGCAGCCTCTTTCAGAGTCTGAGCTAAAAGAGCTGTGCTCCTTTCCAAATGAGTTTCATTTCCTTCCTTTTCTTATCGAAGGAAAGCGGAGCTTCAACTTTTATACTGAAAATAATGTCACTGTGTTCTAAATATCATTCTGTTTAGTAATTCTTGCTTTTCTCTAGTGCAAAGGGTTTTCAGGTATCTGAATGGAAATAAAAGTTGGAGTTTATTTCCCTTGGACTTAATCACTTTCATTAGTTACCATGTCTGGTTTGGATCTGAATTCCATCATTGTTATTGCACTCTTCACACTCTGCCTGAAGCCTCAGCGTTGTAATGGAACAAAAATTCCCAGTCCCTTGGGGTCTCTATAGAATATGACTCTTGTAACATCTGGGACTCTTCCACCCTGACAGATTTGCAAGTTCAGAGAGATTTTATTTTACTGGCTAATACCGCAGAAAATAATAAAACATGCAAACCAGTGAGACTGTAAACCAAACCCATTAAACCTGATTATTGCCAATTTGTGCCCAGTACCTGCGGCTTGTAGAAAGTTCTTGCCTGTGATTAACTGGCAATTGTTGTTGTTTATGTGTTTACTAGCTTGTACCCAACATATGCTTAATGGCTCTTCTGCTCAAGTTTTTTTTTTTTTTTTTGCTGTGGTTTTAATCTCTTTTTCAAATACACTGTGGCCACAGCAGTTGTAAACTCTATCTTCTCTGCAAGGTTTACTGAACTTTTTATAACATCTCTTCAATGACAGCCTTTGAACTGTTGTCCTCTCCTCTAGCACTGCCTTTGTCTGATGAACTGCAAAGAAAAACATGGCAGTGAGGACAATGATTGTGACAAGAAGTCCTGTATGAGGGCTGGTGGGATCAAGGGCAGACCCTTACGCGATGGCTGCTAGATCCAAGCATCACCTGGGCAGTCAGGAAAATATTCCAGCTACTCCAGAGACAGCTGAGAGTTTGCTGCTCTTGCTGAGAGAAGACAAATTTAGGTTAGTTCATAATCTGAATCTTCCCGCGCTTGAAATGAGTTGTTTGATTCTGGATGTGGGATGCTGTATAGGAAGACGTGTTCTTCACCTATGTATAAAGGTGCCCAAACACCTTCATTTAGAGCCTTGGTGTTTCCAGGGAACTCGGACTCACAGAATATCCTGAGCTGGAAGGGACACAAGGATTACTGAGTCCAACTCCCAGCTCCACGCAGGACCACCCTAAATCTGAGGGCATTGTCCAAGTGTTTCTTGAACTCCAGCAGGCTTCGGGTTGTGACCACTGCCCTGGGAAGCCTGTTCCAGCACCCAACCACCCTCTCAGTTCAGAACGTTTCCTTAACACCCAGATTGACCCTCCCCTGTCCCAGCTCCGTGCTGTTTCCTCTGGTCCTGTCGCTGTCCCCAGAGAGCAGAGCTCAACACCTGCCCCTCTGCTCCCCTCGTGAGGGGGCGGCAGGCTGCCATGAGGCCTGCCCTCCCAATAAAAGCTCATGGTGTGGCTCAGCAGGGAGAATCAGCGTCCTAATGTAAGGAAGGAGTCCAGGCTTACTGTGCAAAGGACCTGGTGACTCTCAGACTGCTGCTGGTCTGGCAGTGGGACTCCTGCTCCCAGCCTGTCTGTGTCTTTTACCTGTGGACTGCTTGGGCAAAGTAGGAGCTGGGACTGGAAATCTAAATTGTTCCTTCTCTGTGCCTTATGGCTTCCTCTTCTGGTCACCTGGATTGCAGCTGGGAGAAAATGTGCCCAAACCAAGGTTGCTGTGAAATACAGTCACAAACTTCTGAGGACCAAAGGTGCTGAGCCCAGTGTGGTAAGCAAAGCTGGTCAGCTTTCAGCAGGGTGTTAACTTAAAATACTTGGGTCCTTGAATGCATGCTATGTTTCTTGCTCTTCATATCTTATTCCATTGATGTTAGTTTATGCTTATTTGAGAGACCTCTCCTGTCCTGCTTGGCTGGAGCCTCAGCCTTTGATGAGCACTGACCACTTACAAGCACACCTGGAGCTGCTCACTGCAGCTCTGGCCCTCCAGGCCATGGCCATTGCAGTAGTTGCTGTCTTCTTAGCCAGGAAACCAGTATTTCTGCTCACGTTTTAAACTTGAGTCAGTAAGAAATGCAAACTATTACTTCAGTGTCTGTATTTCTCTTACAGGGCTGGAGGAATGTTACCTTTGCTTAGTTGGTAGAATAGATATATTCCATAATTCTTCAGGGAATTAATATTCACGTTATTAACTTTAACATATTGCTCTCAGTTCCACATCTTTTTGGTTTAACAAGCAGTTGCAGACTCAAAATGATGAGCTTGGTTGAAAATGTTGCGCCTCTCTTTGGGGTCTGGGGACTGAGTTTTACCAATTAAAGTGGAAATATGTTTGAACTGCGTAGTGGAAAATCAACATCCAAATTAGTAGCATGCAAGATTAAAATTACTGCTGTAGGAGGACCTCACCGGAGGTGAGTGCAGCCCCACCTCAAGGAGGCTGTCTGAGGTCAGGTCTGTCTGAGGGTACCTGTTTTTTTTCTCCCTTTGCATAAGGCTTGTCCCTGGGGAAGCTCATGGCTCTGACCAGGCCAGAACATCCCTGTTCAGTGCTGTTGCCAGGCTGCACCTCACAACTCTGAGGGAGATGCTCTTCTGGGGGGTCAGTGCCAGGAGGATTGGGTGCAGATGGATGGAAGTGGTAACCCCCCAGCAAGTTCTGGCAATATCTGCAGTCAGTCCTGCTTTTTCGGGTCACTTCAGGTGGATTTTTGGGTGGGAAGAGGGGTGCTTCTTGTATATGGCATGAGTATCTTGAGAGAGGTCCTGTAGATACTGTGCAAGTCCAATGGCTTTGGGAGGGTCAAAGGTACAGCCCCTTGCTTTTCTACAGAGTCACTGAAGGCTTGTGCCAGAGGCATTCAAAAAATAAAAATAATAAATCTAGACCTGCTTTCCAACATTCCGATTTAATAGGTACCTTCATGCCTCTTATCCACTGCTGAAGTACAATATGTGATGTTCTGGGAAGAACCTTCAAACCAACAAAGAAAACCTCTCCCACACCTGTCCTGGGAGAGGCAAGGTTCAGATGCTCCTTCCCTGCCAACTGGATCCTCTTTAGAAGGATGTTCTTCCCAGTAGGATATAAAAAATATATCTCTATCACCTTCCTTATCTGAAGTTACTTGCACCTGCTAATGTGGCCTCAGTCGTCTTCCCTTTGTCCCTGTTTTTTTTGTTTCCATGAAGGATATAACTTTACAGTGCGTTGATGGAAAGCTGCAGTGACATTGAACTAAAATGTTGCTGGGTAGCTTATTAGAATTGGCAGCAATAATCATTAATAGGTGACTTAGGAGTCTGAAGCCTTTTAATGGGCAACTTACCAGGAACCTGCTTCTGGAACATATTTGTGGGAATCTTCTACCTTAATTCAAGGTAATAGTTGCTTTTTTAATCTCTAGAAAGTACTTGGAATGTGATATGAACATCTAAGAACAATGTTTTTAAAATATAAAATTGAAATAAAGAATAGTCTAACCTTTTGAACAAGGTAGCCTGTTTTCCTTTGTAGTAAAGGTGGATTTGCTTTGCCCCTGGGTTATTGTGTGGCACTGAGTTTCATGGCTATAGTCCGTGTTGCATTTTTAAGATATTTTCCCCTCCATGAGCACAAAATTGTTGCTCTTTCAATGTCCAGGTGTCAGTACTGCTGTGAGCTCTTCTGTCCTGCTCTTATTAACCTTGAATGACTTTTGCTTCTGAAGCCGATGCACTTGGTCCCTTCCAGCTCACCACCCATATGTATGCAATTGCATAAATAAAGAAATAAGCTTTCACACCATTAAATTCAAGGAACTGATGCATTTCAAATGCAGAAAACAGAAGCAACTGAGTGTCTTGCTAATTTTTACACTAATTTACACCAGAGGGAATAAGAAGTCTCTTAAATCAGATGCTAATTTTGTTTACTTAACTTCCTAGTCAGCACAATGACCTTTCATCCACGAATAAGAACAAATTAGCGCAGAAGTTCTTTGCGGGAGACTGGAGAACTTGCCTCAACCTGATACTGAATAATACCCAATTAAATCTACTTCTAAACAACTCTGCCTTCCCTCCTAGAAGGAAGTTTCAGATAAAAGAACAAAATGATATGCCTTTTATTTGCCACTTTACGAAATCTCTTCACGTAATGCAAACAACCCTAACCCTAGTGTGTCTGATACAGGATTTGCAATGCTCTCGGTTATTGGTAAGAGGATAAGAAGCTTATTGCTGTTTATCAGGAGGAGGATAAAAGATCCCCTGCTCCCCATGCTAGGAGGGGAATGGATTTCCATGTTTATCAACAATCAGGGGAAGGTGAGTGGGAGGGAGATAGCTTGGTAACAAAGCTGTAAAGACACAAAAATTAGGTGGAAGAATAGGAATTCTTCATATTTGGTAACAGGATAAGAGACATTGAGCATGCTCTTTGGTGAGATAAGAAGCTTATACTGAAATGAAAGTGTTTTTTGGTATCGAGACAGATTCAGAGGCCTCCTGATGGTGGGGAGGCAATTTAACAGCTACCTGAGGATTTGCAGAAGGAATCGAGGGGCTCCTGAGAAGCAGCACCAACCCTGTCTGTACGTGGTGGAGAGTGTCTGGCCCTCTGTGGCTCTCTGTGCTTGGACAGGTTTGCGTTTTCCCATTGATTGTGGATGGGAGACCTCCTGGAGACCCTCAGACAGTCACAGCTGACAGAAAGCAAATGAAATGACAGTTTTGTGGGTTTTGACTGTTCTGTTTTTTTGACAGTTGTGCCTTTGGTGATAGTGGATGTGATGCGGTGCTGGCCAGGGAACAGCACCTTCGAACCTGGGGCACACGGGGCTTGAGAGAGATTTGAAATGGAGACATCTCCAGCATCATCCCTCTGCCCCTCAGGCTCTGTCCAGACCACAAGTTCTCTTCTCAAAGGCAAAATCGAGCTCTTTGCCCTCAGTCTGGGAGATGTTGAGGAAAAGCAGAAATCCAGACCCACCCCGTGTATTCAGAGAGATGTCTGCCCCTTCCTCAGTCTGGAGGTAACAACTCATTTCCTTAGCTATGCTCTTGTTGACTTGATGTAAATTTAATATCCTTGGCTTGCAGTGACATAAAACCAAACAATTTCCAGGCATTTGTCACACAGTAAATGAGAGAGACAGTGCAGCAGGGTGCAGAACACTTGATTCACTGAACTGTAAAGGCAGCTGCCCAAAGCACCATATTCAAGTGCTTGGCTGGAAGAAAATGGAGCGAAGCAGGTGGCAGGAGGAGAAGAGTGCTACCATGCACCTTGACAGTGCTCTCTGCATCAGGTGCTGGGGTGCCTGCAGGGCTGGGTGGGCAAGTTAATAGCCAAATGTAGCTAAACATTAAATCTGCAGCACAAGTCTTGTTTAAAATATGCTTGGTTCCACTGCTGGCTGTCTGTTTTAGATATAAATGGCTTTCTGCAGCAGCTGGACTGGTGGAGTGGTGACCTCTAAGCCATCACCTGTGTTGTGTTTAATGCAATGTCTTGAACTTCTCTGGTGCTGGCTGTCCTTCCACAGCCTGTTTCCCCACTGGGCTTAAAAGAGACATAGGGGTTGGAGGAAAATAATCCTTAAGTGTGTGGCAGAGGGGTGTGAACAAACAGTGAGATCCTGTACTCAGCATGCTTTTAGAGAGGTCATGCTGCATGTTTCCATTTTGGTCCCAGATGCTGAAGTCCCACAGCCATGTGAGATGTTGGAGTTGATGATTTTAGAGGTCTTTTTCCAACCTAAATGATGCTGTGATTCTACGTCCTCCTCTCTGAAAGCTGCTGCTCCTCCCAGTAGGATCTGGGGGCCGTGAGTCAAAGCTAATCCTATTGTATTTCCAGCTCTCTTCCCCTGTGCCTGTGTGAAGCCATCTGTCCGTGCACTGCACAGGTCACTGAGCGCCTTACCCAGAGACGAGTCCAGTTAATCCTTCCTGTTGCAGTAGGGCCAAGAAGCCAGCACAGCCTGGGACTACCGCGTGTACCTGTTGGTGCAACGCAGCCTGTGGCCACCCTCACTGAGGGGCTCGGGGTTAAATCCCTGCTCAGGGCTCTCTTGCTCACCCCACTGTGGACGTGGGACTCGCATCCAGCTCTGGAGTGCAGGTCTTCTCAGATAAGAGTTGAGCTTTGGGCTTCTCTCCAGTTGGGTATGGGGAACAGATTCCTGCCTTGCTTATCCTCCCCTTGACACGGCTTCCAGCTTGGAGGATATGCTCCAAACTCAACTGGTTATCAAAGGGATCCAGACGACAAGGAGCGGAGCACGGCTTCTGGCAGGAACTAGCGCTGTGCTTTGGCCTCTCCAAAGGATCACAGAGTGGTTGCGGAGCTGCTCCTGGGGCTGGCAGCAGACCAGGCTGACAGCGCATTTATTTATCAGTGGCCAAAACTCCTGCACTAAGTCTATCGAGGTGCCCAAGCTGTTTTCTTCCTGGATATTGGTCTGTGAATTGTGGGGCGTTTATTTTTAGATGTGCCCGTTGGTTTTAGGGAGTAGCAGAGATGCTGCAAGCTTGTCCGCTCTAGGCTTTGTTCCCTGTTGCTGCATGCCAGAGTTTGACCCTAAATCCCCATCCAGATCTGTAGGTTCTTGGTCCCAATGCCAGGGCCTGATCCTGCAGTGGGATCTGTGCTCACCTGTCAGGAGGGTGGTGCAGGGGGGACATCTGCCACCCCAACTGAGGGCACAGCAGGTGAGCATGCTGTATTGCTGTTCTCCAGGAACAAGAGCAGTGCTGGCCATCTTCTTGAATTTATTTAATGAGATGCACACTGGGAAGGGAAATGGGAGATCTCTGCAGGCTTTCTTGTGCTGGCTGGAGGTGAGGACGGTGCCTGGGTCCTGCTTCTGCTCCCTCCTTTGGAAAGGATACATCACACAAGGAAATGCTTTCCTGATGCCAAAGGTTGAATCTTTTATTTCATTTATTTTCCCCACTTGCCAGGGTTCAGCTGAGCCTTTGTGCTCGCAGTCTTCACCCAACTGGGAGCATGAACAGCTGGGGGTACAAACCCTGAGCACCTGGGGCATCTGGACATGTGTCACCTACTGCGGGGAAAACAAAAATAATAAAAAATAATCACCAGGACCCACCTCAGTGAGCTGCTGTGCCAAAAGTGCCCCGTGTCGGGAGGTCACTGGTGTGGCTCTCCCTGCCCTGCTGCCCGCAGGGGAGCTCACGTTTCCCACTTCCAGATGAATCTCTCTCTCTGGAGTCGAACTCCAGCAAAGGAATGAATTGCTCTTACAGCCTGTTAATGAATTTCTGAAATAAGGAATTAATTACCGTCTGTCTAAATTAGAGTTGTCCTATCCTTTGAGATCCATCTTTTTGATTCTAATTAATTTTAAAAATTACTTTTAGAGTCTTCAGTAGAGATTCTAATTTATTTTACTCTAATATTATTTCTCTGATAAGCAATTTAATTTTTAGATCGGAATCCGCCTAATCTCAAATTTGTCACACAAACTCTGCTCTCTAAGATACTGTTTACAGCTTTTTGGAGATGACAGATCATGATGCACAAATCACTCTTTCTTCTTTTTCCTTTTAAACACCTGAACGTGTGCGCTCAAAGGAGATTAATTGAAACCCTTCGCTGAGCTATGTTTAGGAAAGATCCTTAATATTTTAGAACCAAAAACAAATATTAGTTATAAAGCTTCTCTAATTGCACTATTTCATGGAGAAAAATGCATGTCTAATTTGCTTTTTTAAAACGAACATTTGCTTTATGGGTATTTGCCAGAGTTTGACAGTTATGTTAACTGGCTGTTTTTATTAACTCATGTTCTCAGCATCGAGTGCACTGGCAGCTGGGGGAAATTCAAATATCAATTTTACGTTCTTATCAAAGCTGCTATCCCATAGGCTGCAATAAACTGCATGGCAAGCTTTACCCTCACTCCTGAATTTGTCTTGTATGAGTTTTAGACTCCTAAGCATTATTTTTTTTCTTATTGTAGTGCTTACCCCAACTCAGCTGAGACTGGGGCTCCTGATGTGCCAAGTGCTTCTTCCCTGGTGCCTTCAGTCCAAGCACGAAGGCTGTGAAGGGCAAGTGTTAGCTCCCTGGCCCATCTCATCCTCTGCTTGGTGGCCGTCCCTGGCGAGGACAAGGCTGGGTGTACAAGTGACACTTGGAGATCGCAGGAGGGCAGCTGGTACCACAGGCTGGGTCTGCATCGTGGGTGGTGTGTAGGCACACGCAGCTCTCTCTATGGGCGCTTTGATTTTTTTCTCCTGCCAAACACAAATGAAATTTGGTAAAGGTTTAAAAACACATTAGCAAGAGACAGAGATGTAACCTGAAATCTCACAGTGCCTGCCAAAATTCGTGCAAAAGCAGCCCTAGAGAGTCCTGGAAGTCTTCCTGGTGACTCAGAGGAACTTTTAATAAATCCCCTGTGGAGACTACAGCTGCCAAGTGCCTGCTCTGCTGCTTCCCTGCAGCCCTTCCATGCCCCACCCTGGGGTACCTGCTGCATCCTTTTTGTCCCTAGTGTGTGTTGCAGAGCACTGGTGTAGTGAAGCTGATGGAGCTGCTTGGCTGTGCCTCTGCTCCTTGTGTAGGGCAGACCCCTACCTGTGAAACCTGGGCTTCCTACATCAGTATGCAAGTCAGGGAAGAAAGTCCTGAGTCACTTTGGACAATTTTATGTTATAGTTTGTTTGGGTTCTTAAGCTCCTTCTATTTGTATTTTTTTAATTCCCACCTGTGTGTGGCATTGGATCTTGGATTCTAAGAATCCCAGATGCTTAGCAGATGGTTAGCTTGAAAAAATAATCAAAGAGGCAGCAAAATTCTGTGTTCATGAGCTCCTATTTATTTCAATCTGGTGTTTTGCCTCACAACAAGACTAATAAGCAATTACTCCAGCATCTCAAATGCTTATGCAGTGTAAATGCATCTGTCAACCAGATTCAACATCATCAATAAAGCTGCCAAAGCTGTTCATAATTCAATGATATATGCTTTGAGCATCTTTTTTGAATATAATTTAAAGATTGCAGTCCTATGATTCTGACATTATTTTGTATGTGTTTAAAATACCTCCAGCTGGAGAGGTCCGTGCCTCGTGTCACTTAATCACCTCTGCCTACGTGGACCACTGGCGGCCGTGCCATTTGGCTTGCGTGTCAGTCCTGCTTCTTGGCTGTTCTCTGACAGGGCTCCCACAAGGACTCCTGGGGCTGCAAGCGTCTTTCAGGGATTTGCGGCCTTTCATTCCTCCTTCCTCTTCTGCCGAAATTTCCCCCATGTGCGGAATTTCATTGCAGCGCTACAAGCCCTGAGTGCTGCGTGTGAAGAGAAGTCCTTGACAGGGAAGCTGTGCTCTGCAATATACCTTGGGTATTATTCTTTTTAATGTCTAAAGACATCTGGCTGTAAGAAACAGGTTGCTGTGATCAGTCTCCGCATATATGTGCATGTCTTAATTGCTTTCTGGATCTCAACCCAATTTGACAGAAGTGTCCCAAACACGATGCTTTCATTAATACACATGAATGAATTGCGGTGCGTTTCTGCAAACTGGCACCTAGCCTTAGTGTTGAAGTTATTTAACAGTAGAATCCAGCACACAGGCAGTGAGAATCTCGCCTCCTTACACCTCCATCTCCCAGCCTGCATCCTTCAGTTATGCAAACATTTCATATTGTTATATCCCATCAGTGCTTGTGGAAACAGGCATACTGCAGAGAGAGACAATATTCGTGTCCCAGCTGGAGGAAGAGCACAGCCCCACAAGCTCAGCCATTCATCAGATCCCAAAACATCCACATGGGAAGGGCCATTGTGGATGTCCCAGCTGCTGGAAACTCTTCCAGCAGATCTAGCAGCTCACCCCAGGGCTCTGGGAGATGGCCCTTCGTCAGAGTCAGTGCTGTTGGGGTGGTGCTTTCGACCCGGGGCACCACACTTGAAGAAAATAGGAAGCGTTTTGTATGGCAGATGTTGGTTGGTGCCCACCAGTCACTGGTCTGGTGTGGGGGGACCGAGACCTGCCTGGGGTCCTGGCTTCAACACCCATCCACTGCCCAGCGGGCAGCTTCTTGGCTGTGGCCAGAGGCCTCAGCGTTGCCCCACAGCACCGAGCACCTCGCAGCCCCGTGCTGGGGTGAGCACTGTCCTCCTCCATGCTGGTACCAACAGGAAGGGCAGAGCTGGGAGCGTGGCACAGTCGGGTCCTTACCAGTTGCCCTGGTTTACCACCTGGTTGAGCTCATCCATCCGCCTGGGGGTTTTGTCACCCAGGGGATGCTGAAATTCCCTCTGTGGTTTAGGTTCCCCATCCCAGCTTGTTGGAGCTGCCGTCACAGTGGCTCTGGACGGGCTTTGCTCAGCTCCCCTCCTTGGTCTCCCCTCTGAGGGGCAGAAACCAACATTTTGCCATTGTGTAATAGGTTTATCGTCATCTCCTCGTTTCCCAGCTTTCCTTTGGCTGCCCGTGTGGCGGTTTGCTGTCAGGGCACTCTCAACCACTTGCATTTTCCATGTGCAGTGCACGTACTCCGGCCCCAAGCAGAGCAGCTCATCAATCGCGAGGCAGCGATGCTCACTGCGGTTTGGCTCCTTCTTATCTCTGCTACCAAATTCACGCAGCCCCTCAGCCACGTGCTTTTATTTGCGGCTCAGAGGAGGGATTGACTGTTCCTCCCGTCAGGATCATTTCGTGTGAGCCAAAATCCTCTGCTCACTTCGCACGCTGGCTATGCTAATTTACTCTGCCTCTGTTTTCCCGCTACCTACTGGTGTGAGCTTCTCTTCCTTTTGGTTTGTGTTGTGCCTTATGCCAGAGCTAATGCAGTACAGTTTTCTGAGCAAAGAGAGATCCTGATGACTTCTTTAATTTTTTTTTCTTTTTTTAAGTCTGTGTGAATAAGAACCTGAGTCTGTCGGTGCAGGAGGCAATGCACAGTTTAATTTCTCCGCTCTCTCAAGTGTGTCAGTTCCCGAAGCTGGGGGCGGGGGGAGAAGAGCTGGTTAAAGCAGCCTGCTAGGAGCGGTAGTCCAAGGTTAGGGAAAGGAAATGTTTTAAAACTGGTGATTTGGGAAAGGGATGGCTCGGCTTTGGGCGCGACAGAGCAGGGAGGGTGCGAAGGGAGGAAGCCCGAGGCAGGGCACCCGCGCTGGGTGTGCAGGCGGTGCCCGGTGCCAGCTGGTGGGCTGCACACAGTGTCTGTCTGTCTGTCCGTCTGTTCTCCCGACCAAAACCTCGGCCACGGGCTGAGCCGTGCCCATGCAGGTCTCTGATGCTCCCTGGGGAGGGCTGTGTCCCATTGCCTGCCTCCTGACGTTTCCATTTTCAGAGAGACTTGGAGCGATTGCGTGCTCGTCTTTCCCTGTGACATCGCAGAAGCGTCTTGGCTAAGGTTTTTGCTAAGTGAGCGTGTTTTGTCTCAAAGGTGATTGCTTTATTAACCCCCAGGAACAGGACAGATTGTTGTGATTGACCATAGGCTGTGTTTGGGGCTCTCCATTCCTAGATTCTCAAAAAGTAAGGTGCTCATCTAACGAACGTTGGGAAGGGGTCAGCTGGCTTGTGTGTCTCAGCAGTGGGCTGTAGTTTTTATATATATATTTTTTAATATTATTTTTTGGTCTGCTTCCCTGGTGTTTTGCACATAGTTCCCATTCCTGCTGGGGATGGGTCCCCCTGTTTCTAGACACACACGTTTGAGCTGGTCCTTTGGGGTCTTCCATGAAAATAGACTTAAACTCCAGGTTCACCTGGAACATCCTCCATGAAACTGGTGAAATTGAAGGCTTATCGGAACACCAGCCATGGACAGTGAATCCAGAATTCACCATTGGGCTTATGAGGAGCTACAGCATCATTTCAGAACGAGTATTTTTATACAGGTGATCACAGTGCCTAATTTTACTCCATTTCATGCTTTTGCAGCTAAGGATGATTTTAAGGCCAGGGACAAAGTGGAATCGTGACAGTATTTTCCCTCTCCCAGCAGCCCTGTTAGAGCCCTCAGCTGTTAGACCCAGCCTGCTTTTACAGCCAAGAGGTCCGAGGGAGAAAGGCGACAGGAAAATTTAAACATTTTATGAAGTATTTTACAGAAGGGCGACGTGGCGTGCGTCGGCTGGTTAATAGTGTGGCGTAAGTGGTGCTGGGACTCAGTGCAGTCACTGCCCGAGCTCATGGTAGTAAAACCTTTAATTGGCACCAGGTTGTGGGGTTTAGTGGGCCAGATCTTGTCGCTGTCACGCAGGTGACTGATGCCCCGGTGGGGAAGGAGGCCTGGAGGCTGCGGCCTCTGGTGGAAGAGCAGCAGCACGGGTTATGGGTCGATGTGTCCCATGTACTTGGGTGAGAGAAGCTCCAGGGGTGACTTCTTCATATAGGACGGCGTGGAGGTGTCTGGGGAGCCTCAGCCCTCGGTCTCGCTGAGGCTGCTGCCCGGAGGTCTCCCGAAGCCACGTCAGCAGGCAGGGCACTGCTGAGAAACGCGGGCCAGAGCTGCAAAACTGCTCCCGAGCTGTGAGCCTGGGGGGAAATCAGCAGAATGCCAGAGACCTTGAGGGTCCACGGAGAGCGGATTGTTACAGGGCTGCTCCAGCTGCATGAAACTTTCATGATGCTTCCGAGTTTCCCCGTGCCGAGGCTCGGCGTAAATTCTGCGCCGTTTGGGGAGGTTACCAGGCCAACTGACTGCATATCAATCTTTCTCTCTGCATTATCATCAGGTGTAACTAAAAACAATCAAGGAGCGTGTGCATGCAAGCCTGCATTCAAGCGGACATAAATGCAAATCTCCTTCCTGTTCTGCAGGGTGAATTCCATCAAACAAATTGGTTTTGGAGTGGAAGCTAGCCCTGTTTCTGCTTAAAGTCACATTTTTCCAGTAGAAGAGGTAGAAATGTCAGCTCTCAGGACCATATACGTCTCTGCCTTTGCACCAACAAAAAATAATCAGGCTCCAATCAAAACTTGTCCCCTCTTATCTTGACAGTTGTTGACGATGATGGATGGAGACAGGTTTAGAAGATCAAATGCGAGACAATCTGTACTGCATTTCAAACCACCTAAGGCTTTTAAGTGCCAATGTGACATCTGGTGGACTCGGTAACACGCACCACACTCTAAAACGCCTCTGCTGTCCCCATCAACCCTTATTTACCACTGTTATAAATTAACAGCTTTCTCCAAGATATTTTAATGTGTTATCCCACATGTGTACTTTGTGTGGCTCTCTGTTAGGGATAGGCTGTTGAGTGAAATTATAACCACATGATTCTTTTTTTTTTTCCCCCTTAACCACCAGTGGCTTGCTATTTTTTATTATCTTTTCTGCCTGGAGGAGTTTCAGAACAAAGTAACTTTTAAAAATCAAAGCTTTTCTTTAATGCAGTGTCTGGAGATAAGTTTATTGTGCTTTTATGGGATATGAGTAAACACATTTCTTCAATTTGTTCCCATCCCCCAAAAAATTATCCTGCCAGGGACATTAGGCAAAAAAGAGTACTGATGGAGACTGCAGAGCCCCGGTGTGTGTCCGTAGGCAATGTTGGTGGGTGTGATGGTACAGTCTTTTTTTCCCATTTTGTTCATGCTTTGAGGGCAGGAGGATACGGAAAGGGCAGTGGGACCTGCAAGTTTAATATCGGGCTGTCAGAGCAGGCTGTTGTGTCTTTTTGCCAAGTAGTACTTTGGGATCACAACGTGGATTTCACAGCATAAGTGATGCTGGAGGGAAATCACGAGCAAAGGGGCTCAAATCGTGCTCGGGGGAAGCGGAGAACTCGCCTCTCCCGCTCACAGCAGGACCAGCCCACAACGGAGTTATTTAACTTCTCATTACGTGACTGCTGGAGAATGCATAATTTGCTCTGATGACTTGAGGCGAAGCAGGTTGTTTTTTCACATCTTTGACATCATTTTTCAAGGCTGCCACCATCGCTTGCCGCCTCAAGGGCCAGCAGGGCTCAGAGCCGAGCACGGGGCCCCTGCCTGCTGGGGTGCTCGCAGAGGGGCTGGGAGGAGAGGGGCAGAGGATGGATGCGGCACCCCTGGGAGCAGTGCAGGAGGGCAGCAGCGTGCGATTGCTCTGAGCTGCACCATTGGCAGGGCCGATGTGTTCGTGAAGCCTTATCGAACTGCTGTGCCTGCGTGCTTCGCCCTGCTGAGCCCAGAGGGGCTGGAGGAGGGCTGCGGGGACGGGGCAGCTCCCCTAACCCCCCTGCAAGAAGGGTCTTTCTATTTATACACCACATCCGTACGGAGGGATGGTTTTCCCTATATGAGATGTGGTGGGGTGATGAAAGGCTCAGCCCCTCCTCATTGTGCAGCCGGTCTCCACCCCAGAGATCACAGCTGAAGCGCTCGTACGGCTCCTTCCCCTGCGTGCCCGTGGTACAGACACAGGGCAGCATTTACGTCTTCTAAGAAAGAGGATATCCACCCAGTTTTTGGCTGCTTTGTCCCCATTTCTCCTGCCCCTTCCAGTCTGACCCCAGTATGACTGTGGCCTCAGGCCCCCTTCCCTCGCCGGGGTGGCAGCAGCATGTTGGGCAGGAGGGGAAGCCGTAAAGAGCGAGAGGTGGCCTGCAGGCCGTTAAATTTTCCACTTTTCTGGGCATTAATACCATGATTGCTCTGTCTAAATAATGTCCGGGCTCCGGCTGCTGCATTACCTGTCTTAAGCGTGATTTACTGCCATAATAAATTAGCCCTTAAGCCAAAGAATCAAAAATAATCGGCCTTATATCTTGGTCCCTGTTTTATCCACCGTTCCTTTTCTCCCTCCACGTGGCCTCTTTCGCTCTTATTCATCCTCTAACGTGTTTCTTGCCCTTATTCCCTCTCGGTGGCCACTTTCTGATGCTTTTCCATTCCTTGTGCTCACTTGGGCACTGACGGGCTGGCTTGCTTGTCCTTCATGTTCTCCCCTGGAGCTGTCTCAGGCTGCCGCGGATGGCAGAGCAGGAGGGGAGCTCCTGGGGGGGCTGGAACCGGCCCCTGCCCACCGCTGCGGCCCTGTGCATGGGAGGTGATGGGCAACGGGGGGGCTGCCGGGCGGTGGAGGCTGGCGAGGATGTCAGCGCTGCAGTGGCGTTTTAAAAGGGCTTTAAAACGAGGCATGCGTCTTATTGCTCTAAAATAATATCAGGGGACCGCCAAGCATGAAATACAGCAGGGAGAGGGCCCTTTTGTTGGCCTATGAATTTTCTGCGCCTTTTTTTGTGTGGTTCTGCTTCGTGACTTTAACCCGCGGGCTTTTGACACCGTGCTCAGCAGCACGCACCCTCAGTCCGGTGACCTTTCGGTGTCACCAGCTCCCACCGCGCGGCAAGCTGTCTGCGCCCAGCGCCCCGGGACAAGGGGACAAGGGGGCACCCAGCCTTCAGGCAGGAGAAGGTAAAGGTGTGGCAGGGGGGGAAGGTGGATTAAGAAGGGCAGATCCGGCAAAAAGGCTCAAAGACTTGCTGACGGTGACCTGGGTTCGGCACCACGAGCTGCTCTGAAAGCAGTTGCAGCGCAGGGCACGCAAAGAGGAGTGGCTGAGAGAGGCTTGATTTATCTCCTGAAGCAAGAGAGAATGGGTTCAAAAATATGCATACATGCGTGTGCATATGTATATCTTTATATTTATGCAAGCACAGATACCAAAAGGGACGGAGAGATGGTGTGAGCTCCGTGGCTGTTCGGTGACGCTGCGTGGTGAACAACTTCGCCGCGCCACCAGCACTGTGTGTGTCGTGCTGAGCGCAGCAGCTCTGAGCTGGTTTATTCAGCAGAGTATAAATGGGACTGCTTCTGCTGTTTAGTTGCTCTGAGGTTTTTTTTTATCCCCCTCCTTCCTTTAAATAAATGGGCATTTTCTTTCTTTTTTTGAGCTGCTAATGTTCATTTTGCGTGCGGGCACGCGGCTCCAATCCTGTTTGAGAATGCACACAGTGGAGTGCAAAAATAAAGATTGCATCTCATGCATAATGCATGCCCCAGCAACCCGCTTTAACAAATTACCCAAGTAGACTCCTCTGATGGGGCTAGGGGGGAAGGAGGGGAGAAAAAAAATATTGTAGCAAGTATCTTTCTAAAGAAATGACAAGATAAACACACAAAAAATAAGCCTGCAGAGCTTTTCTTGAGAGGGGCCAATTCAAAACCCAGATGTGGCGCTGAGCAGCTGGTCCTGCAGCCTCGGGGTGGCCAGGGGGAGCCCGGAGCTGCGGTGTCTCAGGACCTGATTTTGTGTTGTTAGGATTAGAGGAGAGGCTTCCCGCGTAGCCAGCCAGGAGAAGAGGTTATTTGTTGGTTTATTTATCGCTTTCGATTTGCTGGTTTGCGGTGATGCATTGCAACTCTGTTGGTTTTGTGCTGCTTCTCTGGAGACGGGAGCGAGCCATGCAAAATGCAGGTGTTGTGTGTGGGAGGATGGCGAGGAGGGGGCGAGAAAGGTGGGAGCGGGCCGCTAAAGCAGCCTGAGATCTTGTTTGTCTCCCTGGCATCACCAGCGGTCACCGCTCTGCAGCCTGGAGAAGCTGGAGGACGTGGATGGAAGCCTCTGACCCCGCTGTTTGCTGCAACCACTCGGGAGACTTTCCTCTGCAAAAAGGCACAAAGTAAGCAACGCAGCTTCCTCCTCATGCGTGCCCGCTGTGTCCCTGCTAACCCTGTTTCCCACTGGGGGAAGGCAGGGGAGGTGGTGGCCCCCTGCCTCCCCTGGGAGCCCTGCCCGCTGCAGCAACACCTCCATCAAACCGGGTGCTCGGCTGTGCATCCAGCAGGATGTCCCAGCTTGGTGGTGGAGAACAACAGCATTTTAGGAGCAGGTGGGGTTTGGTTTGCTTTTGCTGGGTGGGGGTTTGGCCCCGCACCCACTGGGGCTGCTGTTGTGAGCAGGTTGGGTGCTGGCTGCCTGCAGCACCCCGCTGAGGATGGGGCACCCACGAGCACGCACTTCTCTCAAAGTGAGAGCGCAGCGAGCAGGGCCCGCAGCGTGTGCCTAGAGCATGACAGCAAGCAGAGGGCAGGTGATGCTGACAGCACAAACTCTTCAGAAAGCACAAAACACACTGATAATGCCACCTTAACCTTAATAGTGGTGGCTTCTGGTTCATTATACTCCGTGGAGGGCACGGCTTAAGACTGTTTGGCTTTTATTTATTTATTTATGGTTTGAGTAAATAAGGTCAATAAGCCCTGGCTCTAAAGCTCGTCTTTTTGATGTTGTCCACGCTAATGACCCCAGGCCTAGGTTTGGGATTTCTTTGGTGAGCTGCTTCCCTCCCCCCCCCTTCCATATTGCTGTTTCTGTTGGATTTGAAAGCGAGGCCAGGAGGAGCTTCCTGCCTTGTTCCGGAGCATTTAAGATGTGCACAGGGTGCAAGGACGGCGTGTGCCCCTCGGCTGGGTGAGGTGCTGGGCTCTGCCCCGGACCCCCAGCAGCCCTGTTCCCCCCAGGAGCTCCGTGCCATGGCCACGGCTGTGTCCTCCCCAACAGACAGCACCCCAGCACCTTTCCAGCTCCCTCCCAGAAGCGGAGCCAGCAGTGTTTGCCTGGATTAAAATAGCACACAGATTTACTGTGCTTTTGTTTTTAAATGCTTGACTGCATTAGCATTGATTTATTTTTAATACAACCAACCACCTGCAATTTGACTGTTACTTTTGTTCATTCTTTTCGGTGACTGTAATTGCAGCGTGGTTCTTCAGCAGCCCCCAGCCCCGACACCCCGGGCAGCGCCAGGTATTGGTGGCAGGGAGCAGTGGGCATCTGCGACACGCTGCTCCGTCCCCAGTGCCACTGAGCAGCTCCTTTATTCATTGCTCACATGGCTGCACGCGTCATACGGGCTAAGGAGAAGGAAAAAGTGTTTTCTTTTCTTTTTGATCTGAACAGGCCCTCATCATCCTCTGCGAGGAGCACCGTGGACACTTGTTTCCTGCCTGCAGGGCTGGGAAGACAGCAGCGAGGCTCGAGGACACCAGTGAGGACGGCAGACCCCCAGGGCTCCCAACGGCGCCTCGAATGCTCGCTCCTGAAGCGCTCTCACCGATGTTCCGAATCACCTTGCGCATACAGTGAAACTACAGGCAGGAGCTCACTAAGCAAGTGAGCCCCTCCTTTAATTCCATTTGCTTATGCTGCTTATTTTTCTCCCACATAATTATTTTAAAAGGAAAATTTAATTTTGTTTAATGGGAACAAAGTTTAACACTCCATAAGCTTTGTCTTCTGCAGCCCTCCATCTGGTTAGCTTTTTTTCTTTAATTATTTTTAAACTGGCCCAGTAAATTGTGTGTGTTTAAGAGGCACTTCTCATTAAGATGAAATACTTTGATCTCATAGGATCATCTCTTTTTAAAGACATGATGATATACCACAATTTTTTCCCCAACTAACCCAATTTCAATACGAATATATCCCCCACCTGCCCAGCACACGCACAGGCGGGGACGTGTGCTGCATTGCAAGCTGGAGGCAGCAATCAGAGCTGGCAGGGAGGGAAAAGGGGTCAGGAAAAGAGCTCTGAGTGGGCACAGCAGGGACCATTAAGAAGTAAGTGGCAAATCATCTCAGGAAAAGGAAACATTTAATTTTTATTTTTTAAGTACAGATGGTGTAGGAGGGAAAAAATGGCTGCAAGAAGACCAAGAGACATGGGTGCACTATATATAGATGTACAGCTGTTTCCTTCAGGTGTTATAACTCAAAAACGTAGGTTGATTAATTTTGAAAGTTGAAATGTATAGCAGATTCTGATTACATCTGAGTGTCTATAATTTAGCTACTTAGTAAAATTAACTTGACGTTTTTAGTGAGCTGTGAGGACAATAATGTGTGAAGAGACTGAAGAGCAAGTTTGACTGCATGCTCTTCCCTTACCTCCCCCCCTTTTCAATTTGCAAAGTTTATTTTTAACTTTTTCAATTTTTTCCAGCATCTTTCCTCTAATACAGACAAATGAGTTTGCTTCCCCCTGCTGTCAGCTGAAGACAGCGTTTTGGTTTTGAGCCTTTCTCATGATGGACTGGAGGTGCAAGTGCTCAGCAGCCAGAACCCAGGATGAAGCTTCAGGCCAGGCCAGGTAGGGGCCAGCTGAGGCTGGGATCTCCAAGGCATGTAACATTTATTAGAGCATGAGACCTGCACGAAGGCACTGGGACCCCCAGTTAAAGCCCTTTTTGTAAGTCAGAGAAAGCCCATTTTTGTGAACTTCTCAAAGGCAGGTCATACCAGGGAGCCCGAAAGTGCATGGCATTGTTGGTCTTCTTTAATAAAAACTCACTCATGTGCACTGTAGTTGTAGGGAGAAATGGCTGTGTGGGAGGACGGGCTATGACATCCCATCAGTTCTGAGGAGCAGATTACCTGCAGCCCCTGCGATAGCTAGCTGTTGGGCTGGCGCTCTCTTGGCACTTTGGTGTGCAGATCTGCCCAAAGGAAGGGTGCAGCAGCTCCAGCCTTTTAGTATCAAGCTGAAATTCAGAGAAAAGTGATAAAAGGGTGACTATGTGCTATTCAGAGTACTACATCTGATTATCAACTACTGTTGGGAAACCAATTGGAACAAACAAAAGCTTTAGTGGGGAGAGGGGAGCTACTGCTGTAGTACCAGACCTGGCAGCGGCTCGCAGCCCTCAGCCAGCCCCGTGGCTGTAACAGCCACTTCCACAGCCACGTTTCAACAAGCACAAATTCATTTTCTGTGAAAGACCATTGCAGTTGGCTGTTCTCCAGAGTGCGATATCAAGGACCCAGTATAACCACAGCCCTGTGCTGAGGTTTCCCAGACCTGGCGCTCGCCTTCCTGGATGACGAGGGCGAGTCATCTTCTATAATGGGGACATCATCAACTTGAAAAAAGCATCACTCTTTGTGAAATTCACTTAGTTCAACAGGGCCATGATTGCACATTAAGTCTACTTTTGTAGCCAACAACCACTTCCAGTTACGGGCTTGTTAGGGTTAAACTAACCAATTTTCCCTTGGTCCTGGTGTGCCCCTGACAGCAGGCTGCATGTGGTGGGCTCGGATCGAGAGTGGAATTGGAAAGGCACCGGGCAGGACGAGGGGAGCACAGGAGCAGCACAAGTAAGCATGTTCTATTCCGGTGTTCTCTGGCCTGGCCAAAGGATTGCTATTTGATATATCAACATGGGACATAAAAAAAAAAAAAGTAAAAGATTAATTTAAGAAACATTTTTCAGCACTTCTAGCAGAAAAATGGATTTCAAAACTGTTTGGCTTTGTCCTATCTGTGACCTTCTGTTCTCTTGGTAGAGACTTGGGGAGCAAAGAGGGGAAGGCAGTGTTTCTGCCAACCGCCTTTTGATCATGACTCCTTGAAAGCAAGTTTCCACCATCCAAACTCAGCCCTGACAAGCACTTCTGCCGCACCTAACAACTGCAGCTGATA
Organism: Anser brachyrhynchus; assembly: GCF_964034855.1. Lineage (NCBI taxonomy): Eukaryota > Metazoa > Chordata > Aves > Anseriformes > Anatidae > Anser > Anser brachyrhynchus. The sequence goes on along the minus strand of NC_137712.1, from coordinate 7,395,928 downwards.
AGGGCTGGAGCAATCTTAGTCACGGGCAGGAAAGAAGTGAGCTATGCCAGCCATTATGAAGATTTCAATCCCTTGATGACTTTGTTCAATAAGTGCTCAAAGTTCTGGCGTTTCAAACAAAACAACACAAACAGATTGGTGAGTATTTTAAAATTTAATTAATTGTCTGATTTTGAGTAATATTTTCAGACCTAGCATCAGTCTAAGTTTCTAACAGGGCAATGAGAAAGCTCAGAATCAAACAGCTTCCAGAAGAATCTTCCAGATAAGATTAAAATGATTTAAAATATTGAACATTTTACATATTATTATAAAATGATGGCAGCTGGCAGAACTAGTTTTCTTTAACCTATATTCTGTAATTTCAGCAGTGGAGAAATAGTTTGGAAGGTGGGTCATGCTCTTGATTCTTTGAGGACCTGTTTGACTACAACAACAAACAGCTGCATAACATACAAATATAAAATTTCAAACGAGCCAACTTTTAAAAAAATCTGGATTTTTCTTCAATACCTCCAGTACCTTGTTTCTGTAATAAATATTAAAAACCATCATCTTTTACATTACAGAAAATGTTAAATAAGTTATTTAACAAAATACTTTTTTTTAGTCATTTTTTTTTCTTTTCTCCAAAGGCTGATTCCATTAAAAGAGCTGAATGAACCTTTTTACATCAATAAATAGTAAGGCATAAAGAAGCAAACAACAATCCCAGGACCAGTCTGTCTTTATTATGGGAACTTCCTCCTTCAGAGAATCCTTTTTTTGCTGGTGTAGGAAGGTGATTTCTGATTGTCAGGTGGTGGAACCTGGTTAGAAAAGCAATAATTATTACTATTTTACAGTACTTCAAATGCACAAAATTTATCCCTGGGCTATAATCCTGCAGAAGGATCTGCAAATATGAGCGCCCGTGTTCAGCAGATCTTCAAATTAAAGTGATAAAATCCCTGTAAGCATAAAGACTTTTTTATGTCACGAATCTCTAACTCAGGTAGGACTGAGACAGTAGTAGAGCCACTTAGCAGAACAGCTACAGAGCAGAAGGTAGTGCTCAGGAAGGCACTGCTGACGAGGATAATGGAGGAGAGATTCATAGAAAAGGAGGAAAATTTAAGGGCAGGCTGGGAAATGTACAGCCATTCAGAGAGGAATGGTGCGAGGAGGAGGAGGGGATTTAGGAGGCAGGAAGTATATTACAGCCTTCTGGGAGTAAAGCCTGAACCTTCTGGGAGAAATCAAAGCTGAACTGTGGATACTTAAACACTCAAAGTAATTTAATGCACTGCATTAGCAAATAGCTGTTTGTAGAAGCGTTGCCTATTGGGTCTGTGTTTAAAAAAACAGAAGCACTGGTTATTAACACATACGCAAGCTTTAAACACGGATGCCTTTTGTGAACTTAGACAGTAGCCAGCTTACTGGACTTTGATCTGATGGAAATTATTGGATGAAGGACATATGAATGTTAATTTAGGGGAAGTATCAGAAAAAAGAGGATTTAGCTGGTTGCTTGGCCAGTCATAAAACTCTAATTTAAACATCAAATATTGCAGAATATTTATCACACTGAACTGCTGCCACCCAGACTTGATCTTAACATTGTTCCAGTTGTAAACCCAAAGCAAATTGGACTAATTCTACAAATACTACTGACATAGCAATGTGTATTTCTAATGAGTATATACCAAGGAATTAAATGCAAGCAGAAATTTTACTTACTTCCAGGTTTCCTCTAGCCTTCTTCAAGACATCGTGAGTTAAAACCACTGGAAACAAAGAGATGATTACATTCTGCATGATCTTTCCTATATTCTCCATATTCAGGAGCCCAAATATTAAATAACCACATATTAAATAAACCAAATATTAAATAAGTATAAATTCACATCTACAAGCTGGGCAGTGACCAGGCAATCATATGCATTTCCTCCACACCACTTCAACGTTCTTACTTATGAAAAATCCAGATCTGTTACTGCATCCCAAGCCCTGTTTAGAAGCTCAGGCTCCTGTACAAACCTCCAGCTGCGAAAACCCGCGATAAAGGGGTGATGCTGTACAAGCAAACTCAGTCAGGGAAGAGCAAAAGGCCTTGCTCGGCACCCCAGGCAGGTCAGAAGCACCGCCAGCACCAGAATGCCATTTCCTGCCCCTGCAGTCCAGCTGCCACATAATATGTTTTTCAGATCTAAACTCCAGAGAAGTGTTTTTAAAGTATTTCTGCTGTAACAAGAACGATATATGTGAAAACACAAATAGCTCACAACTACATTTAACATCGCGGCTGCAAACAGACCCCTGTGAGCCAGCTGACCCAATTCCCTCAATCCAAGGCAAAGGAACACTTTCTGTTAATTTTAAGGGGAGATGGTGCGTGATCTAGTGGAGGTTGGGGGAGAAGGAGGAAAATGGTGCAGCGGCGAGGTTACGTGGGATGATGGGCTGGGAAGACAACAGATGGCAAAAGAAGTTAGCCTGCTCCTCCGGCAGTTCAAGGACAAAGCAACCTGTATGTGCTTAGGGGAAATCTTGTCAGTGGCTTGTTCTGAAGGGTCTAAGTTTTTCTCTCTTCATTCAGCTAGTTTGCCTCTGCAGGAAGAGAGCAAGACCTGTGAATGGTGGAGGGGATGCTTCTAAACAAAACTGATATTTAGAAATGTCAGGTTAAATATGTGATTCTCTAATCTGTGTCAGCTTCCTAACTGCTGAAAAATACCATTCACAAGTACCAATTTAATATTCCAGTCTCAAAAATAAACAATTTAGCCATAATAAAGATTTTTCATTACAATAATAAGAACCCAACAACTCCAAGGGTATAGCTGTCATGAGATAATTATACCCTTGGCGGATTACTGCAATTTGGCACTGCATTGTTACATGTTCAGAGGTTCAGATGAGGTTTATAAGCATTCCGTTCTCTTGCCCGGAGAAAACAGACAGAAGACTCTGATCCACAAGAACGTTCCAGTCTCTGCCTCTAAATATATTTAGGAATGCTCAACTAAATAACAGTGGGAACCTGAAAATCCTCAGTGGAGTGCCCAGCTAACAGGATGCTTGGAGAATGAAAGAAGGCAAGGTCACCTACTGGGATGCCTGTGGTTGCTTGCTAGCAAAAGGAGAAAGGCTGAAATAAAAACAAGTAAAAGCATCATAATAAAATCCAGCAGCTTCCTATGAGTCACCAGTTTTGTTGTATGCTTGGTCAGGAATTTGTATACAGATGCAATTTAGAAACATTTCTGAAATTGCTCTTTAAGGCAAAGGTAACATGACATCCTTAATTCCCATAATCAATGAAACTTAGAGAAAATTGTATCTAGGTCTTTCTATGTAGCAGAGTGCTCTCTGCTCATAGAGAACTCTGCTGCTAAATTCATTTCACCTGGCAAACTAGATTTTTCTAAATCAAAAATATTAAATTCAGTACATGAAGAGAATTTAGAGTATGTGACACTAATAGCGAGGCTGCTGCTAGCCAGGCAGTACTTCGCATTAAGAAGATTTCAGAAAATTTGGGTTTCATTTTATTGGGACCTAATTCAGAAGAGTTTGGATGTGTTGAAAAGGAGTGAACAAAATAAGAGGGAGATGGACTGTTTTATTTTTGAAAGTGTGGATGGGTAGTGGCTGTGAGGATAAGATTTTGGTCATAAGGCTAAAAATCTCTGCTGGGTTACACTCTGCACAGCCCTACTGAAATTACCCTTTGTGTCCGGCTGAGATGTCACTGGAGCTAGGAACTGACCAAACTTAATCAGTAAATGTATCCCTGGGATATTATTGGGATGGGCATAATAGATACCTTTGATTTTTATATGACAATACCAAACTGAGTTATTTAACTTTAAAACCTAAAGAAAACCTAATTTTGGATTTAGTGTAAGTAACTTGTACATCATTTGATGTAACAATTCTGAAATAAGCAACCAAAACCCTGCCCATAAATACTAAAAAAAACAATCTGCAGGCAGAAGATACATGTAACCTAGATATAAAAATTATAGGCTATGGAGAAAAATAACTTTAATTCTTCTGCATTGCATTTAATGACTTGACTAGCATAGTATTACAGCCATTTTCCTAACTCTGTATGATGTATAACATTTTACACTCTAGATTAATTACTGATAACACGAATGCCATTCCAGCACAGACTAATAAGTCATTTAGTCCCATCTCTTAAGAGAAGGTACGGATAGATTTTATTTTTTTTAAGAATCAAATGAAATCCTCCTCCTGCAGTACACATACTGCCATAGCATGTAGGTAGAAGAGAGGTGTAGCTCCAATCAAATCTCTTCTGATCAACAGATTAAATTTTAAAAAAGAAGAAATGGATCTCAGAACACTCAGCTGGCCTAGCACAGCTAGAATGTAGTCTATGTCCTACTTGTTAGGTTTCCAGATTATTTTCTAGATATGGCTGGTAAGGGTAAAATATCATTTCACAGCATGTCCTAATTTTTCCTTAAAAGACTTAGAGTAAACTTCTGTTTCCCTTGTTCTGAGCCTTCTGTTCTCTCACTCTTCGCACTCTGGTGCACAGTGTTGACAGATCTTTGCTGCTGCTGCTTTGGCTTTTCCCAGTATTCAGCCCTCTAATGCTAACTAAAAGCATACTTGCATATTTATCAAGACTGAGGCAAAATCAAAGTTTTGAGAAGGACAGCATCAAAAAGTTTGGCTGGAATGGCATACAGCAACAGTAACTTTGCCTCTGTCAGGAACTGTTGTAGGACAGGAAACTAATGTGCAATGGCAGTAACTGAAATGGAACAACTCAACTGATGAGTGGCAGCTGCACGGATTGACACGTTATCAGTCAGTGTGTGAAACTGTGAACTGCTTTTCATGGCATTCTATGCAGCCTTTTGCAGTTGCACAAAATCTTCCTATCTGCATGAGGCTCCAGCAGTTCTGTACGGTCTGAATTTCATGCAGTGGTTGTTCCTACTACCTGAGAGCACACAGAAAAATGCACTTGCACCAAGTGCAAAAGAAAGGGCACCTATTTTCATTTTGTTGTTTCTCATTTTAGTGGAAGCCATGAACTGCAAAAATAAGAACCATAATAAAGCATGAACTTACACTGGTCGATGATGACTTTCTCCATGTTTTCCTTCAGCTGGTTTGTGGAGTGCAAGCGTTTCACTGTGCTGTGTAACTTCTTCTCTTGCTCAGACAGTTTCTTACGTAATCTCAGTATTTCTGCTTTCATTCCTTCATCCTAAATTCAGAGATGAAAATACTGTATTAAAGCATCATGTAAATTATTTTAAACACTGTTAATGTTTAAACAATGTTAATGGCTAAATACTTCTGTACAAGAGCTTCCTTGAGCTTCCTTAGAGTATGAAATACTCCTTTGTCCTTCCACCTTCACTTCCCCAATGACAAGAGACTACAGTTCTTAGCTGACTTTTAGTGCAACTAGTTTTTCTGCTAGCCTGAGAAAAGTCTTAACACCAGCACTCATTTTTCTTTTTGAGTTTTCATGCCGCTTTTTCTTTTTTTTGCTCTCAACTGGAAAACATAATGAAGGTTGATGGGACAGGATCAGCAAGCATCCTGTCTGCCAGGTTGAGAACATCCAGCTTCCTTCTCCAGTGCTCTGTTAGTAGTCGAGGCTGCCTTAAACGAAAGGTTGAAAGGCATTGAACAAGTGACTGTCACAGTTTTATTGCAAAATTGTTTGACAGTATCATTATTCAAGGTTCAATTTTTACCACCAATTCCAACCAAGTTATGGTCAGTATCCTGTAAAACAGGACTACAAGTAGCCCTGACTGAGTCTGTTAGTATCACTGATCTGGATTCTTCATGCAAACTTAAGCTTGTACATTTTTCTTCTCGTTGTGCTACCTGTTAAATAATAGCATCTTCTGGAATTCTCCACTAGCATTTAGCTCTGTAGAAGAACTAATTACTCACAACTCCTGTGGGGCTAAACAGAAGGCAGCGAATGCTCAGTATCTTTTAGGAGACATTCTTTCATATGCTGCATTTAAGACATCAGAAGCACTCTACTGTCCTTAAGATGTCCTCGGTATGTTTGGTAAGAAAATCTAGAAAAGATTCTATCAGATTCCAATTAGGTGCTGTACTGGAGGCTCAAACCTCCCACACGAGGTCAGGTTTTCGGACTGATCCAGATCAAGAAGGTTTAGATCAGTATGACAATAAAGCATCAGATGCATCACACGTACACTGAGACACTTTTGTCTGTATCTGTGATATGTTCAGATACTGCAGTCCAGCCCTACATAAAGCTGTCTATACAGATTATATACGAGGATAAAAATGGAAGTATTCACACTTCTCAAGTCAGCCCAAATATGGAGCTGAAACATGAGAGAATTGTACTGCTTTTCTGATTTTACACATTTAAGAACGCTAGAAAATAACAACAGAAATGTTATTAAAATGATACATAAAGTGTTTGCTTTCCTAGAGCTTTATTTTCTTCAGCAATATCCCACTTTCCTTAAGAAAGGCATACAAAAAATCAGGGGAAAAAAATTCAAATTTACTTTAGAGACAGAGTTTGAAATAGTTTCATTGTTGAGTGTTGCTATCATGACAGTACAGATAATTCATTCCTCATTCAGTTTATTTTCATTCATTTGCATAGTGCAATCCCTTTTAGTTAAAACGTTATAAAACTTGTCTTGGGGTTTTGTCACACTTTTAAAAAAGCATCCTATTTTACAGCTTAGGCATCAAAACCGTAAAAGAAAAATGTAGCTCAGATTACATCAAAGTTGCTGAAGTTTCTGTTGTTACTGGTGTCTATATATAATCAAATTGAATTTGCTTCTACAATAGGGAGTCCAAACCTTTTCTCATTGAAATGAAACATTTGCTACCTGCCTAGGTTTCCTGAATATCACGTAACAAGGTTGCAGATTATATCCTTAATATAAAGCATTTTGTAAATAAACAGTATTTTGTAAAGAAAAGTACAATATGATCAGGACAGAAAGCCAGTACACATTCAGCCTTAGCCTTCAGTGATGAGAGCTACTAAAGACTGGGCATCCTGGGTTTGTGATTTTCAAAAGATTGTCCCAGATGGCATGTTCCTAACTCGTGTATGTTCCTTGAACCATTACAACAGTTCAAAAAGGCAAAAATCAAACAAAATGAAACATAATAGTACCTGAGTGCCATGAGTAGTACTGTGTACAGCTTTCATTGGAAGGGAGACTCTCCAGAGAAGTTTCAATAAACGTGCAGCCTCTTCTAAAATCTGCTGTACTGTGTTCGCATTTGCAGAAAAGCTGTGCAGGGATGCCTGGTCTGGTACCTGTATCAAAGGATTAGACACATTATATTTTACATTTTAAAAATTACTAAAATGTAATCTTCATTAATGGCTTAAATCCAGTCGGTATTGCATATTTTAGATGATGTACAGAGCTCTTGTGTGCCACAAAAGCTAATTTGTTAGTTTACAAAGACTGTTGAATTACACATTATCTAAGAATTTGGGGGAGGGAGGGGATATATCCTAATCAATAACCATGATTAATAATAGATTACATTTACTAGATCTGCTATGCCGCATGGTAATAGTTGGCAGCTCTCTCCCTTCTCCATATGCATTTTGTACCATGTTATTTGAAAGTCAAATGATTACAGACATCAGTTTAAGCAATATAGATGTTTCTTCCTTAGCAGACCCTTTAAACTGTTGCATTTAATGCCAAAATAACTATCATGACACACATAAAATGTATTCCTCTGCTGACAGATGAGAAAACCAAATTGAAGGAATTGCACGAATGTGAAATAAAGGAGAGAAAGAATGCAAGGGGAGCAAATGAATTACCGAAACAATGATGATACCAAAGGGGGAAGCGTAGTGAAGGAAAAGCATTTACAATTTCTGCCCACATCCAGCATATCATCTGAATATTATATAGCTTTGTTATCTAACCAGGATCCTCCTGTCACATAAAACGTCCTGTTTGCTACATAGTCTGAAACTTCAGTGATGTAAAGCTTGATAGGGAACTGCAAGTTGTGAAGTTTACTGCTTTTATCTTTACACCACCCGAAGAAGTTAAAAACTTTGACGGATTACTTTTTCAGTCTTTATTAGTATCTTAACTAGGTCATTTGAAAACATACGATACTTCACAGAGTCTTAAGTGTCATTCTGACATCGTTTTACTGTACGCATGTGATACCACAAAATGTACTTCAGAGTTGTTGTGGCTGCATTTTCAATAGCTTTACTATTTATAACTAGAAAATACAAGCATTCTTAAAAATATCTCCAGTTATAGTGATTCAACAGTGTCAATGAGCAGTCTCCATTCCAGCGTTTCATTGGTTTTACACCACTGGCATGTTGTTTGAACCTTCTGATCCAATAGCTGCAGTTTCATATAGAATCATAGAAGCATTTAGGTTGGAAAAGACCTCCTTCTTAGTTCATTATTAGCTGCCATGGACGTATAAGGAATGTTCCTTCCCTTTTGTTAAATTTATAGGTAGATTTGTCTTACTCCATCCACCCCAAATACACTATCAGGCTGTTAACTGTATCCAGATATTAACACCACTAAGTAAGAAAAAGATAGCATAAGTAAACGCTCGTTGTTCTCCTGATTCTAGAGGAAAAGGATGAAATATCTGATATTTTTTTCCTTTGGTATATTATTCAATACAAGGCAAACATTTTATTGCTTTAAGAACCATTATGCTTAATACTACACCAAGAAAGAGCACCATGATTTGACATCACTATGTCACGCATGATGCAGAAAGGATGATACACTATGTCTCAGAAGACAAGATTTGAACAGTTATGAGATATCCAGGTTCCTAGACTAGCTACTGGTATTTCTAAAGTATTCAACTGCTCCCAGGAAGTGGAAAAATATCTAAAAGCTTCCCTAATGTAAAACAACTCTCATTAGCATACATCAATCATTAATGTACTGTTATCACCTGGTGTTACTAGAGGACAAAATACAGGCAAGTGGAGAACTTTATCTGCTATCTTCAATTGTATATTAGATTTCTTTTAACTGTCTCTAATTTCCTCGGTTTATTCCAGCCTTCATTACAAGAGAATTTCCTCAAGTATTTTTATGCTTAGGTTACTGATACATACCCTCACTATAAGCCCTTTCTAAAGCATTTTAGAGATGTATCCGCTTCTTGAGTTTTTTTGTATTTGTTTTATATCATTTCCATTTAACAACTACCTGTTTCCGTAGTAAAAGCAAGTAGTTTCACCTCATTTAAAGTAAAAGTGAGATAGCTTATTAAAGGACCAGAATTAACTAATTTATCCATAGCCTCATTAACCCAGAATCACAAATAGGAGTCTGCATCTAGATGAGACTTTGACTGCCAAGGTTGAGGTGTCCCAACAGAGTTATTCAGTTAACAGTGCCTGCTGCACCATTAACCTGCTTCTTTGTTTTTGTAATCTATACATTTTGCATCTCTAGGTGAAATTCACCATCCTCTAACAGCTTTCACTGCCTTACCTTTATGCCAGGCTCCTGCGCTTTCGTACCAGTGACCTCTCTCAAAGAAATCTCCATTTCTCCCAAAACCTGTTGCCCTTCTGAAATCTGTTTCCGCAGAGCATTATAATCCTCAATCAAGCCAAGAACATGGCGCCCATTTTTGTCTGCCCACATACGATGTCCAGGAACAAGACGAGGGGTACATGCTGTACTGGAAGATGAGGTGCTGTCTAAATCATCTTTAGAGGCTGATTGCGTACCTGGGACAGAAAAACAGTACATACATTTTTTATCCCTATATGTAGAACTATTTAATACAAGACTTCTTTCAAACAACCTGGGACACTGACAGCATGCGTGTGTAAGATACTTTTGGATGTACCTGTTTTTGCTAGCGAAATGCAATGTCCGTGCTTCTGCAGCTCACAAATGTTTCTGCTGGCAGCTGGGCATTTGCAAAGATTTTCTGCGCATCAAAACAGGAGAAGGAAGAGCGTATCAGTAGAAGTTAACATACATTAAAAAATCTTCTTAGCTCTAATTCTGTTCCTCTTTTTGCTGATGCTGCACTTAGAGTCAGGAAGCAGAGAAACACAGCTAGTTTTCTACTACCATGTCATATATTTTCCAGCCTTCACCTACATTCAGTTTTTTTTAGCATCTGTCCAATGTTCAAGACAGCTCCCAAAATCAAGTCACCATGAGAAAATCCAAAATATACTGAAAATATTTTAATCAACTCCACAAGCATGACACTCTCTATCGTGATGACCCTAAGAAGCCATTCCCATATGGAGCACATGAGAGTGCCCAAGCAGGAAGCCCACAGAGAATGGCAGCCACCCATAAAGGTTATCAGCTATGTTCAGCATCTTTCTGACTTGCACATGGTAATTATGTTCACTACATATTTCAGCTGAAGTGTGATTCTTATTGGAAGTGAGATGGTAAAAAAAAAAAACACAAAACCTGTTGTGTCTCACGAGCTCTCCCACCCATTCCCTGATGGTGCTGCTTCGTGTGCTGCATAAGGTCATTTAGGTAGGCATGTGCAGCTGAAGTGCATGGAGTTAAAAAGCCCCATTATTATTCCTTCCCACAATGTGCTGTGTACCAGTACAAACAGTAGGAAGGGAGACTTTATGCTGTACATATGGAAAGCTGTTACTATGCTGAGTACTTCAGCAGCAAGGAAGAGCATTCCTGTGCCCCCTGTTTTCCCTGTACATCTATCTGTCTTGGGATCATAACCTAACCCTTAGCATAAAGAGAACATTTTCCCTGATTTGCTAAAACAGTATCACTTAACAGTGATTGAAATAAAGCTAAAATATTCCTCAAGGCCATAAAGGGGACAACTGATTTATACAAAGACCATTTAGTGCTCTTATTGATCCTTCTTGAGTCACCATAGCAAATGCTATAGAGCTGTGCATGAAAAAAAAAAGAACCTCCAGATAAGCAAAAATTATTGCAATTTAACATAGGCATCCTTCCATCCCAGATACTTTCTGCAAATGCTTTTCTTGAATGAAAAAGAAGTGGCAGTTGGAGGCTTTAAGACAGTACAGTGTGCATTTTACTTCCCCGTGCACTAATAGCTCTAACAGGAAAAGGATTTGAAAGGCTGATGGGCAGCTCCCAAATTGTACAGTTGATGTTGAATAAAGCACTAAGAGCATCTTTAAAGAACAAAGTACAGTTTCTACAGCATAACAAAAGCATGTGTGGCACAGTACCATTCATTCCTGCATAATGCTGAGATTCTTGTTTGAAAAGATAGTTGATATTCACAGCTGACACTGATCCCATTTCCTCCTCCTTTTCTTTTGAAAGCTGTTCCTCTAATTTTTCATGCAAAGTCTTGTTTGTCTCTATGCTTCTTTCAAGCTGTACTCGCAAACTCTGTATTTCAGTCAATAGTTCATGTAAGTCAACTGGATTATTCTGATCTTTTCGAAATTCTTCTGATGCATCACATTTGGGATCTGAGACAATTTCAAAAGAAACAACATCTTCAATAATTAAAATAATATTAGCCATTATCAGAATGCTGAGCAAGTAAATTATAGCCAGCTTTATCCTCAATATTAAGAATTAACTACAAACAGCATTAAGATAATGGTTTGACAAAAAGCACGTCTTAATTGCTTCAACCCTCAAAAGATTTAAAGAGCTGAAAATTATTTTTTACTTTGTCCATAAAAGCTAATAAGTCTCATGCCAAAAGCAAAAATATAATAGCAAGAGAAGGAAGAGGATTTACAAAATTTTTATATTATGCACAGTCTGGGAAAGAAAAAAAAAAGAAAGAAATAGGTGATCTTGGAGTATGGAGGAGGGATAAAGTACAATTGCGAGTTTAATTTTATACACTGCAGAAAAAAAGAAAATAGTGATCACCTGGCAACCACAGCAACAAATCTGAACCTCAAAAAAGCAAGGGCTGCATTTGTCTTTTCATAGAAGGCGGTCAGCACACAAACAATTCCATGTATTCCCCCATGCTGAAATCAAACTGTTCTCCACATAGTGGAAAGGATTCGAGAGCATGAGGTGGGTGCTGCTGCTCTCTCATTACATTACTAGTTCTGCAGGAAAGTAGCTTCTATCCCTGAGCCAGCCTTGGCTTAAAGCCCTATGCCAACAGGGCTGCTCTGCTGCAGCTAGGCATGAAATACAGCGGTGGCAGGGCATATTACTGAAGGTAGAAAGAAGAAAATAATCAACTTTTACAAGAACTTTAAACGGAAAATTAACTCGATCCTGTGTGCAGTACTTAGCAGAGCTCCACTTTTTTTACCTACCCATGCCACCAGCTGCTTGGTGCTCTAACGTCCTTAAAAGCACTAGAAAGAACTCATGTAAGTCTCATTCCTTCCCCTCACCTTCCGTGACAGACAAGTGGGCAGGAAATTATTAAATGTCTTATTCGGAAAGCAGTTCCAGCGCTTCTCTCAAGCCCCAGGGAGAAGACACTACCCTCATATTCAGGCAAGAGAAAGCACAAGCTACCTGAGCAAGCACTACCTGTGAGGAAGGAGCAGCCTGTTTTCAGATGAAAACTAAATACTCAACGTGCCCACCAAGTTTATTCAGCCTGAGCAACTTTTAATATTTGAGCTTAGCTTAGCTAAAAAGGTAAAAGGAACTTGGGTGTGCCTAGTCGGAACATAATCAAGCATTTCAACCTAACAGTTAGATTTCCAAGTAAAAAGCAGCATTTTATCATCAAGTTGTTGCTGTTTCTTTGCACAGCAGACCTGAGCAGAAACAAAGAAATAGTGACCCAGCCGTACTGTCCTTTGACAAGATCTTACTCAGAGGGAAGGGACACATGGGCCAAGACATCCCTTGTGCATTTATACCTGTCCTCTTCCTTTTTGCTTCTTCCAGCTTTTCATAAACCTTGATCTCCGTTCGCAGCGACTGCAGTAACTTCTCATTCTCAGAGAGCTGACGTTGCTTTACATTCATTTCTGTTTGCAACCTGTTAAGTTCCAATAAAATGCTAAGTTAACAGTTGAATTTTTATCCTTTATTTCAAAATCTAGAATCCACTCCCCCTTCCCCCACAATTCTTCCCTTGCCTTTTGAATACATCTATGCACCTCATTAGTGTTAATGGTTATGGCTAAACACATGCATGTCACACTGACAATTTTCTTCCCTGAAAGAATGTCTAAATGTGGACAGAATCAATACCTGTTTAATTCATTACGACTGCTGTAAATTTCACATGTCAGATATTTGGTTTCATCTTCCTTTTTGCCGATTTGTTTTTGCAGCCTTTCATTTTCTTTCTTGATGCATTCATAATCCTCATGAAGATGCTCAATGATTGCATTCTTTTTAGAAAGAGATTCTCTTAACTTTTCATTTTCCTTTTGTTTATCTGAAAGGAGAAGAAACACAAGTTATTTGTAATGCCCACAACCCACTAAAGCGATGCTCTTTAACAAAATCAGCTTTTTTAGAGACTGTCAGAAAATAACAGCTGCTCTTCTGAGTTTTAGGATTTCAGTATTTCAATTTTCTATTGATTTTTGCTAGATGCATTTTCTGTAACAATGCAACACTTAACTCCCAAGATTCACAAAGGGTTCCATAAAAGAGCTCAATAAGTAACTGTGTAGGGCTTCATACGCCAAATGCCCCCACTACCTGGAACTGGTCAGAAGGATGGCATTCAAAAACTAGCGGCAGGAGTTTCCCAAAGAAGGCTGTGAATTTTGCTAATCCTCACAAAATAGTAAATTTGACTTCTCTTTTGGAAGAAAAGAAGTCAGTAGGACTGCTTCAGGGAGCAGAATCCATGCTCCTCTTTGTCCCATAGAAATCCCTCTGTTCTCTCCTTCCCAGCCAACTGTATGGCAGCAGTCCTTTTCTTGGCACAAGCAGTTCCCCCTGTGACAAAGAACTGTTGGTAAGGGCAACTGAGCATATTGGAACAGCTGCAACCAGAGAGGTTTATAAGGACCCTAAATTTTTTTTGTGACCCTACATTCAGTATTAGAAAAGGAAGAGGCACCCTTGGCAAAGAAACAGCAGAGCAGAGTCATTCCGACTCCCAGCTGTTAGAAAATCATTTCCTCATCTTCTATGAAAGGCTATGAAAATGGTAATCCCCATGTGCTGTTGAAAAGGTGCATCCTCAGCCTTTCACTACTAAAGGGCTAAGCTAAGACTAGACAGAAAGCACCTGAGAAGAAAACAAGCAGGAAGTATCTATGCGGCTTTTCTTCTCTAGTGCCTCCAGGAATAAAAGGAAAAGAACTCACAAACTCCAGAGACACTGACATTATTTTAAAACTCAAGGTTGACAATGTGTTATTCACTGTGGTTCTTATAAAATAAAATAAAAAAAGAAACTCTGATATTATCGGATCATATTGTCAGACGTGGAAACAAAAGCAGTAATACATTAACAAAAATCAGATTGTAAACAAAACAATAAGCAACAAGAGGCACTAAAAGAGAGGGCTTTGGAATAGAGGCATGGAGAAAAAAGAATTAAGAAAATGGTAATAAAAGGCAAAGGGAGGAAAAAGAACGTGTAAAAAGAAAGAAATGTAAAAAGAAGGGAAAAATGAAAGCACACATCAAATGGAAAATGCTACGAATAAACAGAAAGAAGAAACATTACTGCTACTCTTTTATCATGTTAACTTCAGTATGAATGCTTACGGTTGAGCACAGAATTTCAGGAGTGGGAAGAATGGAGAAGTCAATTTAATGGACTGTAAATACTTTATTGTTTTCTGATTTGGAATGAGTTGTAGTCTACTCCTGTAAAGCACAGTTTTGCATTTTACCTCTGGATCCTTTTGCTAGCATTGCATTCAGAACTTGATTTTGCTTCCTCAGGAAACGTACTTCAGAAGTCAGAGAATTATCCTGCTCTGAGCCACGGATGAAAATGTTTGCAGAACCTATAAATATATACATAAAAGATGATTTATGAGTCATCTCTAGGTCATTAACGATTAAACTTTCCAGACAAGAACAATTTAAAAAATCACAGAAAAACATGTTATGAAAGTATTTATCCCCTCTGTATTTTGAAGGTTATCCTTACAGACTGAAAGGCAGTTCAGGTTAATGCCAAGTAACCCAACGCCCTGCATCACAAGTACCTCCCATTGCTGGACAGTAATTACCAAAATCGCAAAATTATCCCTGGAAGTCTTTAACTATCAGACAAGAATGCAACAGGACAAAACACAGGAGCATGTTGTGACATTGCTATTCTTTTAAAATCATGCAAACTGTACCAAGGTTCACCCATATTTCTGTATTCCTTGGTTCATACTCTGTTGTATTCACTGAAACCACTGCAGAGGACTGCTAGATTTTACAAATTAATTAACAGTGGGTAATGCTGGAAGTAACAAGCCTGTTTATCCATATGGTACCATGCCAGTTGAGAGCGTAGGGCTGGAGTCACCATCTTTGCCTCTGATTACAACCTGAGAACCCATTTATAATCGCAGAGATGAAGACTTGTACTTTAATTTCAGCTAATTTAAAATTACACAACTGAGCCAGTGTTGATTGACGCAGGGCTTCCATCAATAACCTCGGGGAGGAAAAGGCACCTCCAGAGTGTGACTTCTCTCCAGTGCCTCCAAGAGGAATGCTTGGATTTAATGCCTGACTTTTAGAAACTTCAGGCTGATGAATCCTACTCTGAGTACCTCATTGCACTATTCATATGAATGTAAGTGCTAAATCGTGTATCCATTCAGTCAAATTCCAGCCTAGGTAATCCTCATTACGTACTGTATTTACACTGCTTATCCCCCAGCGGTGTGTACAGTGCATCCTGAGAACTACCATATTCCACTCACAAGGCAACTGCCTCTGAAATGCAAGTCAAGTAATTGCTATTGCCCTTTATAACCTATTTATAGTCAATAAAACACTTCAGGACCCACTGGAATTAACATTACCATTAAAAGTGTTTTTCAGCTGATTGGTTATCCCAGTATCTACAATGCTTTAGTGCTTGAGATAACTGCATGAGTGTCAACTATTTGGTTAATAGAGAAATAACCAGCTGGCAAAAAAATTAGCTGAATGGGTGAGGAGGATGCCTTTCAGCTCTGGCAGTTCAATTCAATTTGATGTGCTGCACTTCCTCTGAATAATCTCATTTTATTGTAATCCCAATTGAAGCTTTTACCAACTACCTAACTGGGATGTAGTGTGCCATGATATGCACCTCTTGTCGTTACTGAAAGACTCAAAGGCTCTAGAAGTCTGGCACTAATGGCATTTTACTATCTATATGTTAAAGAGTTGAGGTAGCTATGTGAACTCAAAAGGCTTTTCCCTTTCAGATTTTAACAAAGCAATTCAACTTGAAGTGGCAAGGCTTGATGGTCTCATCTTGATTCTAATTTAATTTATTGCCCATCACCCAGCTTTATCCTATTTGAAAAGTTATGCTATCACAATCCTACTGAAAGGCTTTAGAATATAACTATTAGTTATCTTACATAATAAGGGATAATGTAGAGCCAGTGGTAATAAGGCCACAATCCTGCAATTTGACCCACTACTGAGACTACTACTTCTGTGCAGAGCCCTGCTGACATCAATTACGCTCTCCATAGATGCAAAGGTCCATCCAAGCAGAGTACAGTGAAGTATCAGGGCCTACAATTGTGAAACACTTGAGTTTTCATTATGTTACGTGCTGAAAAAGTGAGCGCTAAGGAAGCGTACCTCGAAGGGTTCAAACGAAGCACTGACTGAAAGGCAGGCACTACAGAAAATCACAGCATGGAGGAAGGAAGTAAATACTCACTCCCAAACAAAGCAAAACAAACACAAATTCAAGCAGAAGATAAGTGAGGATATATATTAGATACTTACGGGTTAAAGAAAGCAAACAATCCCCCCCTTTTAATGTTAACTGCTGTTAATAACATTTGAAACATAGGAAATTCAAAATTAAACCTTTGATTTTATTTTGATGCCTCACATTTGAAATGATTGAAGCAATTATTTCAGATCTACTTGCACTGCAAATCTCAGCTCTACAGTAATGATGTAGCCATTACCAGCTCTTGTGTCATTTATAGAATACTAGAAGCCCAGAGGCATTTAAATATTTAGAAAATCTACTTAATAAAAATAGCATAGCAAAAATGATGGCTAGGTGTGCGTATATACATACATATAATATTTATCAAATAGACAAGAGTAATTCAACGTATTGACTTTCTTCGAACCAACAACTCAATATCAAATGAATTTAACAGGCTCTCATCAACAATTAAGTACATTACACCTTATTTGTCCTCTTTAAAGGAAAACAGATGAAGGGTAGTAAGTTAAAAGTTAAAAAACTGTTTTGAATGATTATGCCCCAAAGCTAAAATCTCCTTGAACTTCACTTAGGAACTTCTTTTTACACTGAAAGCCAATAAAAAAAAACTATATATATATATATATATTATATAATACAAAAATAAGTAGCATCACTACTAGAGGAGAGAACGCACATATCTGATACCATGAAAGAGATCTTCAAAACTGAGAGAAGCAGAAAGTGCTGAAAGAACACAGTAACAACCAGGAACTGTTGTAACACATACTTGTTTTTTCCTTCCTTTTTGAATTTTTTCCTCCATGCATTGGTAGATGCACTAAGGCAACAAGAAGACAGATGGAAGGCATAAGACAGTTTATAAAGAAAATATACTTTCCCTGCATTAATGGATGCCCTTGCCAGAATCTTTATGAAGCTGTAAAAGAGCTGGAAGTGTTTCAGTGTGGTTATTTCTAGAGCACGGTATGCCTTTCCAGCAGCGTAAATACTTCATGAATGAAATGGATGCTTTTTTATACACCTTTCCATCAGCGTAAATTACTCCTGAAAGCAAACTGCCATTTGTAGGTAGTATCCATTTAAACAACAACAGAAATGGATCACGGGTATGATGTAAAACATAATGAATCTAATGTCAATATTAGTGAAACTGAGTAAGAGGAAAGCATATACGTATTTATTGCCTGCTTCCACTCTGAGTAATATTGCATATTAATCAACTCTCCTATAGGGGGAAATGTGGGAAGGAGAACACGAATAGAGAAAGCAAAGTGTGGGAAAGTATGCCTGGTGCTGTAGGCATGAAAAGGTGCTACAAAACCATCCTTACTGAGAGCCTGGCTACCTTTCCATGAAAGTTCCAAATGCACCACAGAGCTCAGCTTTCAAAGACGCTGAACACTAACAACAGCGAGCAGTGACTCTGAATTTGCATGCCTATTTTTAGTATTTTCATCCACTGCTTCATATTAGAGTTTGGAATGCAAACCAACTCTATGTTAACATTTTCATCAGTTTGTCAGATAATTCTCATTAAAAATGCTCCATGTCATTTTGTGTAGAACATATTTATCACACCAAGCAATTCAAATGACAGAACACCATAGCCTAGGCTCTATGCTCTACTCCAGCTATTTCGCCCCTGTATGGAAACAAAATCTGGCTTTAAAGCAGTCAGAGAAATCCAGAGAAGTCATCTCCACCAGTCCTGTTTACAGAGGCAGTGTACTGTCCACCCTGCATGTACACAGACTAGGGGTAGGACAGCTAATTCCACGGCATTCCTACTTTGTACCAATAGCAGCAACACTGGAGCAAGTCACCTCCTCTACTCATTCTGGGCCTAGACCCAACTGAAATTATGTTGATAAAATTGGCTTCCTCGCCTGCAACTACCCCTGACTGGACATGGCAGAGAATTAAAAGAGGGTGACAACCTAACATCCAAGTCCATTATAACAATAATGACATCCTAAAGGCAAAAGAAAACAGGCTGGTTGCTGATAACTGAACTAGGCGACCTTTCAATTTTCTGGATGAAATTCAACCACAGTATCATCAAATGGCATAAAACTACCTGGTAGCACTGCAGTCCTGTTCTCTTAGCAATATGTGCAATTGTAGGTTTGCAGCTTTGAGGTGGACCTGTATCCCACAGAAGATCTGTGCATCTCTACTGGACACACTGCAAGCAGTGGAGTCAAGGAAGAGGCAGGCACAGGATAAGTGTATTTGGAAGCATGGAAAAGCTGTGCCTGCTGATGAAGCTCAAGACACAGCAGTATTCAGAGAAAGGCATATCATTTCCCAACTGTAAAGGGGTGGGTTTTACTCAAAAAAGGACACAAAACATTTCCTACAGTGTTTACTCCCTCAGGCTTTAAGCAGGAAAGGTGGATTTAACTTATCAGGAAAAAAATTCTTACCTTGATCTAGTTCTTTGTCTATTACTTGTCTCTCAAGCTGTTTCCTCAGTCTCTCGTTGTTTTTTATGGAGTACTCTAAACGTTGTCTCAGGATTCGAATTTCTTGAAGATGCTCCATTAATAACTCTGAATAAACCAAGAGACCACTTCTTATTTAGAGCAAGTGATTGTATTCCTTTCCTCTGTGTACTCCTGTCAAACCTAATGTGCATTAATACTAAAAAATGACATAACTGTTCAAAATGTTAGACGCTAAATATCTGGCTCCATAACAGTTTTTTTTTCCATATAGGGTCCAAACCACACATTCACTGAAAACTACTCCAAACTTTAATTTAAACAATAGTCCAGTTTTAAGGCTTTTTAAGCATCATCTTCCTACAAAACTGTAGCAGATCACAATGTTGTGTAGTTAAAACATTGCCTAGACTTGGGAAGGAATCCTAAGTTCTGCAATACAGCTTCAGTTCAGACTCAGCACAGCAATAGTACACATTTTTCCTTATAACAATAGGAAGCTTACCAGAGTAACTCAGATATAAATTTGACTTTGGCTTACACAATGCATACCTTAATAAATAAATCTGTTCTATCAAGTTTCATTACTGTACCTGTTCCTTCTTGCTTTGCCATTCCACAATTTTTCTTCCACTGGCTGTAAGTTTCAACTTTACTCAGGAACTTATCTGTTCAAACTGTCACTATCTTATTTGTCAGTTTATCCATGTCATACACTCCTGGTTTACTCTGCAATATTTTTTCTCCTGAACAGTACATGCTATCTCAGCTATTAAATTTTCATCACTGCCTATAACAAACTACTGCAAGCATTGCTTGCGTTTAGTGAAACTATCCAGGTCAAACATGACACCGCTTATTAATTATGCAGCACTTACAATTCTCAAGGAAACACAACACTGGCTTTTATAAAATTAGAAAACCTCTCTTTTTCAATGCAATAATCTCTTGACAATTGTCTATTTTTTCCCTCATAACTTGTCTATTTAAAGACCGTCTAGAGTACTGTAAAAGATGATAGTCTAAAACAACAAAGACAAAATATCATAGTTAATTTTGTTTCAAACAGGAGGTAGTTCAAATCGCTGTCATCTCTGTATGCCTTATTACTGAAATTGCAATGATTATGCAAGATACTGGAAAGCTGAAGCAGACAAACATTCTTCATTATTTCTTAATTAGTTCCCTCGTGTCTTATTTATCACATTTTCCCAATATCTAGTGAATCTTCATTGGGAAAAAAAATTACCTGGGGGAAACTTATTTGGCAGAAGCGCCAGTGTGCCACGTTGTCCTTCTCCTAGGTCGTGTCTGTGCTCTGGTGATCCAAGAGATGACTTTTCTGACAAATCAAAGTCAGACAAGCTATGTAGAGCAGATGGTACAGGTGATTCATCCTTAAGTTGCTGGTACATTGTGGTGTTCTTCTCATTCTCCCTTTTGAACAAAACAAAATGTTTTAAATTACAAAAATTATTTTATTGTTTCAGAAGCATGAACTGAGAACACGGTGGCATGCTTACAGGACTCAGGTTAGGGAAGTGACTTTATGTGACCAAATATGACAAAGAACTATGCATCAGTGGTATGTATCAAGTCTGAAATTCAAACCACACTATGTCAGCAGGAATAATCAATAAAACTCAAGCCTAGTGTTCACATTCCAGTGCTAGCTGAGGTCCGCTTTGCATTAAGGGGCCTCAGATTGCCTTAAACAGGCAGCTGAGGATTTCTGTCACACAAAAGAATCCCAGGCTGGCATAAAACCAACATGAGCAGCATAACAACACGGGCTCTCTTCACCTTCACCCTTATGCTACTCTCTTCAGCATGAGGGTGTTTTGAGAATGAAGTTCAACACCACTGTACTCCGGTGATCCTGAGCCAGCCCCAAGGTCACGCAAACAGAAGAACTACCCTTCCTAGCAGCTGCAATTAGGATTATATCTAAATACACACCTTGGTGTATTCTGCACAAGAATGAACGTTTTATGTTTGTTCATGAAAGGAAAAAGCTTGGTAGCATGATGTCTCATCTCAGTATCTCAGCCCTTTGCTAAGAAGTAGCAAAAAAAAGCCCAAGTTTGTTTTCTATGAATATTCTATTAACAGAATGGATATTAATGAAACAGGCAACATAAACAAAGCACTCACCAAAAAGTAAGACAGTTGAAGTTGGACTACAAAATATAGAGCATCCTTACCAATTTATCAAATAACATGGTATTTAGATAACATGGAGTTACACTCTTACCTTTGAGCTAATTCATAAAGTATAGTAACTTCTGCACCTAGTGACTCTTCTGCAAAGCAAAAACATCTGATTAAAAACAGATATTGAGAATAACACTTCTTTCCCCTCCATCTTAAACTATTTATATATAGAATGGTAAATTAATGAGAATTTACAGAAGCCAACAGACACTCAACACATTGTGCATTAATGTCAAATACTGTACGTGAGCAAAACCATTTATGGCACAGCAAGAAAGCCAAACTTTCACTGAGGTTCAAAAAATGTCTAAGGAAGGACTATGCAACATATGTGCCAAGTTTTACAGCCTTAGTGCTTTAGTTAGCACACAGAGGTGAAAAGTTGTGCTATACTGCAAAAGGATTGGGGTACATGTCGCTGCTACTGCATTAAAAATTGCAAAAGAACAATTCCATCTCACTTGGATTTTTTCCATCTGGAGCCACGCTAACCAGTTGTCCTTAAACGGGCATGCACAGGACTCTTTCTGCAATATTCTCAGTGGCACAGTGTCAGCATAAGCACAACTCGGTGTTAGGGACCTGGACTCAGACACTAATTTGAATTAGGAAATAAGAGTTGTGTGGTGTCACCTTGGCTCCCCACATTGTAAAATTTTTGTGCAATTAAGCAAAAGTGGCAGGCAAGAGTTGCACAGCTGAAATTTCTGGGGAATGAACTGAAGGTCAGGATGGAAACGCAGAGACAGACGGTTGTTTATGCTTCTTCTTTACAGTCAATTCTTAGTAAGCTGAATGTTCTTTATCGCCCTACAAACATCATTTTATTTTAATGTGTGATTCAATGCAACACCATTGTGTTAGATATATTGAATTGTCTCAGTTGTCAGTGACTTTTCATAGTATATAGGATACCATCTGTTGGCTTGATGCTTTTTTTTTTAAAGACATTTAATCTTTATTCACAACAGTCTTCTTATTTGTAATGCAAAGAATCTCTGTAGCCACTGAAATCATTGAAGACACTCAATCTTTTATTACACTGCTATGACACGCTAGCCATAATACCTTTTTCTCATATACAGCTTCCTTCTATGAACAATCAAAAACAGCAAAATGCTGCCACTATCTTTAAAGAAAGGCAGAATACAGATCATTCTACGGCTAGGACCTGAATGTTTCAGAGCAAAACGATCTTCTAGAACCAATTTCAGGAAGTTGTAGGGGTCAGTGTCCCTATTTTAGGCCACTTCAAGTGTTTGGCTAAAGATGCCAGTTTTGCAGCTGACATCTGTGGAAGCACTGCCAGCTGTTGGGAGAGAAACAGCCACACTTGTGATGTTAGGGCTAAAATAAAACTTTTATTAAACCATAACCGCTATGTTTTGAACAGTTCAAATAAGCATGTATATAAACAATTCAAAATGGAAGGTGCCAATATGGAGGGCAACTACCAAATTAAAATCCAGTCTTTTTGGAGGATTAAAATTTTATACTCCAAGGCAGTCCTCCACATAAAACATTCAAAAGCAACCACGAGGAAGTAAGGGTCTTATTCGCACACAAACACAAACAAAAAATCTACACATTTTGAGAACACTAACATGCCTCAAACAATAAGCACAAAACACTGCTACTTACCATACAGGAATTTCCTTTCCAGCTTCTCAAACAATAGAACGCTTTGATTCAGCTGCTCACGGAAGCCTTCAGCAACATAATAATCTACATCACTGGCTTGAAGCAGTTCCTCAAAAGCTTTAATAAGGCTCGTCAGATGTTGATGGTAAGTGACACAACCACCGTGGATCTCTTTAATTTGTTGGTGTTGAAAGGAAAGCTCTTGAGCTTGCGAATGAACTAATGAATCATATCTGAGAAAATGAAATTATCTTTGAAAGCAATTTTCTGACCATAAATAACATTTAAATATAAATAAAAAGTGAATTAAACTTATATTTCTAAGCTATAATTTTATGTGACTCAATTTTCTTTTAAAATGCTTTTACAGCCACAATGACAAATATATTGTCTCTAACTGTTGAGTTTTGTATTTATGGGCATAACTTGGGGGTTATTATCCTTCACTTAACTGCTTCATTTGTAAGTTGTGCAGAAACTAAAATGATGAACTTGTTTGTCTGCCTGGAAGTAACCTGGATGGCATGCAAAGGTGCCAAAGCAAAGCAAATAAGACTGAATACATGAAGAGAGTTTTTAAAATTACACGTATTTTTTCCTGTTTTTTTAAATTAGTATAAAAGATCAAATGGAGCTGTCCCTTCTGAAACTGTATATAGTGGCTGCCAGGAGCACAATATTGGACTTTCTGAGCTCATGGTTTCATCTAGTCTGACAAATCCTACATATCTCTGAAGGCTTATTGCCAGAAATGTGACCATGACAACTACTGTAGTGTCCAAACTCTTCTCCACAAGCTAGGGTATAAATTTCAATTCAGATCAATTGAATTTATTCTGCACTTGTGATTATAGACATCCCCTTTGTAATATAATTGTCCGTATCACACATCTTTTTACAGATTCATACATTAGTGGAAGGAGTGAAAAGGGAGAGAGGACCTGAAAAAGTGCACGGAGTCAAACAAAAGAATACATAAACAAAACGTATGGTGGTGTGGGTTGTTATGAAATTTTTATTGTCATTTGTATAGGACAAGATATGTAACTCATTTCTGGGTCTGTCACTTGTGACTCATGTTGTTGTCCTAGACAGTGGCCATAAAAACCTCACAGCGATCCATGCCACCTCATTGCTTAATTTACAGTCAGATCTCCCTTTGTAATATGACAGAGTTGTATTTTCAAGGTATGTAAATTTATATGCACTAGGTAGCAGGACTGTATTTTACGACAGTAATACTAAGAGATATACAATTGTCCGTGTTGCTGGTTGCTCAACATGTCCAAACATTTCTACTCAAGCATTCTGAAGAAAACCAATAGGATGAATCCCTTTCTATGTTATACCTTCCTGCCACTCTACTGGCCCTCAGGCAAATAACAACACTAAAGCCGGGGAAAAAAAAAGTTTTGTCTTATGAGACCACATTTTATGTCTGTGATTTGTACGTACGCTATCAGAAATGCTGCCCCCAGTCTTTCCATATGAAAAACAGGACTGATACTTTCTAGCCTCCCATAAATGACTTTCTAGCTTAGATGTTTATGCCATAAAGTTTCATTTATTAATTTCAATATATATCTACTTTCACATCCTTCAAAGGAGGCACTACAGCACACAACTGTAAAATAAATTATAAATAGTCTCAAATTCTTATTTTATACATAAAGTGTGGTCACACAAACAGAAGGGCTACCATAAATCTGTCAGCCAACTCCCCACAGAAATGTTTATAGCTTAAATGGGATGTTCCATTTTCTTATATTTGTCACCTGAAGAAAAAGGAAAAGCTGCAAAACTGCAAATATTCGATTAGCATGGTCATCCCAACCCATGGAATAACCTAAGGATATTTGACTTTGCTCGGAGAGGACATCTTGCAGCTAAGAGTTGTTGTGGGCCTGAGGTGTGGGGAGAGACACAGGAGTCTGGCATAGCACAGAGGATGTTATGAGCTTATCAGGAATAGTTCTGTACTAAGAGAAATAATATTTTGTACTTCAAGGCTTCTCTTAACTAAATGTTTCAGCTGCTTTATGTTAATGTTAGTGAAATTTATCCTTTACTGTTACACATTCGTCCATGAATAAAATTACCTTCATATTACCTTCCCATATTATTTGGTAGTGCTTTTTACAAAAAGGAACATGGAGCAATAACAACTTTACTCACTTGGATGGCAATGCTTCTCTCAGTTTATTTTGAAGACAATACACTTCATCAAGATGAACATCTGCAACTTGCTCTTTTTGAAGGCCTTCCTCATTTGCTGAGAGTAGTTCCCTAAGGTTTTGTGCTGTCCATGCATCAGGTACTTTTGAAGACTGTGAATTCCTATTTTCTGCATGGATCTCGTAACCCATAGGTTGATGTAAACTAGAAAATGGTTTGATTTCTTGCATAGCTGAATCTTGCACTTGCATAACATGCCCTTCCACGGGCAAGGCTGTGTCACTCAAAAATATGTTGGAAATACCACTCGATACAAGCTGGTCAGAGGTCTGTAAATGAAACACGAACATTTTGTACTTTTCGAGCTCAGACTTCATATCCTTAATTCTTTGTTTCAATTCTTCTTTATCATCTAGGACTTCACAGTCATCAAGTGCATCTGTACTTGTTACACTCAATTTAAGAGAACGCAGGCACTTGGAACCTGAATTTGCAGTAGCTGAGTCAATGTCCTCATGTTCCATTGAATAAAACTCTTCATTTATCTCTTTTAATGAGTGCTGGATATTCACATTGGTAATGTTATGATGATTTTCCATTTCTGAAAAACAGGAGGCTTGCGTGTGAATATTAATATTTATTTATCTGACATTCTGTTCTTAACAGCACTAGAATGAATTCATTTACTTCTATAATAACAGAATAAAAATGCAGAATAATTACGAACTGTACTATACTTGTTTTGGACCTTTCACCTCTTTCTGTGATTTGCCCATTAACTCAACTTGAACATCAAACACTTCAAACCCCTTACAAGCTTTCAAACAAGCAATATTTAAAATAAATCTGCTTTCTTTTCCGAAAAGATTGAAAATTACTTTTGCTATATTCAGTTCTGAATCAGAGACACCGACGAAGCCCCGTCCTTTCCAGCCACAAAAAAATGATAACCTTGAATGTAAGGCACCGAGATTTAAAAGTAGACTTTGTGACCTTATATGGCTCTTCCTAAAACTTCTAATTAAATATTCTTTTTCTTCTCACTTCAAAATCTATACAAAACCAATTGGAGCATAAAGTCAATGGAATTTTAAAAAGATTATCAACAAAATAGTAAAATTTGAAAAAGGGTCTTTAATAACTTATTTTTAAAATGTGTTCTAAAAATCTATACAAATGTTCAGTGTTAAAGGTTTTACTGGCATTCATCTGGCATGCATAGCACATCTCTTAGTTGACTTTGCCACTCCTAAGTAATGCAATCAACCCAGATTCAGACTAATAAAAGCTACATATTCCTACATATACTCTATGTTAATAGCTCTATGTATGTCGAGGGCTGTAAGTATCTAAGAAAATGGTATTTTCTGGTTACCAGTAAATTAAATTCTCGCCTTCTATTAGTTCTGCAAAAGATCACAGCTACTTAGAAACTCCCTTTTGGGAGTCATGCATTGATCTTGCAGACGTCTTAATACTTTCAAATCCCCTTGGTTTCTATGAAGAATTTGAATGCCCAGGTTCAAGTTCTAAATCAGTCCAAAATCTGACTCAGAGAAGTATGTCTGAGGGGACAGCTGTATATGAAGTTTCAAGACAAGCACAAGGACAAGACAAATCAAAACAAATATAGCCTAAAAGCAGGAAAAAAATGAAGCTGCAATACTGGAACATCAACATATTCAAAAATAAGTCTCGTTGATGTTCTCTGCGATACACAGATTGCTGCACACCATTATTTATGTCATTCCAAGGGTGACAGAATCACAGGACAGAAATGTTTCTCAGAAAACACTTATGTATGAATGCAAGAAGACACGGGGAATAAGAGAATGTGACATTAAGTTCATTAGCTTCTCTTCCTCCTTCTCTACCTGAAAGGCATAATCCCTTGACTTTGTAGCTGGTTGCTGCAGTAACACTGATGTCAAAGAAGGTTGTGGACTGAGAGGAAAAAGACTCAGATACTAGATGAACTCTTAAACTCTATAATCCTGATTT
The DNA here is from genome assembly GCF_964034855.1 of Anser brachyrhynchus. Lineage (NCBI taxonomy): Eukaryota > Metazoa > Chordata > Aves > Anseriformes > Anatidae > Anser > Anser brachyrhynchus. Next base: position 7,368,617 of record NC_137712.1, on the reverse strand, counting down.
CATGCAAATGTTCCAGACAACAAAAGCAGGAAATAAAAATAGATATTAGGGAAGAAATGTTTATGATTAGAATATGGGTTACCGATTTTAATGAGACACTGTCCTTTAATCAAAGAAGGACTAATAAGCTCTCTGTGCATATATGTGTCCATACACACAAAGGGCACACACAGGGCATGATCCTGCAAACTAACTAACTGGCCTCAGTGACACTACCTTTAGAGTAAAAGTAATGATGTGACCAAAATTGGCCATATCCTCTGTATTCTGTAAACAACAGGTTAACGAGGTTATTCAAGCCCTCCCATAACTGACTAAAGGGTTATGTAGAAACACCTAATATACAGCACTAAGACTATTTACATTTTTGTTAAATGATTCCATTAGGTTTCAACCTAGTTGAACGCTTTCAAATAACTCAGATAAGCAAAATTCTGTCATTCAACTGATTCATTGCAATAGTTCTTAACTAGATGCAGAAGCATAAAGTAACAAACATATTTAATACAGAGAAGTGTTCAGAAGTGAGGACATTAGCAGTAGAGATCAGGGTTAGGCACACAACTCATTATTTTTACTGGTAACCAGACTCATAAATCCCCATGACCCTTCTGAAAGTATAACCCTTAAAAGACTAACTGGGATTCTTAGAGCGGTTAATCCATACCAGCTAAATAAGCAAGATTTAAAACTGACATATAGCAGCAAAGGAGACAATTGCCTGCAGTAAATTACAATTTTACACAACTTAGAGGACGCTAGAGTTTAAAATTTTATATATATATATATATATATACACACACACACAATTTAAATGCTCTACCTTGACGGTTTTGCTGATTTTTGTCCATCAGATATTCATTCTTGACCCCTGTATCCAATTCAATGTCTTGCAAGTCAGCCTGGGCCCCACTATTGTCCAGTTTGATCAATGAGGCGACTGCAGAATAGCAGGGGGGAAAACAGAAGGCAGTATGTGAATAGAAAAAAAAAATCAAGTGGAGATAGTTAAAAACAAATTTAAAAAAAAAATCACAACCCACACACAAACCTGATTCTCTGATAATTTAGAACAGGAAAATCATTTAAGGAGCAACTATTGAGAATGTAATACAAACATTACTGGTGGTATGAAATGGTGTTTTCACGTTTTTAAAAATACTCAAACTACAAGGATGTGAATAGCATCCTACCAACAAATGAAGACAAACATTTGCAAGTCCCCTTTGTAATATAACAGCTAATCATTCATAGTGTATTTTTAAATGTCTCGTGTTAAACTTAGAGAAAAGGCTAAACAGTTCATCCAATACTATAACTGATTACAGACTTCTGCAAACTTCCATTGCATTAAGTCTCAGAATTACTGTCTGTAGTACAAGTGTTATCCACTGCAGAGTAAAGAAACCAGTACGAAAAGGAAATCTCAGGACTTTAGTACTAACAGATTTGGGTAATTTCAGGATACAATTCAAAAGCACTTTCCCTCTCAGAGTTCTCCATGGATTTTGCACCTACCAAAACTAACTGCTACAGTCCAATCAACTTCAGTATGTACCACTGAGTCATGCCATATCTTTCTCACACCATGATAATGTTATCATTAACATCAAAACCTCTGCAACTTCTGCTTTTGACAGTAGCTCACTTGGTGCTTGATTTAATCTTACTTCTTATATTTAACACCTTCTCTGTCCCTCATCTGTCTTTTACATCTCTACCCAGTTTTTAGTCTTACTGCCAAATGAATTTTTTTAACCACTCCAAATCTTTATACGATACCCATTGTACTCTGCCTTACAAATCTGTCATACGTTGCTGATCCAGATACTTTGTCAACAAGTAAATTTAAATTAACTCAGCTGCACTGGAAACAGACTCAGATGACTTGACCGATCAGTGGAATATTGGAAAATCTTGTTTATGCAGCATAAACAAACAGGGCATTTTTATACTCTCCTGTCTCCGTTACTGTTTTCATTAGGCTTGGAATCCTATAAAGGAAATTTTTCATTTACCTGAACATTGACGTATGTGTGTGCATGTGTGGGCACCTTCCCAGACTGTCATTTATTATATACATTATACCATGCATACAAGGGACTTTCTATTCCATACAAAGCTGTTACACATTTTAGCAGCAAAGATAAATTTAACTAAAAGAAAAAAACTACAGTGTTTTCTATATAGTCATCTATATATTATTTGCCAACCCAACAAATATTAAGAATAAGCAGCATTGTATATGTAAAAGTGATCTGTTTTTACTTTCTACAAGAAAAGAATACACTATTTCAAGCAGCATTACAAGTTATTATGTCTGCTCTTTAAACGCAATTGTTTATCTACCTCTCACTAATGTGCTCTCCTCTGCAGGCTCTTCTTCAAGGTTTTCAGTTACCGACTCGCTCAATAGTAACCCTCCATTTGTTTGTGCTTGGAATTGTTTGTTTTGTACTTCACATGCTTTCAGATCTTCATAAGGTAGCCTCGTATGATGCTGTAGTTGTGAATCTGATTTCTGCTCACGAAGTTTCAAAGTCACATTTCCTAGTGGTCTGGATGATCTTAGGAGTACAGGCAGACGGGACTTCTTGGGCAGGAAAGCAGAATCAGTCTGAAAAAGGTATTGAATAAAATGAGAGGTTGGCAGGTGGGAATGTAGCAGTCACGTAAAGGAAGTATAAGCTAGTATTCCAGGAAAAATAAAGATTCAGTCAACTGTCACATAAAATAGTAAGACTGCAATACCCTTGCAACATGGAAAACTTACATTCAGTGAGCCTATGCCACTGGTTCAATTTTCTGAGTGCTGCTTATGCATCCACAACCACCCAGTGAGTGGCTTCCAGTCCATGAAGCAAGGCAGCAAAATCACCATCAACTAAGCAAAGGATTTTAATCAGTAGGTGTATTAGCTAACCCTGACTTTTTATAGGCATTAGGAAAATAGTTTATTACCTAAACTGACTTTTCTAACTACTTCCCACTCTCATGAGTTGTATCGTATCTCACAACCCAGGAAATGTTTCCCTTAAATCCTTTTTTTTAATATTAAAAAAAAATAAGGATCTTTCTAATTTTTCCTAAATTTCTGAACATGCTTCCTTTCTTCCTCTCTTTCCATCCAACAGGCACTACTTCAAACCAGCCCTTTGATACCTTTGAGCAAATGAACATAGCTTTGCATCAGCTGCAGAGGAAATTTGCTCTACCATAGAGAAATTTTTTATGAACAAAAATAGTTCATATTAAAAATAGTTAATATTACCAATACACTCTATGCATTGCTGCTGCAGGATTCCCATCTCCTACTGTAACAAACATTACATCATTGGAGTTGGGAGGAGAAGCTACATTTTTTAGTGGAAATCACTACATGTTAGCCCCTCACCTCTTGAAGACTCCACACAAAATAAATGTGTCCTTGTTTAAACCACAGAGCATAAAGTAGTGCTATCTCCAAAAAGATAAAAACATACAATATGCTGATGAGAGTTATAGAACGCTATGTAATAATAATAAAAAACAATAATGGCATGTTCAAATAGATTTAGTTTATTTCTTTCGCCATTCATTTGCTCCACCAGTGTTTTAAGTCCTGTAATTTCTTTTACCACCCAATGTATTCTGAAATACTTTTTCACATTCATTTCTTAGCAATTATAGTCTTTATACAATTTAAAATAATAAAAAGCAAGTTCCATTTTCCTAATGATATACTCAATTCGTTTTGTACATAAATGAATACAATATCATTTGGAAGCTGAAAAATAAATCCAGTTGAGATGAACTTCCTGGTAGTTTTACTAAAATGCACAAATAATGTTGAACAATTTCCACCTGTCTCAGGGCTGTTGCATATACATACATATCACCCAGATTACTTAAGGTCCAGTTCAGCAGGCTATATGAAATTATTTATAAAAGCCATTCAGAAATATCAGATACACTGGATTAGACCAAACAAGAAGACTCTTAAACTGCATTGAGGTTGCAACTCATAAAAGTAGAGAGGCATCTGGAACATGATGAACCAAAACAGTATACTGAAACTTAATGAAAACAGGAATTTGAAAAAAAGATTTCAGTGACCAGAATTGCAGAAAGAACTCTTGGTATTCCCCATGGAGGGCAGACAGGCCTCTGCTTGCCTTCAGAGATTGTCCTTCGTTCCTGAGAGGTGAGACCAGCAAATCAAAGACATCACTCATGCTTTTAAGCAAGTCATCACAAGCAGATCTTAATTAATAGGCCAGCTAGGATCTCAAAACCCAGTCCCTACTATCCATCTTTATTATTCCTCATTTCCACCTGCCCTCATCTCTTCATCTGTTCCTGAAGCCAGCTGCCCGGGATAGAACAAGGCAAACAGATCCACTCCTTTCTGCCTCAAAAGGGCTTGGTCAGACTAGCCAAGGCATCCTAAAGACGTGGGCACAGCTCTCACAGCAGCCTGCCTGCCAAACACAACTGACCAAATACCCAATACCCTAAGAATGCTAACAATAGCCTAAGAACATTTCCATTATCATTGTCTTTCTTTCCTAAACACTTTTTTTTTTTGTTAAAGATCGAAAATTTACCACCAATAGGGAAAGCTCAAAAGAAGGTAACTGAATCTCTGCTAGCAAGTGAAGATGCCCCGATAGAGTTTGATTACATGTAAGCTGATTGGTGAAGCAAGACGTTGCTTTTGTGAGTTACTCGGATTTTGATTTCTCAGGTGTATCACAACCTATTCCTAAGATTGGCAAGAATTCCCTAGGGTGTTTTCCAGGGAAAACCATGCATGCCAAAATCTTTTCCTTAAAATCCCATATGGAGATGCTTATTCCAGTACAGACAACATCTCGTGGTTTAAAAGCACCTTCCTTTAATGAAATGGAGAGAATAAGAACAAGCTGGAACATAAATCGCTAGCTCTCAGAAATCTCTTGATCACTAAAGTCATGGAAACCATTCCTGCAGTAGGTGCTACAAGATTCTCTATTAGAAGTGCACAAAGTCAAAAGCAAGATTCTCCTTTGTCTCCCCTGCAAGAGCTAAGATCTTCAAAGAGTTTTCAACTTAGCTTCTATAACTGCTACTGAAACAATGCACATGAACTCTTTAGGAGGCACTATTGTTCCATCTCTTTGTTTAGGATCAGAGGCTGCCTGCCTTCAGAAGGCTTGAAAACTGAACTGGCATAAGCAAATTAAGTAAGTCTGTATTCACAAAGCAGACTCTGTGCACCTAGTTTTCAAACCAAATATGAAGAACTGCCCCCACAGTTTTACACAGCGCTACTGGTCATACTTCTGTAAGAGCAAGACACAATGCTAAGATGTTAATAAAAGCACAGAATTAAGATTCGAGTTTGTTGAAATCTACCATTAAGTCTTCACCAGCATGCTCTGAGACATTATGGACATCTTCAATTTTCTAGACCCCATTTGCCTCTTAGTTCTGCACTTTATGACCATTTGAACATAGATATAAGGCTGTATAGAATCAGGCTGCTATGCTATAAACTTTCTCTCTTTTCCAAATAGCTAATAATATTCACTAGTATCTAGTCCCAGTGAGGAATGAAACTCAATTAATTAATGGTCTAAGGCATACTGAAGTGCATGATGAAAAGATTCAAATATTAAGAACAATTATCTTAAATATATTTGGCATATATCTCTTCTCCTAATTTTAAACATTACACAAAAGCAAGATTTAATATTAGAAATGAAACATACTTTTCTCTTTTGTACATCTATCCCCTCAGTACTAAAAAGAGAATCTTAAATAAACTTACTTCATTTGTTCTCCTTGAAAAAAAAATTCTTTCATGCTGCTCACCCTTCTTAAACACATTTTCCTGCTGATGTTCTCTTTCTGCATTTAATCTTGAATATTTTGTTTTTTCTTCTGAGGCTCCTTTTTTGCCTTCATGTTTCAATCTCATGACATTACCCTCTAAAGTCATTGTTTGTGTAGCTGCATCTTTCAATTCCACTTTCAACAACTCAATATCCTTATTAATCTGTGGCGTTGCATCTGGATAAAGCTTCTCTTTCCCATCAAAAGTTGATTTCAATTCTACTTGCTGCTTTAAGAATTTATTGACCTGCTTGAAATGTTTGAGTTCAGCTCTTAGTTGAATAATCATTTGCCTAAGATCTTTTTCATCCTTTTTCTCAGTATCTTCACTTGAACATTCTTGCTCAGTTGTGTTCAGATGATCTAACAGTTCATTTACAATTTTCATTTGTTCTTGTCTGCTATACTCAGGAAGGAGGAAAGAAAAGGCATGAATTTTTATTTTTATTTAAGCAAACAAGAACACCTTCTAAGAAACACTTTTGCAGTGTCTTGACATACTTGAGATTCCCAGGAGACTCTTTTATTCACTAATGAATTACTCACTAATGAACAGAGGTTTTGAAACATTTTCACAGCGTGAGTTATAACACAAATTATCTCATCAATGTTTTTCTCGAATTCATGACCATATATGCTCTATAACCCCTTTCCTCATCCACAAACAGTTAGTAAACCTCTGGTAGCTAAATCAATTGCTTACGTAACAGTAATATAAGAAACAGGAATGGGTTTTCAAACCATTTTACTTTCTGATTGAAATACCTTAAAAATAAAATTCCCACCAAAACACGGGAGACTCTAGATGTTGAGTTTTGCTGAAATGTGTCCCTTCATGTATTTCTAATGTAACATAGAAGTTGGAAACTGAGAAAGCAGCCAAAAGCCTGCAAAAACAGCTCACTACAGACCAACAAACTGCCTCACAGATAACCAGGGGTCCATCAACAACTGTTTAGAAAGCAATGTTTTAAGTGAAACTGAAGCCAAATAAGAGGCACTTAAGGCATAAGCAAGTCCTCAAATTCTACAGATGATTTCATGTGTCCAATAAAGAGCAGTTTGTGCCGCTAAACATATAAACCAGCATTTAAAACAACTGTATTTATACAGTTAGCATTTGAAGTTGTAGAAACTAACTAGGCTTTTTATGTCTTTGTCTGGCATCTAATGTCATTAGTGAGAATTGTTACCCGAAGCACAGGCTCATCACCAGTCAGTCAGGACATTTATACTTGGATATAGAAAAGATTACACACTAAAATGCTAAAGATGATGGTGGTGAAATCACTCATTTGCAGACTTTTAAGTAATGTTAACAAATAAAACAATGTTATCTGTTCATCTTCTAAGAGCAACATCCCCTCATTTGTCATTAAATAGTCCTTTGGCAACTAAGTCCATTTATGCCTCTTGGAGAGTTTTAGATAGTAATGTAAAAACACAGAATTGCTTGAGTAAAGTCAACTGCAGCGCATCCTGAACCCAGAACAGGATTTGAGTTGTGTAACTCCAGAGGACATTCTGCTACCAGCACTGCTGAGCCCTCTGTATGTGGAAGGTCATTCCCATTGCTCTTCAGAAAGCACTGTGGTGTGGCTAGCTGAAGGAACAACACTAATGGGCACTGGAAAAAAGTCCCCTCATACTGTATATAGGCTTAGAACATGGAAAGAACAAAAAGAAAAATGAGAGTGATCTCCAGCAAAGCTGTAATTCAGTTTTCAACCTGGAGATTAAGTGGTTTAAAAGCATGAAACTGGGGGGGGGGGAAGTAATGATGATGTGTTTTTTTTTCTGTACAACTTCTTTCTTGGTATTGTCCAGATCCTACAGAAACGAGCATTTTGCCTGGGAATGGATTACATTGTAGCGTAGCGCCTGTGCACACACATACAAAACATTTGTTAAACTGGATTCAAAACTGACCTAAGTACTTACAACATGGTTCATCTCAGCAGCCCTACAAGTGGTTTACACTGGAATAACCAATTAGTCAGCTGCAGCACATGGACACAGACTGCCTGATTTGCCTACAGAAAGCAAGCCTCTGTTCAAGCTGTTCAGATGGAAGGACAGAGGCCACAAAGCATACCAGTAATGTCCATTCAGAATTAACACTGCAGTCACTGTAACTCCGTTTCCTCCATCCTCAGTTTCTCACACGTATCACTTCTAGAGCAATACAGATTCATCCCTTCCACCACACCACCATTCACTGGCCTGTGCTTTCTGACATTTTAATATTAAAAAAAAAGAAAAAAAATCAGCACTACATATTATCATCTGTGCCCTTTAGCACTGCTAGCCCCCATCCTGAAAACAATTCCTCTGTACAGTAAAGCTCCGTGTATCAATAACTTCGGAGAGTTTTTTTATTGTAATGGTTTTTTCATAAGGATTTCGACTGATAGTATGTTTCCTAATTACTTAATTGCATGATAGACTAAAATGGCTCTGAAGGCGCCTTGCCAATCTCTCAGGTAAATTAGACAGTGCCATTATCTAAATTCACTTTAGCAAAATTACTTTATTCTCTTCTCAAATAGAAATACTGTCAAAAGCAGTGCATCTCTCACATACTTACGTAGATTCAAGTACAGATGCTCTATTTTCTCTTAAAAGAGATGTGAGCAAGTTCATCTCTTCTGTTTCATGTTCACTCATCCCTATTCTGCCAAAGTGTTTGCCAGTTGTATCATGTTCAAACTGAGGCTTATTTGGATTCCTATAATGTCTATCTTTGCAGAAACTCTCTGAATAGCCTGATGGAGTTATCTGTTAAAAAATTGCAAACATTTTCTTATTAGACAGGTATGCAATGTTCTATTAAATTCACGGCTGTAATCTTTTTGTAATCAGGTTTTGTAATTCCTGATGACCTTTATCTACATTAAGAAGCATCCACAGACATTTCACTTACTATTTATTAATAGAAAAACTAATGAACATCTACTTCATATGATTAATTCATAGTGATCAGTTGTTTAGTACTAAGTAGATTTCCCTGAGGGTATTTATCTTTGAATACATACGAAACTTCTGGAATGTTGCCTGCAGATTTTAGCTAACTTTTTATTAGTTTACCTTTGAAACATCTATATTCAAAGTACCAAATTCTGCCCTGGGATCTCCAGGTGCGAACCCTGATGGCAAGGACAGAATGCAACTTATAGTATTTACAAGCTGCCAACTTCATTTATGTTACACTGGAGACAACTTCTACATGGGGTTTCTCCAGTAATTCTACCCCCATTTAAATCAATGGGAATCTTTTTATCAACTACATGAGAGTTTAGACTGGGTCCATTTGGTTACAGTTTCATCAGTACACATCAGCAGTGAGAGATTAAGACGTTTATGAGGTTAATATGAGAATCTTTACAATACATCATTTACCTGTTTATCCACCTCGGAAGGACAATCCATGGATAGCTGAAGGCATACCTAGTAACAGAGAAACACAGATCTTACGAATTTCAGAGAACAGAACATCATTATTCAATCATTATTCAATATAACCAGTCAACATAACCAGTCAAAATGTGCCATTTTGTGTCAGATTTTAGCATGTTACCATTTTCAAACAACTAGAAACATTCAACTTTAACTGCATTCTATGATCTTCTGAGGTTCATTCCACCGTGATTTTCTCATCCCGTGATGCTTTCTACTACATTTATTTTGAATGACCAGAGGAAAGCTGATTCCAGAAATTTACGTAAGTATGAAAATGTCTTCAGCAAGTTACCATGATATCAAGTATTTCAACCCTGAGGAAGGACGTCCAATATTTTTTCATCAATGAGAGCAGCAGAAGAATCTCACACAATTTGTACTAGAGGCCCAACTACAAGGGGGGCTGAAGATTAGCGAGGGAGAAACTGAGTGAGTGTGTGTGTATAAAGAAACACAATTTCAAGGGACTATCATCCCCATTAAGGAAGATTATGAGTACTCAAACAGGAGGAAATAAGGACCAGAATGGAAGCTATCCTGACTGGAAGACCCTAGCAGCAGAAAAACACAGGCAGAAGCTTTCAGAAACTCTTTAGTATAACAATCAGTTGAAAGCAAAATCAGATACCAAGACAAGCATGCTTTGTTTGCAAAAGACATTGTGTTCTAAGAATGCAAGAATTTTAAAGGTTATGCAGAGAAAAGAGTAGTGTAACATAATGTACACAGAGCAGAGTCCTACCTGACTGACCCTCTCATAAACTTGACTGTTCTGCATCTTCCTGTCATTGTCACCATCTTCAGTCTGCATCACAGGCTCTTCTGTTGTTTCAAGAAACTACACAAAGTATGGAATGACGTGAAAATGTAGCACAAAAAAATACTGTGATATGAAACATGCATAAATAAGTCAGTGACATGTCTTAAAAGAAAACAAAAAAAGCCTGTAATACAAAGTAACAAACACTGAATTAGATTTCTTCAACAAGATCAAAGGAAATTAATACAAAAAACAGGAATGATTCATATTACAATGAAACCTTATCTTTCACATTACTTCATTTTTATTTAACACTTTCCCCCTCTCCCCTCAGTTTTAACAAAACAAATGAACATCGTTTAACCTCTCCTGACAAAGGACCCCTATCCTCAGTCATGTTCTCAATGTGCCTATTTTATTTTCCCACTTCCAGAATTCCTTTTCACTCGCTACACAATTAAGGCTCTTCTCCAGCATCCAAGACATTGACACTTCTAAAAGAAAACACATGTAGCTTCCTAAAAAAGACTTACTGTAACAAAGGTTACATCTGCTTTGTCTTGCCTAAACTTGTCAATTTGCAGCAAATGGTGCCAAATCATCATTTTCCCTATTTTTCACAGAACCCAGTCCATATGCCAGCACTAATATTTCCTGAGCAAAGAGGAGGAAGCCCCAACTTTATTTTAGAACAGCAGCAGAACTGGAGTCCCTGACATCAGCGCAGCAGATGGCAGGACCACAATCGCCTTTGGTTTGCTGGGTGTTAGACCTGAGTAACAATCCTGAGCAAGGAACAAGACACAGGTTGCTCATCACTCAACAGCAGTACAGACCACTCCTGAGTGAGCTCCATTTACACCCAGCTCATGGAGAAGAGAATATTTTCACCTCTTTCATAAGTTACCTCCTAACCCAATTTGCTTCAGCAAGAGAGTACAGAATCTAACCTTACCAAAGTCAGTTTAATACTAGACATAAGGAAACCTCCTATTTAAAAATTATTATTATTACATTCAGTAGTCACACTCTGGCAAAGCCATTCAGACAACAACCTGAGTACAATGACTGTCTTTCAACCAGCTCTGGGATGCACCCCAGAGGACCTGCAGTCACCACATTCCACCGCTCACCTGTGATGCAACACTCGCAGCTGCGTTCCATAACCAAGCTTTGCTATTCTTGTTTCCTCATATACCACTACATATACAGTAACGCAGAAAAACGTGAACAATTTATTCAGGTTCCTGGCTACATTCTGGTACTTCACAGAGCAAAACTCGTGCTTTCTGGGGGAGTTCTTGAATGAACGGTGGTATGATTTTTGCGATATATAGTGGTTTAGGCACACATCAATACTAAACTTCAACAAAGGTTCCCAAAGTGTGGCAGACCTGAGCCAGAGAGCAGGTCCAACAATGCAAGCAGTTACAACTCATTGAGCTAGGAGGAACGAGCAGCAGAACAAGAGGCAGAGGGGGTATGGATAAAGGCACATGAAAACACAGCACAGGCAAGCCTCTGTATCACTGCAGATGGCATCCAAACAGCTACATTTAGGGAACTCTAAAATAGAATCTCAACCAGATTGGACGTTTATATCAACTTGTTTTATAGCAACTTTTCCCAATCTAATAGAAAAAGATAGTTATTTAAGATCTTTGCTGCTAGAACCTCATTAAATATTAGAAACATGCAAGAGTGATGGTGAATATCAATGATGCAATGCCTGGCATGCCCAAACCACAGGTAGGATATAGCACTGGCACAGTGGATGCAACCTTGCATTAGATAAAAATTTTAGTCTTAAAGCACTAGAGGCAATAATACAGCACTGTTGTGTATAACAGTCATATTTTGGTGTGACTGAGGCTAAAGAAAAATTACCCTAAGACAAGAAAAGCAGAATCTTGAGCATAGTTACAGAAAAAGCAGTAAATTGAGATTATAGGTACAGAGCCTCAGATGACACACTGGCAGGAAAGAAACTGGTGTCTAGAGGTCGTGGATGTGATATTTATAGCTTCGATGGATATGAAGTGCATTGCTGAAACTTATGACATGAAAAGAAAAACCTGCTTCCCCAGCATCACATGCTGTAAAGTCTTGGCTCACGGCACGTCAGCCCGATTGCAGACAAACAGGATGCTTCAGGAGCGTTATTTTTACTTCCTAAGAACACTGGGAATTGAATGCATGTGTGGGGTTTGTTGTTCTTTTTAATTAAGCATGCACAAAATGGGCACATAAATGTATATATGAAATAAATGAGAAAAGCCTTTTTAACTTCCAACTCTTAGCACTATAAACAACTCTAATGTTTTAAGTAAGAACTACTAAAGGTAGAAAGGGGATGGTGCAATGGTGCAGCATATTAATATGTTTTCCTTTTACTATTAGAAACCTATGTGCAAAACTAATTTCTGAGTCATGTTTTAATTATTTTGGTATTTTCACTTAGAAATTGGCTCTCTGGGACAACACAAACTAAAGACAGTCTGAAAACTAGAGGCAGACACAGACAGGACTGTGGTACATAGCAAAGATATGCAATAAAAAAGATATTTTTGCATTGTAATCATGGGACATCATAGCCAATAATATTAACTATTAACTATTATAAAAAACTGCTAAGGTTGAATTTTCCATGGCCAGATTCAGGTCGTCAAATTAATTTGTGTATTAAATACATTTGTGTATTAAACTAGTTTGCACATATAACTTACCTACCCAATGCAACCCCTTTTTCTGAGTCAGCATTTTCTAGTGCATGTGTTTCCCAGGCCAATATTGGGCTTCATAAGTGATGCTTCTCAAAAATGAAACTATTACATCAGACCAACAGATTATAGCACACTAATATAAGACATGGCTGCAGTTTGAGCCTGGTCCTATGGTCCTATGTCTAAGAGGCTGAAAAGAAACTTCTGTTCTCCAAGGAATATAATCTACTGTTCAACAAAATATTAAAAGAAAATATGTGGCTTAAGGCCAGAAAAGAGTCTTCTGAGAATAAGCTGCCTGTTTAAAGTATTTCCTTGGAGACTGAAAACCTTGAGAATGTTTTTCCTAAATGAACCACTGATATGCTTGGTTTGCAAAGATCCCTGGAGCCCTGGAGGCTGAAATCACTGAGACTGCTTCTCTCAGAGAAAGCAGATGTTCAGAGGACAGTACAAAACCAACCTTCTTCTATCCTCCTCCTCCCTCCTATCCAAACATGAAGCCAAAAAATAGAGTACCAGGGGCTGTCAGACCCTTGGGGATGCCCTGCAGAGACCCCAGCTTGCAGATTCATCTGATTTGTGCTTCAGCTTTGTGAAGGAAGAGAAAGATGGGTTCATTTTAAGAACCTACGGAGGGTACACCTTCCTGTGTCTGTCCAAATTCCTCTTATAGCACGTTAGCATCATCTCAGCACTGCCTGCCAACAAATTCTAGCCTAAAATACACACAAAAAATAGGACTTGTTCTTTCTGACAATGGTTATTAATACACAAAATATAATGTTGTCACATCCATAGCCTGAAAGCCAGGTAGCTGTTTATTGACAAGACTGATGAACTGGTACCTTTTTAAACTAAAAACATTTAATCACCGCTCCTTTAACTTCAGAGCATTATAGTACCGTCATCATTCTGGCACAGGTTAAAATACCATATTTTACTTTTCTGTTTCCTTCACCAGAATTTTGAGGCTTTATTTATATTTTACAAGCTTCACTCTTTGTCATTCTGTGTCTCATTTCACATAGGCAGCTTCTTAACTAAGTAGCCCTACATGTTCTTTTCATGCTCATACAAATGCATGAGAACATGATAGCTTGTCATGATAATCTTAGTACAGAACAAAAATTCCTTTGGTATTATTAACTACTGCATCAGTGGGGGTGCAGCACCCTCTGCAGGATGACACAGCAAATTACTAGAAATATTAAAGGATGTAAAGTGCAAGCACTTTGAAAGAGATCACCCACAAGCTTTACAGAGCAAACCTATTAAAGTAACATGTAAATTCATTATTTTAATAAAACACACAGCACCCCTAAAGGCTGATCTATAATTTAAGACATGTTTCAATTAAAGGTAACACAAATATGTCTTAAAAATGAAAAAGCAAGAATAATTTTGTAACTTCTATTGATTGCTCCCAGTGCATCTGCAGCACATATGGTAAAGGACATGGCCCTTTTTCCAGAGTCCTTCAGAAAAATCATCAGCAGTGACAGTTCACGAATTAGGCAATCCCTACATGCACCTGAATCAAACTATTCCTATCTATCTCTTGTTCTTTTGAGTTTAATTCAGATTTAGAAATTCAAGACAGAAAATACTACCATCAGTATTCCTTTTATATTTTTGTCTTCCTATTCAATATGTAGCATACAAGAGCAATGTAACTGAACACAAAAACCACAGCAGAATATAAAGAAAAGTAATACCAGCCACGTTTCCAGCAATACATTATAACAAGCTAGAAGGTTCACTAGAGTCTACCAGAGCCTGCTGAACATCCTTCAATATTCACGTATAATAAGATACATGGGGATCCAGCACCCAAAATCCTTGGAAGTATTTTACCCAGAACTCTTCTTCCCCACAGCTAAAGTAGTCTTAACTTTTGGCAATAGCATCAAACACCCAGCAATAAGTACTTCCTTGCATCTCTCAGCACTCTGCCGCAATGCTGTCCACTTCTCCATTCTACATGAATGAACAAACATGTTTTTAAGCAGCCCAAAGTGCTAATCCTACTTTTTTGGCCATTGTGAACAATAGTCGTTTTGCAGGTGGAGATGAGATATGAACTAAGCTGTCACAGAATTAGGCACAGCATGAGGATGACTCTTGTGAACAGTAGACAAGCAGACATTCAGTAATAGCTAAAATGTTATATAAGATATTGCTTTCTTTGTAAAGCAAAATTAACTCTTCCCCTTTCAATAGGCAAAACCAACAGACCACAGACACCATAAATATTTTAATGTGTATGTTGCTTCCTTAAAATCAACTAAACACATCACTGAACGCTTGCTGAATTAAGCTGATTCTCTGTTGTGCTAACCTCTTAAAGTCGTTTACATCATTAATTTAAAAAGTTATTATAAGGAATTAGCAATCTAAGCTCCTAGGGTTTTACAGTCATTTTGCACTAATGTAAATGATTCCACAAGGTATATTAGATGTGAGAGTCAGATTCACTATCTTAACACAGAAAACCTACCTTACTCTGGTTTAATATTTTTAGTGCTTCCTTCCCTTGAGAATCTGTTGTACTGAGTCCGAGCTGCTTTTTCTTAAGTTCTTGATTAATTGACTGCAGATCCTTAACCATCAAGAGAAGATCAGTAACCTGAACAACCCAAGGAAGAACAAGCAAAACTGGTAATATCCATACTAGTATGAAAACAAATTATGATATACAATTCTCCAGGTAAATCTACAGAGCAGAGCTGGAAAGCCAGGGATTCTGTATCTGCTCATGAGACAATCTCCCTATGTATGAAAACATGATCATATATTTGTAAGTTAGTGTTCAAAAAATCTAAACTTGGGAGACTAGTTTCCAGCCATGTTATTAAGTTAAAATAGCAATTTTCATAATTCAGTAGCAAAAAGAAACCCAAGGGCACCTCGCAACAGGCTGATTTGAGAAGAAGCACTTTGGTGCAACTGAAATCACCATTACAGGGCAATAGTAATATTCAGAAACAATCTATTCTTGTATCTCAGACACCCTTTGTAAGACATTACCAATGTGCGTAGTTTCAGAAATATATAATCTGTACAACAGAGGCCAATCAAGTTCAAGACTTTCAAACAGATATTAGTGTCACGGACTTGCAGTATAATCAAGAAAGCAATGTTTGCAGAAGAAAGTGAAATCTTTTTATTAGAACTATGAATATATTTGGAAAAGGCAGATCAGCATACAGGCATACAAACCCTTTTTCAGGTAAGAAATGGTTTGTAAACTTCTTTTACTGATGAGTGTCACAGAACATGCCAAAGGGAATACTTTCAGTGATAAAAGTGGTATAACCCCAGGATGGGACTGAGACACAGTCTGTTTTTTTTTTTTTATTGACACCCGCTGAGTGTAAGGCAAGCTTCTTTCCGTCAGATTACCCACCTCCACACTTTGAACACCTGCCTACAGTTCAGCTGGCCATGAGAAAGGTAAAACTTCACTTACATTCACACCCAAACAATCGTATTCAGCAGAGGTCCTTATCATAAACTGGTGCACTGATCAGAGATCAATGCACAGGGTGCATCAAGAGAACAGCTTTTATACTCCAATACTGATTTATTGTTTGACAATAGCCTGCACATTTAATTTCTGTGAATTTCAGTTCTCCTAATGTAGAATGGAGATAATGTTAACCTACCCCAGGGTTATTTTATAACATGCCCTATTTATCAAAAGATTTGTAAAGCCTGGGATGGAGCTTGCTATACAGAAGAATAAATTACAGACACCACTACCATCTTCATGGTTAATAAAGGCAGATGAGGTACACATCGTTGAATACTTAATACAAAAACTTTTCTTTGGAGTTGGTATACTTCATGATGACTAAAATATGGTATTGAGCCTGAAACTTGAATCCAGCTAACTAGCATAAAAGCTTTGCAGCAACCCACCTACGTTTCATCGAACTCTGAAGCTCATGTTGTGTAACAAGAACAAACAGTTCATAAAAGGTGGATCACAAACCACACAGATAAGAATATCACATCCTTTCAGAACTACCAAGCTGTACCTAAATAAAGACAATGCTTCTTTCCATGAGAGATGCACAAACTATAAATGAGGCAGAATTAAGCCATTAAAACCAGTAAATAATAAAACAGATCAATACCTTTTTCTTAAGTTCTTCAAGAGACAGATGGTCTATCTGTAGGTTTAAATGATCTTGCTCTCCTAAGCAAATACTCATATAGGATGTTTGATCTCCACAGAAGGATAGTGTTTCATCTGTCAAAATAACCAATGACAGAAATTATTTCAGAAACTCTTATTTGTTTGTAGGAAAACAAAACATAAAATGCAAAAACATGACTTTCCAAATAAGTGCCTACTAGTAAATCTCAGGGAGGCCAGTTAAAATGTTTCAATCACCAAAATAAGCTTTTTGTTCAACTCATCAAATTCTGTCCTTACATTTCTTTGTGCTTCTGACACTTGGACATGCTGCATTTTCTGTTGTTATCAGCATGAGTTGTGAATGTAATTCTGCATTATAATTTGCATATTTAGCATTGCAATTAGAAATAATTTTTAGGAAGGATAAGTGAGGCAAAGATAGTTATTCTAGCCATATTTTTATGAAAATAAACTCAAAGTCTCAATGCAAAAAGCCAGGTTAGACAAAGTTATGGAATTTATTTTGCTTTTGGCTCAAAATAATTGAAAATTAATGGAATTGAAAATACTTTTTAATTTCCTCTATAGCCATATGAATGGTTTGTTACATTTCAATAAACACCTGTTCATTTGCAACATAGACAATTAATTCTGTATTATTCTATATATCTGTATTATTTCATTAAATAGTGAGAAAACATATCTAAATTATGGCAAAGAGACTTCCAAATTCTACTTCCCACTCTGACACCGATCCCACGGCAGCTGCAAGGACTCAAAGCTTCACAAATAATTACTAATTTTCAGAGCCTTCCTCCCTAACAGCCTCACCTACAGCTCAACTGCTTTTGACAACTGGACCCAGGAGAGCCCCCAGGTCCCTTTGACTTCCCCTGGTTGTTCATCACCTCTTTACTTTTGAGGTCAGAAACTCTGAAATGGCAGAAGTTTACCTTTTGTCACTTATCAAAGCTGTGAAAGGAATGATGCCAAAATTGAAGCTTTAAGTGAAAGGTAAGTGAACAGACTTTATTGTTTTTTATATATCCCCTACAGAACAAAACCAATGTGTCTGTACATGTGCAGTGAACTATCTTTAACAATGTCCACTTACATCATTCATTGCTCTATTTAAGTATATATTAAAAACACCTTCAGAGAAGTACAACAAACAAAAAAGTTATATTTAAAAGCTCTACTATTTCTGAATAAACTACAAAATAACAAAACTACCAACTACTTTTTTCTTCTCTGGAAATACTTCTTGTGTTAGGAGGAGTCTAGCAATTTCCTGAGACAAAAATTTTTTATCGAAGTATTGTGAAATAATTAAATTCCACGGACAGAAAGTGATCCCATGGCCACAGATTTATTCAAAGTCAGAAATCTGATTTCTGCAGAAAAACAGTAAATTCTACGGGTACAAAATTGTAGGCAGCTTGAAATAATCACTGCAGTAGTATTGCCATAGAATTACTAACGCTTGCTGCAGGGAAAGAGAAAAACTGTGCCTCTGTATATGCCCTGATTGCTCAAAGACATTCTGTTACAAATCCATCAAATAATTTTCAGTACAGAAGGCCGAGAAGACGCCTTTTCACACCTTCATCTACTTTCAAACATTTCTTCTCCATCACAGCAAACTGACTATAATAAAACCAGTTTTCTTTTGTGCAAGAAGACCAAGAAAAGGGATGGTCTGCACATGTATACAGACCTTGTCGGTTTTTGACATCCTTAATCTGATCTTCTAAGATCTTCTGTAGATTCCGATTAGCCAGAATGTCATCTTCTAGTTGTTTTCGTAACATGAAGATGTTGTTTAGCTCTGTTTGCAAGCTATTTAAACTATGGAAAAAGGAGAAAACCAGAATTATATATTAAAAAAATCTTTAAGATTTCAATTGAATAAATTCTGTTGGGCATGGCAGTTTCTTTTATATGCGCAGGCTTCCACAAAGATACCATTTCACAGTAGCCATCACTGTATTTCATCACACGGTTACATCATTTTGATGCATAGGAACAAACAAATCCCTGCACAGAAAGATGAGAATAAACCTTTACATCCACACCCTTTTCTTGCTGCTTTGAACTATGCTGATTGTTTCAGCTTAATGACAGATATATTCTAAGGGCCAATTTCTTTGTACTTTTTTTTAAGGAAAACTAAAATGACTAACTTCTGTGTATTCCATTATGTGGTGACCATGGAAACTTTGTTCCCTTGCTACAGAACTATGCTATACAATATAATGCTCCACTAAAAAAAAAATAATAAAAAAATCACATTTCATTGAAAATATGACCCAGGCACAATCCAACTATTTTAATTCTTCAGGTAGCCAACAATCTGTAAAGCGACCTTTCAAGCTGAAATTGCGTCAATTATCACAACTGAGTATAAATTCCAAAACTTAAAAATGACAATTTGTCAACATGAATTAATTCTTTAAGCAGCTTTTTTTCAACGTAGCCACTGAAGTGCTTACTTTACCATCAGTCACTGCCTCCTAGTTCTCACAGCGTCAGCACATCCAGCTGTCCCCTGCTAGATCCTCCCCATTACCCTTCAACAGCATCGACAACACAGTTATGATCAGTCCATAAAAAGACTTAAGTACACTAAAAACTGAAATTGTAATAGTATGAAATAAACTAGATTTAATAAAAAATAACAAGGTGTTACTGAACTCATCGTATTATTTATTCTGACATTTAATTCACTCCAAAGCTCAGTACTTTAAGATAAATTAAGCTGCTGTAGAATTTCCAATCCGCTACAGGGAAACGTCTGACAATCCAGGAATCTTTCAAACAAAATTCAAATCTGTCTTACAGGAGACTACACAGAAGTAGACAGTATATCATACTCGCATGAGAAGAAGAGCATATTGTAGAAATGCATTAATTAAAAGGCAGCATATATGAAAAGACTCTCAGTCTGTCTTCTGACAAGTGTGCTGTTGTCGGGTTTTTTTTGCACAAGAAACCATTGCTTTAACCAGCTCTCCCTGGCTCAGGAATATCTTTGAAGAGAGAGCTCTCTTAAACACTCAGCAAAAATTAAGAAGAAAAACAAACCACCACATTACTAAAAGCTAAGTAAGCTTTTTCTCCTTTTCCTGTGTTAAAGGTTTTATGAGAAAAAGCATCAATTCTCTGCTTGGAGAGACAAGAAATGTCTTGGTGCTGACATCAGGTAGCTTATTTTGAAAAATACCCATTCAAGTTGCACAGTCAAGTACAGTTATAATTTTCCCCATTTGAAAGGTATCCTAAGAAAAGCTGGTAGCAGAGCTGTTACTTAGTGTTGTCATTACAACACAGCATAGCCACAATCCCCTTACCCACAAACTGTGTTTCAATGGCAGGGCACCCTTTGTATGAAATACCAAACCAAACTGGCTTCTTCCTTCACTGGGCGATTGTTCAACAGAAACCAGCCACAAAAGGCAGCGCTCTTTTCCTCGAGATAAGAAGTAATCTCCCTAATCTGACTTCTATCACCATTTCTAATGAAAAAGATTCTATTATCAGCTGCTAAGCTGTGGCCAAGCACAGGATGGCATTACTATTAATGCGCTTAATTCAAATACTGGATCTCATCTACTTTAGCAGTACTCACTTGCTGGCATTCAAACTATAGGGGTCTATACCCTGACTGCAAATACAAACGTGTTCCCACAAAGCTGGCAGGTACAAGCCTTCACGCAGGAAGAACTAGGAGCTGTCTCCCAAATTCTCCAAATACCTAATTAAGATATTTGTAATTATAACAGTAAAACCACAGTTTACTAAAACCAATAACATTGTTACCCAAAGGCTAAGAATTTTCTTTATTCATTCCATAATGTCTCCTCCTTGACTGCCACGCAATAGTAGGACACAAAGTAGGCCTGAGGTTTCTTTCTAGAATGTTGGGTTTTAATTTTAAAAGGTTGAAAAGTTTAATATGCTTTTGAAGGCTTTGCATTGAAAATATCCTATGAAAATGTCAATTATTCTGTTTTGTCTAAACTTCTCCAAAAGCTTACTTGATTATATTCTTGATTATGTTTACATCACAATCTTCAAGGTGGCACTTTGAAAATAATCATTACCTGCATTTTAGAAGGAGTAAACTATGGTAAATCAGTCCTACACTGAATATTTCCCTGTGATTTGATTTTTCCCCAATAGTCCAACACAGGACAAGTACCTTCTCTGAAAATCTAGCTGTTTTCTTTGGTACATAAATGGACATCTGGCTGAGCTGAGAATCCAATCTAGAGAGAAATATTTTTAGAAGCATTTAGGTAATTGAGATAACGCAACCTTAATTTAAAAAAAAAAATTTCTATTTTAAGGAGAAAGGAAAAAAATACTTCTATTTTTTTTTTACAGCTAGTTTATGTTTCATTAACAACTGGCCTGTACAAAATAATGACCACTCCAGTTAAGCTACACTATTTTTCACAACTTCTAACTTTGGCCCTTTGAGTTTAGATTTTCCACCAAAATAGAAGTACTTACCTATCAGACTCTTTAAAGGTCTTCACTAGTGTAGAATAAATATTTTGTTCCTTTTTCAAAGCAAGTATCAGCTTTTCATATTCAGATTCTTTCTTTTCCTAAATGGAGAAAAGAAAACAGTAAACCTACAACGTAATTTTAAGATTGCCTGTGTACAACTATGTGCAGACACGCAAAGGAGAAAAGCTGAAAGGAGAAATTCAAAAGTCACTAAAGAGGACTGCCCACCTCAATAGCTTCATATGAATCTGGAAACTATTCAGGATACGTAAATCAGCTGTTATTGCAGGAAGCTAATAGCATTTTGCTATTTACCTACCGTAAGTGAGTTACATATTGAAATACTGGTGCATCATTTTTCTGACAGCCTAAAATCCTTTTTCCCCCAGCATCCTCACTTCCTAAATTTACAGCTCAGCAAGCCAGGAACACGCTGGCTGCTGGCTACCATAGGGGAAGGAAAAGGCTAGTAGAGAAGCCCAAGCACACATTTTAAAACATCAGCCTAACACCCTCTCCATATTCTGGATAAAACTGGCTTTTTTGGGGGTGGGGTTTCTGCAAATTCTGTTGCATTTCTGAATAAAAAGGATTGCACTGAGCTGCCCCAGGATGGACATGTCAGATACATGCTCATTGAGTCCGCTTTCTGAACACTCACCTGGGTGACTACAAGCTGCTTTCTCTGCTTGCGCAAAGAAAATTGTTCACCTGCAGCCTTGCTCAGAGAAGGTATATCACTATTAGAATAAATCCAGGCTCTTCTGCTACTTGCTCAGGAAATACCTGCTATAAGTTCCCAAGACTTCTTTCAACCCAAAACAACCACTCAGCCACTTTTTCAGCAGGAGGCAAAAAATGCAGCTATTTAAAGGAGCTTGCACTTACTGCATAAAAACATCTAAGATATCAGTCGGCTCAGAAGAGAAAATATCTGGGATATTTATATCTAATTTAGATGTATTCATGTCAGGCACACTATCTTCTGTCTCTGAGAAGAATGGGCCTTGTTGCTTCTCTGTTTTCCTTTCGGACTGAGAACTGAAAGCACGAACAAAAAAAGCACCCCAGCTAGTGGGGATGTGTATGGCTCTAGTATGACACGACAACTGCAGAGAACAAGAATGAGAGGTAATTCTGTCTTCTCTGTGTTACAACCTCAAGACTGGAAACTAAACTCTCAAGAGATACTAAATCATTAGTGAACAGATCATTAACAGGGAAGAAATCTACACCCAGGAGTTTTAAGCAGCTGTTATTACGCCAATTGCAGTAGCTAAGCCAGGAATTGCAACAAAAAATCAGCTACACTAGAATCTCGTTAATTCACACTAACGATGCAAACACTGTTAATTTGAAAAATTCAGTATTCTGCAAAGTAAACAGTACAAAAGCAAGGACAACTGTTGTTTACTTTTAATTATTTACGCTCGTACTTCAGTGTGCTAGCAAACATGTTAAATAATATTTTGCAAATGTAATCAAGTTTTGATCAAATTACTTCCGTTGAGATAATCTGCATACCAGATCTTACTGCCGACAGAGCAGCTCCTACCACTTAACCCTGCAGATTCCTTGAAGAAGGGACCTCGCCTTTGCATGTGCTCATCATGTTCTGCTGCCATTATCCTGAGTGGTAGCTGTACTCTAACAAATTCTTCCAGTTTCTGGTGCAGTTTATATATTAAATACTATTTTATATATGAATAATATCAAGTTTATTATCAAGATGAGCAGAGACGAAGCACACAGCAATGATTTCTGCTGACTGAGTGCTGAGAAACACAAGGGCAAACTGTCTGAGATAGGTGATCCAGAGTCCATTAATAAAAAATTCTCGTAAGAAAAAAATTGTAAAAAAGTAAATCTTACAGCCTGAGCTAAGGACTCATCACCATGTTGGAATCTCAGCCTTTTAAGAACAGTCACTAGACATAAAATACACAGATTGCAATTTAATTTGGAAAAAGTTTGATCACTGACAACAACACTGATCAATGACACAGAAAGCAACAGAAAGAAATAACTCTTTTGACTTAATTTAGTTGGTTAACAGTCTGTTAAAAGTTCTGGTGAACTCTTCCATATGTCTGATATAAGCCTTGCAATTATTACTGAAGACACTACAGAACTGTATCCTAATTAAAAGCTCCTTCTGAAGCACTGGCAAAGTAATGTCACTCTGAAGAGTTTACGGTACACAAATTAGATAACGGTTGTCACCAATTGTTCAGGGTCTACGAGTGCTGTATAAGCAAAGTGGTGTTACACAGAACCGTGCTCCTTCTCTTACATTTCTTTCAAAATTCACATGTTAATTTAGTTCTACATTTACACCAAACTCCGCGTAACCTCACGAAACCCTCCCAACTCTATTTTTCTCCGTTATGGGAGACGTGAGATGTTTCCTAATTCCAAATGTCAGAGGCTATAGGTAAATTCTTACAAACCCTAAATTCAACTAGCTAGGTGGAGGTTAGCAAAATCACGAAGCATTGTTCGTGATTTTTCAGAATTTTTCATGAATAATAAGGATGAAAAGATACAGCATGAAGGTTTTTTTGGTACATTATTACTGTCACTTCTAAATAAAGCGTAGGAGTGAATTATTCCAATCAGCTCCCCAAAGGTACACAAAACATAAGGCAGCTCTGTAACTTACATAGACCATAATGCTGTGGGAGTTAATGAAACATTAAACCTCTTGACACATGGTGTGAAGGAAAATGTGTTAGAAGAGATAGCTGCAAGACATCCAGGACCATATTGCAGTGAAAGATTTATATTCCCGTGAAAGCAGGCAATCTAATACATTAAAGTCTATATTTAAATCTGAAATACTATTGCTAAGCAGCAGTGGTAGAAAACATAACTTATTTTCATTAAAAGGTTTCTCAAACTGTAAGCAATGAAAGTAGAAGGTTTATGTCTCTACAATAAGTAACTTCCTGGCAAAGTCACAAAAATATCTGGTTGCCTTACTGAACCCTCCCTTCCTTGCAACAGGCGTTAGGATCATTTCAAAATCTCTGAAGGTTAGGGGATGGATGACTGCGAGAAGGCCATAACCTACACCCCACCACTGATTCATCCCTCCATCCATTTGTGTCAGCATTTGGTAATTTCTTCTAACCTTGCAGTGAACTGTGTGGATGGCCTACCATAAATGAAACGATCGCTAATAAGATTAAAATTGCTACAGGCCAGTGAGTCAGATATCTAAAGATGGAAATGGCTGTAGCTAAAGACTGTTGGTGACTTTCAGACGTCGTCATCTCAACATGGAAAATGTCAAAAAGCTGATGGCTCTGAGGAACTTACGGCCCTTCTTGCTGGTACGGAAGGCAAACCTACTGGACTATAAACAGATCTTCAAATGTCACTTCATCAGGCTAACTCCTGTAAGATGAAATTTCTGCTGGTAAGTGAATGGAGGGATACACTAATCCCATCCGTTCCCCTCACCAGGCCACTTTCAGTGTAACAGGTAAAAAGCGACATGGCTGAGGGGTGTGAAGACATGCATATTGACAAAAACATTCGCTGTTTTCATCTGTAAACTAATCTCATCAGATCAGAAGCTGAACTACCTCCCAGTTCACAACATCAATTTAAAGAGACTGAAAGCAACAACTACAGTGCACTGATTGCCAATTAATAGACAGGACACTTGTATAAAAAAAAAAAAAAGGTCAACTACTTCACTTTCCAAAATCACAATGACTCGGCAACAATATGCACATTGCATCAGTTCCAGCAGCTAAGACACAGCTGCAGTATCCCAACAATCGCACCAATTCCAGCTGTCAGGACACCCAACAACTGCAACGCTCTGGCTACATCAATGACTTTCATGGTTTGGCTGTAATTTCTCCAACTGCAGCAAACGAGACATTGCAAATGTATGCACACAATATTTTTCAATTCCCTGACTGCACAGCATTAACTCCCTAAATACTGGAGTAATTAAAACTAGAGACAAGCAATATGCTGATCGTGCAGGAATTACCAAGTGCAGCGTGATTGCACAAACATCAGATTTGCCTTGCAATGCAGCAGCCAACCTCATTTCCTACTCCACCCTCGAGTGGTATATAAGCTCCCCTTCTTAGAAACAGACGTTAAGGAAAGATATTACAGCAAATCTAAGGACTTTTTGTGCACTTAGAGAAGTCAATTTAGAATTAAAACTCACATCACTGTGGCCCCTTACTGCTGTATGCAAGGTTATATGTGCAACACAACAGAACCCAGAAGCATAGCTAAAGGACTGAGCAAGAGGCACCTTTCTCAATTTATCTGCTTTTCTCAGTATTAAAATGAACTGCGAAGGTCTAAACCACTGCTAGAAATATATTTGCCTAACAAATGTTCCAACAAGAAGAGTTTTGTAAGTAAAGGAGTGTTGGTGGTGAGAGAAGAGCATTAAGCACAAAACCAGATAAAGTCTTCAAAATTATATTGATGCCATTGCGCTTCTAAATTCCTTGGCTGTAAAAAAATATTTAATTCCAAGGCTTCACAGATACCAGAGTCAGCAGTTGCATGACTAACCTAATCATCGGTGCTTTTGCACACTCCCTTTCTTTCTCTCTAGCCCATGACAGTGGCTCAAGAATCCAAACTTTAATTAGAAACTGTCATTTATCTTCCCCGGCCTGGTCGAGGCACCCAGCAGAGCTTTGGATGTTGGTTGCTTTAAAATTTATCATTACATTAAAATAGAGTTAAAAGGGATGATGAAAGAGAGAAAGTTCTGCATTTCTCAGTTCAGTTTCTTCAACTTTAGAGATCAGTGAGGCCAGAAGAGCTTGGTTTCTGTTCTCTCTAGTGGGGAGGATCCAGCTGTGCGTTTGTTGAGAGTTGGTGCAGCACTGCAAAGTCATCAGAGTCCAAGGCAGCCAATAAGAGCATAGCTCTGGATAATCTGTGTCCAAAAACTTATGATTAATATGCTGAAATGGGTTCATAGAGGTGATATCTTACATAGAGGTTGAGCTGAGAGGACAATGGATTGTGATTAGGTATTGTTCACAATCACTAAGTGAACCAGCAACAGAGAATAGATTGTGATTAGAAGGTGGGTACTGGGTCATTACCATGCATGGCTTCACTTGCCACTGTTCTCTCTCCTGGTTATGCACCTGTATCAGAAGTGGGGTGTACAGAGGAAAGTTAGTGTTGGATTTTCATTAATTCTGTATGATTTTCCATCAGCCTTAGGCCCCTTTGTGACAGAAGTTATGTGCATGCACTGCGGTTTGTTTTGCAGAGGTAAAATTTCTACATAGCCTTTCAGAGACTTCATTTTCTCTGTCTGTATATCCATCTGCACTTCAACGTACTCTGCACTGGTACCCGAGCAAGCAGCGATGCGGCTCCTTTGCTGTTAGCTTGCCAAGTAACACCTGTGTCTCAAACTGTGCTTACACCTATCTTGTTTAATAATAGCGTTCGTAACATATTAAACATCTCATCACCAGTGTGTTCAGATTGTGAGAGTAGATACAGTACTTATGTTTCCTTTGTCATTGGCTTTCTTTACTTGAAATATCCTTGAGAAAATCTCTTTAATGACTGATACATAACTAAAGAAATTAAATAGCTTTCTCCTCCACTAGGAGGTACTAGTCTAATTCTTGTTATTTTGCCTGATGCTTTTGGTAATCTTAACAGACAATACTGCAAACAACAGAAAAAAAAGACAAGAAATATCTCCAAAACATATCTCCAAAAGCAGCTTATTTGTCCAGTAATCTGTACACAGTAATTATAAATGCACTGACAGATCAGCAAGTGATCGAAACTTCCCACTGGCACGTGATCTTTTTTCTTTGGCTAGTACAACAGTAGAAGAGGAGAAAAAAAAAGTAACTAACTCTACATTTTGAGTCTTTGAATTCTGACCTCGGATTTCAGGCACCTAAAATTCTTCTCAATTTATGGCACCAAATAAAATAATGGGCATGTATTATTCATCTTTTTAATATATACATATTTCTACACCATCTCCATCCATTCTCCTCCTGTTTTAAGGTATTTTTTCTTGTTCTAAACACATCTTTGCTCCTACCCATATCTCTTGTGGTCACTAGCTCAGTGCAATCGTTCCCCTTATCTATTAGAAGCTCACGAACCTTCATCTACAATGCTCTTCAGGTGCAGATACCCTCTCATTCAGGGAAGTACATCTGCCCTAATGGCCACTAAAGTCTACATCTTTACAGTAGGCAAGGAAAGTATTTTATGCACTTTCAGAGAGTAAAGTTTTTAGTAATATCATATAAACTCATCAGCATACAATACTATGTACACTTTTGATGCCAGATCAACACCACCACAATCATATGCTTTTAAAACATTTCAAGTGACCTAAAAATATAACTCTATTATTAATAAAGTCATTGTTATAGTTTTAATATTACAGAACATTTTAAGATGGTACTGATCTGAAGGAAAAACTACCCCTTGCTACATGGATGATTTACAAAGCATATTAATCTGCAAGTTTGAAGTCAAAGGGAAAATTCTCATTAATTTGAAGTCAAAGTATTTATCTGCAAACGATCACAGTTCCGTGAAACTCACCTCTACCTCTCTGACTATCCTGATGATTGACTGTGACTGTACAGCACATTTTTCCTTTACTAAACCCTCATTTCTCAGTTCAAGTTCTTCATTGGCTCTTAGAAGGCTCTTATTCTTATTCAGCAGCTCCTGCAATTCTCCATCCTTTTCTTTAATTGTTTCATCAAAGTTCTAACAAAAGAAAACAATAATATGGTTTTGCAAAATTTACCTTGCTGTTATACTGCAAAATTGTACACAAGAAAAATTCAGGAAATGTCCAAATATTCTTTACAAATCTCACAAAAGAGGAGCTCAACATACCAAAACCAAAAAAAAAAAAAACCAAAAAAAACCAAGACCAAACAAAAGCTTTGGGCAACTATCCAATCATTTAAATATTAAAAAAGAAAAAAAACCATCTGATTATGTATGAAAACTTAGCAGTATTTATGCATTAAGTCAAGGAATGCACTTTGGTCTCCATGTACAGAGCAACTTCAACTATTTGTCTTTGCTTTGCTGGTTGAATACCACCAGTACTTTTCAGCATTGTACCTCCAGCTGCAAAATGTTTGAGCAAGGGTTCTTTAAAGATTCAGACAGGTGCCTTCTCACAAGCCTTGTTTTGAACATGCTCATTTTCATTAAAATAAAAAAAAAGAGAAGGAGAAAATATTTCACTGTCTATGTCTATTCCTCAACTTCTAGTTTCTGCACAACAAACTGTAAATCACAGGCACTTCAGAGCTTTTAAAGTACCCTAACACATCAGTGAAAAATCTACATAAGTATTAGTAAAGCTTTTTTCTCCCCTTAGTAAAAGTGCTTAATAAAACCTTAACAAAAAATCTTTTTAACGCCACAGATATCTAAAATTAGGTCTGTTCTGCAAATACAGTATTATAAGAAGTGAGGGATTACCATCAAAATCAATGGTAATTCCAAATACAAATGGGATTTTGTAATCATTCCTCATGCAAAATCAAATTATAACTTTTCATTTTTTAATTTCAACTCAAGTCTACCTACCTGAAGCAATAGATCCTTTTGATTGACATTGTCTGTTAGCCGCTTGATAACTAGTTCTTGGCTCTGCAACTTCTGATTGCTTTCACTCAAAAGAATATTGTAATGTTCAACTGCTTTTTCTTTCTCAGTCATTTCACCGTGTAATTTCTCTAGTTGATTTCTTAGGTCCTACAAAAAATGAAACTGAATAATTAGCAAATCAACTTTAAAAATGTTTAAGATTGACAAGCCAAATTAATAGCTTAACTTTCCATTAGTTTAGATTACACATATCACCAAATAGTCTGGAGAATGTATTTAAGCCAGTATCTTTCTCTTAGTATCAGTGATTATAACTAAAGAAAACTTTTAGATAAGGTGTCAGTATTGCTTTCTAAAAATCTAAACTGTTATTGTTCACATGATTTTCATAAAGAATGACTGGACTCCAAGGCTGTTAGAAATATCATGCTGCCACTGTCCAAACAAACACTAACTTCTGAGTCAGTTTCATCCACTGCTAGAAATAGGAAAAAATAGTTTGTCATTTGTTCTTCTCCTTTCCTGGAGCGTCAGGATTAGGTAACTAAGACGTGGAAATGACACAACTATCAGTAAACACTCGCTTATTGTCCATTTTACTTTGAAAAGACAGAAGTCTCTTTCAATAACCTGATTCAGTAGCAAGTCCAAAGGACCCTGGTATCTGTTTAGATCAACATGGACTACTGTGATGTAAAAAGCAGTATCTCCTAATTTGCAAGTCACACACTTGATGGTGACCATAATTACAGTTTTCTCATCTATGTTCCTACAGACGCTCCTATTTCAATCGAAAAATTGCCATCTGAACTTTCAGTTCCCTTTTATTCTTTACATTTTACTACTAACTGGGAAAATCACTGAATCTGAAAATCACTGAAAATACAGATGAAATTATAAGTGTGTTATTAATAGCCAGTTTCCAGTTACAGAGTGGAAAAGTGCAGGAACACAGAGCAGTGGAAAAGCTAAACAAGGCTCTGATAACATTCTACCATTTCAGCTTCTCTCCCACTACCACCCTTTTTGTCAACTGTAACTTTTTTGCTGATCTGTTGGAAGTTTCAAACTGAAAAATACATAGCTTGTATATATACAAAGCTTCATTTTCTAAGTTTTTATTTTGCAAGATGATCTAGGACATTTACTGCAAGGACTGTGTGGAAAAAGGGAAGTAGAAACCTTTTACAAAGGTACTGTTGCTTAAAATTAAACAACTAAAACTTACAGAAGCCTTTGTAACATCTAAACTTCTCCTCAGACCCAAAGAATTGGGTAACACAGCCTACATCTTCAAATAAATGTTTTCCTTTTATTTCCAAAAAGGGCCCATTTGTGAGGTACCATAAGCCCTTTAAATAGTTTGCACATACGGTAGTCACCTATAAACTTTCCATTTACCTCCGCTGGGATTTAAAATTCAATAGCTGTTTCTTATTCTAAGTACAGGGAAATAGTACTAGTGACACTTTAATTGCATTCTCTTTACAAACTGTTTTATGTCCTTTTCTTGACTTAATTACCTTGCTTCATGCAGGTTCACATCAAATCTTTAACATCACTTTACTACTGCAGTGTTTTATTTCTGTTTATTTTGCACATTAAACACAAATTGTCATTTGCAATGCCTTTTGGTTTACTTGCTTAATCTTAGCTTCATTACCAGGAATCAGCTAAGACATCGCTAATAGCTCCCCCAAAAAACTCATCAAACGTTATTCAGTTTCAAAGAATGGGTAAGCTTATACCTTCGGTTCTGCAAATCAATAAAGGTATTTTTTCATGACCAAAAGAATACTTGTTTGCCGAAGAAAATGAAGAATTGCAGAACTAAGTCCAAATTTTGTGTGTATGTGCAAAGTGTCAAATATGCTTCTATTTCTATTAACTACTAACTAAAACCATAGACTGCAGCACAGAGCAATTCCTTTGGAAGTCGCGTAACATCTCATAACCACTGAGCCTTTTGGCTTCAAGCTATGGAACTCTTCGAGTGGGTCGCATCACATACAACACTTGAAGTGGAAGTAGAGGACTAACTGCAGCATTATGATTTTCATGATGCACTGCAAAGTTTACTCTTTTTTATTTTTGCATCATTTTTGTGCTATTGTATCACTACTAGGTAACCCA
Organism: Anser brachyrhynchus; assembly: GCF_964034855.1. Classification (NCBI taxonomy): domain Eukaryota; kingdom Metazoa; phylum Chordata; class Aves; order Anseriformes; family Anatidae; genus Anser; species Anser brachyrhynchus. The sequence goes on along the minus strand of NC_137712.1, from coordinate 7,337,404 downwards.
ACTTCAAAAGAACACTCATGATCTGTACTGTAACTTCAATAACCAATACTCCATGGCTTCTCTTTATGAAAACCATAAACAGATTTACGAGAAGATGCAGGCATGCCCAGGTAGGAAGCATGCTGTTGCAATAACAGTACTACACCCCTTATGACCTAGTCTCAGCGTATAACACTTGTCAGATACAGACACCAAGCTTCTGCCTTTAAAACAGCACAAATATTATGGCTAGGTTTAGGGAAAGAGCTGGACTGACAACACATGCTATTGCAGAAAACAGGAAAAGAAAAGCCTGCGAGAGACTTGTAGTTCGAGTTCATCTCCACTAATTCTGCCCACAAAGTTCCCTTAAATCCTTCCCAAACAAGTCAGAGTTGAGACTGAAAGTTAGTTTCTTTGCATAACACAGAATTCCGTAACGCACAAAACTATCCATCACTATAGCAGCCTGCTTGAACTCATTGACCACTCAAATTGTCTGGGAGAAAATCTATTGGTTTCTATACATCGAGCTGCAAGGATAATAGAGTACCTATGGTTCTCAGAGCATAAACCTCGCTATTCCTTCTGCCAACCTTTTTCCCCGAGAGACTTTTCTATGATTAATGAGAGTTGAGCTAAGAAAAATGAACGCGAAGCAGTATAACGTCAAAGACTGGAGCGGATGCCTCCCCCTCCTTGTCAGATGGGAAACAGGTTGGTGAATCATTAAGTCATGAGGCTCCAAAACCTCCCTCTCAGGCTGAGCTGCAAGTAGGAAGACTAGGTAATAAAGTCTGCCTAATGAGTTACTCTGCATTTTCCCCCAATCAAACGATCAACTATGAACAACAAATAAATATACTCTAATTTTCTGCATTTAGATCTGGGGAGAGAACAGTTTTGTGTTTAAATGATCTGAGTTTGAACCAAACTCTTCAAGCAAGAAATACTGAGCTGTTACAGAAACAGCAACATGGCCAAGGAAAGCAGCATTAAGGGTGTGTTGATGTTTATTTATTGCTCATCAGTTGTGAGAATGTATGCCCAAAGGTTATTTCAGAGAGCTTAAAATGACACTGAACTACTGCCTAAGAGCAGCTCTTGGAAAGCACTGACCTGAAAGTTTTGCTTTTGAAGTTGACTCAGTAAAAAGGCAGGGCACTTAGCCACCCTTAGGCACGGAGAGCACTCAAGAACATGTGTTGCTGCAAAAGGCTCCTGCTACTGAGCAGTAGTTTGGTCCGATTTGGATGATCAGGTCACATTTAGCAGTCTTAATTAACTTAGTTTAACCTTCTTCCATCCAAGGACAGTAATGACTAATCACCTCCAGGCAAACTGGCTTACAACAGGGCAGAAGTACCTCTTCTGGCTCTCTAAGGTTTTGTGTGCGCTC